>NC_081346.1:36562197-36638137 GCF_029784015.1 Lycium ferocissimum
GTTTACCTCCACGCCTTACATACTGCACACTATTTGTGCGACGTCCCTTCTTGTGGACGCTGCGTTCATGCCGCGCGAGGTCGCAGGTAGACGGACTGGTTTCTAGGAGTTCTATCAGCAGCAGATAGCAGAGCTCCAGTTGCTTCGGAGCCACAGTCTTTTGGTACTACTCTTGTATATGTATTCGGGCACGTCAGCACTCGGCCCTTCCTATGTATATGTGTACTATGTTAGAGGCTCGTAGACAGCTATGCACAGTAGATGTTTTGTGTTCTGATTGTCCTGGTCGCTGTATAATGTATTGTCAAAGCTGGCTAGTCTATGTATATTATTATGTTACCAATGTATATTTTTAAAAAAAAAAAGAGTGGTGTAGTTCATATGGCCCACTTAGTAATAAAGGTAATACGATAGACAAGGGGTGTCCGATACAAGTATCGGGCGCTCGTCGCGGCCCTAGTTGGGTCGTGACATGTCGCCTATGCTTCTAGGCAGTTGAAGAAGCACGAGAAGAATTATCCAACCCACGATCTTGAGTTGGCAGCAGTGATTCATGCCTTGAAGATATGGAGGCACTACTTGTACGGTGTCCATGTTGATATCTATACTGATCATAAAAGCCTCCAGTACATCTTTACGCAGAAGGATTTGAACTTGCGTCAGAGGCGATGGTTAGAGAGGTTAAAAGATTATGATGTGGACATTCTATATCATCCCGGGAAGGCTAATGTGGTAGCCGATGCCCTCAGTCGCAAATCTATAGGTAGCTTGTCTCACGTATCGCCAGAGAGAAGAGAAATGGTCCGTGAGGTTCATCGATTGGCTAGCCTCGGAGTTCGATTGCTAGATTCAGGTGATGCAGGAGTTACTGTTCAAGACACAGCGGTATCATCCTTGGTAGTTGAAATAAAGGAGCGTCAGTATGAGGATCCGATTCTAGTTCATTACCTAGATACAACACCTCAGAAAGAAAAGACACCCTTTGTGATCACAGGTGATAGGGTGCTCAGATATCGAGGTAGATTGTGTGTCCCTAGTGTTGCAGGACTCCATCGGTTAGAGAGAGGCACATTACTCTTGCTATTCTATTCATCCAGGCTCAACAAAGATGTACCATGATCTCAAGGAAGTTTATTAGTGGGAAGGTATGGAAAGAGATATAGCGAAATTTGTCGCTCAGTGTCCAAATTGTCAGCAAGTCAAAATAGAGCACCAGAAGCCTGGAGGTCTATTGCAGACTATGGAGATTCCGACATGGAAGTGGAAGGTAATTAATATGGACTTTATTACAGGGTTGCCCCGCACTCAGCGGAAGTGTGATTCGATATGGGTCATAGTTGATAGGCTCACAAAGTCGACTCACTTTCTGCGAAACTACTTATGCGGCGGGATTATGCGAGGCTTTATCTTAAGAGAGATTGTGCGACTCCATGGTTTTCCTTCGGCCATTATTTCGGATAGGGAGCACGGTTCACAGCCCGCAGATTCTGAAAGTCTTTTCAGGAGGGATTGGGGACTCAGGTGAGTCTTAGCACCGCATTCCACCCGCAGACGGATGGGCAAGCAGAGCGTACTATACAGACTCTTGAGGATATGCTTAGAGCTTGTGTGCTTGACTTTCAGGGCAATTGGGAGGATCATTTGCCTCTTATCGAGTTCGCATATAACAACAGTTACCATTCCAGTATTCAGATGGCTCCTTATGAGGCCTTATATGGGCGAAGGTGTAGATCGCCCATAGGATGGTTTGATATTAGGGAAAATCAGTTACTAGGCCCAGACTTAATTCAGCAAGCAGTTGACAAGGTGAAAGTGATTAAGGAGAGGTTACTAACAGCTCAGAGCCGACAGAAATCCTATGCGGATAATCGGCGACATAAGCTAGAGTTCGAGTTGGGCGACTGGGTGTTCCTGAAAGTTTCGCCTATGAAGGGAGTGATGAGATTTGGTAAGAAGGGCAAGTTGAGCCCTCGATATATTGGGCCATATAAGATCATTCGTATAGTGGGTACAGTGACATATGAGCTAGAATTGCCTTCTGAGTTAGAATCGGTACATTCAGTATTTCATGAATCAATGCTTCGTAAGTGTATCAGAGATCCTTCAAGAGTTGTACCAGTGAATGATATCCAGGTGACCGAACAGTTATCATACAAAGAGACTCCAGTGGCTATATTGGACAGACAGGTCCGTCGGTTACGAACAAAGGATATAGCCTCCGTTAAAGTCTTGTGGAGGAATAAGAATGTTGAAGAAATGACTTGGGAAGCCGAAGAAGCGATGAAGATTAAGTACCCGTATTTGTTCCCAGCAGTACAGGAGGTGCAGTCAGAGGCATCACTTTTCTCAGGTATTATTTCATTTCAGTTATCGTGATTAGTCGTGTGGGGCAATAGTATTGTATGTTATAGTATGTGTCCCTGCGAGGCATAATTTTGGATTGTTGCGTACAGGACGAATTGATATAAATACAGGGGAAACTATGCCGAAATTGTTATAACCCAGGATTTTTCGAACTAAGGGGGAAAGGATGTTACACCCCTCATTTTCGTAGTGGTAGAACTTATGATTTCCTAGTTGAGTATGCCTTGGGAATTGAGACCCTAGCCTGGGTTTTGGAGATAGAAAGTGTCTTACCCCGTGTGCGATGGTACCAGTAGGTATTCCTGGTGATTTACAGGATTATAAGTTGACCGAATCGAATCGATGCAATCCGAACTGAAACGAAAAAGTCTGCAAACACCAGTCGTGTTCGACAGGTCATCGAACCTGTCGACGGACCGTCGTTGTGTGGCGTCGACACATCGATGGGTCGTCGACCCGCTCGTCGAACCGGACCACTGAAGCATTTAATTCTCCGAGTATAAATACATGGTCCACGACTTTATTTCATATTTCTCTTATTCCCAAATCAAAAAATCCTAATATTTTTCTCTCCCAACCTTTATGGCATATTAGTGAAGATTTGACAAGACCCGAACCCCGTAAACCCGAGCTTGTAAAGAAGAAGGTTATTTCTAGGGTTTCTCCAAGGATGGGAGGCCTAGGGATTTGAAGTTAAAGTGATTCTTGGAATTCTTGACCCCTCAAGGTATGTAAATGATTCCTACCCTTGTGTTTGAATTGACTATCGAGAGTTTTTGTGATTTTAGGTAGAGAGAAGGTCCTTGTGGAAGTGATAGATCGATGAAGGGCAAGGTAGTGACATAAGACTATTTTAGAGAAATGATTAGGGATGGATTTACGTGTATTTGGATATATATAGGCACTATCGTTGTAAGCTTATAAAGGAGATGGTCATCTATGATTCGTTAAGCTTTATACGTGCTTGGGGATGATTAGTAAGCAAAGCAAGTAGCCTAATTAAGGCTTATGTTATCTTAATTGTAGATTTACAAGTTCAAGAAGTAGAAGTTGGGCGATTTGATATACGTCAAGGTATGTTAAGGTTATTCCTTCTTTTTTTGGCATGATCCTATGATATGAATCAATAAACGAGTCAGAGAGTTTTCCTATTACTCTATTCTTATAAGTACTAAGAGAGATACAGTTTCGACGTTCCCTTACCCCGGCTATGGTATTTCCCCATAAACAGATCTTATGATTTCCTGTCCTAGTAGTACTAGTTTAGTAAGGCCTATGAAGAGGCAAATTGTCATCATATTATTGAGAATCCTGTTGTTCAGTCTTACTTGCATTATGCATTCACTTTCAGTCCTTAAAGGTACGATGAAAGGTACACTTGACGAGGAGTGAAGGTGTGACTGTGATATTACGTTTTATATGTGAAAGGTACGCTTGACAGGGGATGAAGGTGTGGCCTATGAGTGGTCCATGAGTGGCCTATGATGTTGGAGTATATACATGAGAAAGGCACACTTGACAGGGGGTGAAGGTGTGGCCTGTGTTGTGACGAGGAGGTGTGTACCTACTAGTTATATATATATATATATATATATATATATATATATATATATATATATATATATATATATATTTATATATATATATATATATATGCATGTCCATACTTTCCGACCTACAGATTCAGCCAGATGCAGACAAATACTAGTTCATACAGATTTATACAGATAGTCATTACCGCTTATGAGTTCAGATCTTATTCATGATCTCTGTACATATTTATACATGTTGTCTTTATGCCTTACATATTCAGTACATTATCCGTACTGACTCCCCGTAGCTCGGGGGGCTGCGTTCATGCCCGCGGTACGTGTGTAGACGGGGAGGTGGTCCGGCTTAGTAGGACCCTTATACGGCGAATCGTGCACTCCCTTCGATCCGGAGTTGCAGTCTATTTTGGTAGGCCATTCTTTTGGGATGTATATAGATGGGTATGACGGGGCCCTGTCCCGTCCTTTCTACAGCTTTATTCCAATAGAGGTCTGTAGACAATAGTATGTAGTAGTCAGACGATGTAGCCTTGTCAGCTTATATTCTTTTGTGTGCAGTATATATATGGCAGCCTAGCTGGCTTGCACTGTTCTTCCGCATGTTATGTTTATAGGTATATACAGATTGTACAGAGTCCGGATGTTTCCTCTTTATGAGATTAGTTTGTGCTATTTATGGGCTATTGATGTTCAGTATGTTTCAGATAAGTACTTAGGGGTGTTTGGTCGCCAGAGGTCAGACTCCCGTCACAGCTCATCGGTTTGGGTCGTGACAGGTGGGTTATGGTTATTATCACTTAGTATCATCCAAAAGCTTGGGTTAGCTTCTCTTAATCATGAATTGAACACTTTGAGCCATAAATTAAGTGAATTGAGACCTAGGATTCTATAAAAATGGTGTCTTGACCATGAAAACTGCTTGTAGTAGGGAATGCTGATAAAATATTGTTATAATTTGATGATTGATGATTACTAAGGCCCTTGATAGGTTGCTTAACACCTAGAAAATAATTCATCCCTTGTAATGGGGTAAAAGGAAGGGTATTCTTGAATTGGTACTTGTGATTTGAGTAATTGTGACTCATTGAGCCTTCTATTTCTAGACTTTGAGCGTTCTGAGGCTTTAAGGAAAGGAAAAGTTGTAGCGGAGTGACTTGCGTTGTTCCAGCTCTACATTGAGTTAGGTTACGGTCTACTTGAGTTAGACTTTGGTTAGTTGATTGTATGTTTTGTGAATTCTTTAGGAAAAAGCATGTCTAGTTTTCATGCTGGATATTGTGTGGCTAAACTCCTATGTGAATGTTATTGAGTAATTGTGTAGGCTTCGTGCCACTATTCCTGTGTGTTAACTCTACAGTGGATGTGTTGTGATGAGTAGCTAATATGATCTTCTCGACGGTATTGTGACATGAAATGATGATTTGAGCATTGATAATGAGAAGGTAAGAAACACTGTTATGTAAAAAGGTATTGAAAGACATACATGTGACCTAGATTATGGGCTCATGGTCCGAGGTTAGTTCCGAAAATGAAAGGTACGTTGATATGTCCCGCGTTCGAGGTTCGTTTCGGAGCGGAGGTTTGTGCTCAGGTCCGAGGAGTGAATCTGGAACGAGTGGTACATGGACACCATGGGTCCCCTGCAGGTCATGACTACTGAGAAATGACATCAGTTAGCATGTATGTACAGTGAGCGTGGTTATTGTGGTAACTTAATTCTGTTGTGGCTTCCGTGGATTGTGATCCTTGATATCTTGGTGATTTGATTGTGATTATCCTTGGTCAACTTGTGTGGTTTATTGATATTCATGTCTGTTGGCTGACTTGTTTATTCTATTGAGTTTATGAAATATGCATGATACTAATCTTAGTCTGCCTATGATATCTACCGGTACATAGTGTTTGTACTGATACTACCTTGCTGCATTCTTTTGAGTGCGGAATGTGATACTGAGATCGCTACCCGCCCTCACATTTAGCGTGCAGGACGTTTGCTGACAGATTTAGGGTGAGCTTTTTCCCATGCCAGGCCGCCCGAAGATCTTCTTCTTATGATTTCTTTTCTTATTCTGGACATTATGGATATTTATTAGTCAGATTTCATTCCTTAGACATGTTTTAGATTAGAGTCTTGTACGATGACTTTCGGATTTTGGGGATTTTGTAATAGTTAGAACTTCCACACTTATTTCAGTATTTTATGGCATGACTTATTTTGCTTACTTGATGCTTGAATGAGTAATAACTGATTAACTTGGTTAATATAAAATCGGACTAGATTAAATAGATGACTTGTGTGTTGGTTCGCCCACTAGGATTTAGTTGGGTGCCAGTCATAGAGGGTTGGGTCGTGACAGTCACGCACCTTGGCCAAATCATTTTTAAATAATTAATTTCGTTTCGATTAAGAATGCGGTTATGTATCTTACGTTGAGACACTTAAAAGAAATTCAAGGATGCGGTTACGCACCTTGGAAATACATTCTAATAATTAATTTTCATTCATTCAAATCATGACGTGTAGGCAAAGACAAATTAGGTGCGATACATACGAGCCAAGAAAGCGGTTACGCTTCAAAGCCAGTGTATGTCAAGATCCGGAATACGGTTACCGCATTCGGGTTAAGACTAATAAAAGTTCAACAACAAAAAGTCGGAGCAAATCAAATCTCGAGAACATAATATACCCAAAAATTGATTTAAGCTAAGTATAAGTCGATAAAATGACCGTGCTAGAACCACAGGACTCGGGGAATGCCTTGCATCTTCTCCCCGGTCAACAGAATTCCTTACCCGGTCTTTTGTTTTCGCGGACCAATAATGAAAGAGTCATTTCCTTTTAATTAAGGATTCATAAGGTGACTTGGAACACCAAAACTCAATTCCAAGTGGCGACTCTGTAAATAAATAATCGTTATTCAAAAGCGTCACTTCAAATGGAAAAACCCTTCAACAATAAAAACCTTTTCGTTTATCATCATAGGGAGCGAAAAAAGGGATGTGACATATCTGGCTACTCTGCTGGGGATATACAGAATTCGAGCTTTGTAAATTGGTTGGTACTTGGCTTTTATCATTATTGTTGGATATATTGTGTTTGTTGGCCTAATGTGCTACTTGCCGCTCATTTATCGCTTTGATATTGTTGAACTGTTATATAAACTGTCTTCTCTCGCGCACCCCTCTGAGTCTCTAAAACACTTCACACACAGTCACAAGAATGCAGTTATGCATCCTACTTCTGTCAAGATAAAGCCGGAGCGTTTTGGCGCCCGGTGAAGGATTTTAGTTACACATGTTAGGCGGGCCTGGATATGCAAAGAAGTCGGAATAGCACTGCTACCGATAGTTGCCCCTCCCTGGCTCGAGTTGTCCGCTCGGGTGAGCCAGTCTAGACACCTTTTCCATTAGATTTTTGACCTAGCAGAACTGAAACGTAGAGATGATTATCCCTAGTAGGCTCCGCTTATCTACATCACTTGCATTTGACTTAGTGGGAATCGACACAGGGGCGAGGTCTGTCTAGGACAGGTACCCTTTTTTCTGACTGACTTGTGCAATTTATGTGCTATTTGTAATATTATTTGGAAGGCTTGGTTATGCTAACTAGTGAAACGGATGAGAGATATGCATTCATCTAATTTTTACGCACCCATTTTCCTTAAACCTCTAATTTATCTGGCTCTTGCAAAAAATAAGAAAAGAAGAGTTCAACTCGAGACGAGTTTATTTATTTTTAAAGAAAACTCAGTAGTCCAATCTGGACGAACTACGCATACCTGATTCCCACCTCGGTGAGATACGTAGGCAGCCCTCCTCGGGTTCGGTGATCCTTATTCAAAAATAAAAAAAAAAGGAATTTTTATTCCGTCTTCAAAATTCCAAAAAAAAAAAAAAAAGGATAGTTTTGATCCTCATTCAAAAATGAAAAAAAGGAGAATTTCTATCCCTTATTGAAAAAAAAAATCAAAAGATTTTACCTTTTATGGGTTACTTTTTGTAGAAAATTCGAACATAAGAAAAATACCAAAAATATTTTATTTTTATTCCTCTTTAAGGATTCAATTTTTCGAAAATTTGAAGGAAAAAAAAACGAAGAAGAAAGATTTTATTTTGCTTTTTTTAGAGTTCCTTTTCTTTTAAGGATTAAGAAAGAGAGAATTCAGAAAAACCAGTTGTTGATTACTTTTTGCCAAAATCTTCTCGAACTACGCTTGATCTGATTCATGTCTCAACATGATACGTAGGCTACCCATTCGGGTTCGATCTAAAAAAAAAAAAAAGAGTTCCTCAAAAAGAAAGGGTGATTTGTGACGAGTTTGTAGTTGAGTAAATACCAATCTTCATCCAACCAAAAGCAATCATGACCAAAAATAACAAATCAGGTGCTTTCAAGACCGCCCCCATTTTCTCTCACCCCAACACTTAATGTAGATATGTCTTGTGCTGGATCAATGACCATTCACCTCTTCCATCCACACCAATCTTTTTGAGTTTTACAAGTGACCTACTTCCTTGTACCAACTTAACCCACTGTTTTACTTAATGCTACTCACATGGTCATGATCATAAGTGGACCCATTTTCCAAGTCATGATCTTTGTTATCTCGTTGCAAGCTTGTCGTGATCAATCCCCATGTTCTTTTTACTTTCTTCTCTCTAATGATATTTGTTCTTTTTATTTTTCTTTTTGATTTTCTCATAGTTCATTACATCAAGTTGAAAAAAAAGAAAAAGAAAAAATCAATAAATTTGACATGCATCGTGACCAATGAAAAGATTTGGACATCAACTTAGGCTTTCAGATAGTTAATTATAAGATTACGGAGTTCCAAGAAAAAGACAACAATGACCTTCATATTCAGGAAATGATCAGTTTTGAGCATGTTTTGAGTTGGTATTTTCAAGAATTGATATGACGAAGGCATTTCATTCTGCTATCTAAACAATGTGTCATCCTTTGTTATCCCTTTTGAGCCTTTGTTTTGTTTCTTTCATGCCCCTCTTTTGGAATCAAATTAGAGTCAGAAAAGCATCAAAAAAAAAGGAAAGAAAAAAGGAAAAGGAAAAAATAAGAAGAAACAAAAACAAAAATAAAAAGAAAGGAAAAAAACAAATACAGTTTCCTGAACTACGTTCAACCTGATTCTTGTTTCGATAGGATACATAGGCAACCTTACCCTGGGGCTCGGTCCAACCAAACAAAAATCCAAAATTTCCCGTTTCAAAGAAACTGGTGCAGAAGTTATTTTCCTTTGTTTGAGTCGATTCCAAAAAGTTGTAAGTCGTATCCCTGTTGTTTATTGTCTTTGAGCCTTCATGTGGTCCTTTCATTTTATTTCCCTGTCCAAAAGTTTTCATTATGGTCCAAATAAAAGACCTTCTGATCGAATCTTGAAAATGCCAAGTCAAACATATGGTGAGCTTAGCAACTCTCGTGGGATTCATCAACGGTAGAAACATAAGTCTTTTGGACTTTTATGGAATCGAGTAATCATAAACGAGAAAATAGAACAAAACGAGAGAGATTTGTTAGTAAAAACCTTTCAAGGCACCACAAATCGAAATTGTGAGACATGAGAGAAAATAACAAAAATAAGAGAGACTTGTTAGTGAAAACCTTTCGAGGCACCACAAGTCGAAATGTGAGATATGTGTGCAACCGAATGTTTATCGTGAGAGAGCATACAACGTTAGTGCTACTTTCAATGAGGCAAAGAAGAGCGACACCCCAACACTGAACAAGGATTTGATGAGTCAGCAAGTCTGAAAAGGTGGACAAATTAAGTTATTGGTCTAAATGCATGTCATATTCTGTTTACTTCTTTTTTGGTCTGAATAAATTTTCCTTCCTCCAATTGGAGTCCCTCTCACCAAACACCATTCTTTTTTGTGATTTCACTCATATGTCCCTTGTTTTCTCTACGAGGCGAGCATGAAAGAATTTTCAAATTTTGTCACAAAATTTTCAGAAGGAAAATGATCAGTATGGCAACTCAAGTGAAAGGAAATATTAGTTTGGCAACTCAAGTGAAAGGAAAGATTAGTTTCGAAACTCACTGAAATGGAAATGGTAAGTTGGAAAACTTATGCAGAAAGAAAAGAATAACGTTGGCGACTCAACTGAGTGGGAATGAATGATTTGATAATTCAGAAGGGATGAAAAGGCCAGGACTGCTGAATTCTCATAAACTCAAAATAATTTTGAACCTTCCCTGATAGCGGTACCAAAATATTCGTCCAAACCATACAAAATGATCAAACTCAATGTTGAACTGTAAAATTGTCACAAGTCATCAATTTTTAAAATTCACATTTTTTTTTTTAGCGGGGGAAATTTGTTTGAAAGTTTTACATATAGTTGGGACTCAAATCTGGCATGCTACATAGCATGATATTTTTCAACTCAAGCGAATCGAAAGGCACACCAAATTTTATTTAATTTTAGGTTGACTACCTCCGAATACAGTCATGTTTTTAACTTTAGGTTGACTACCTCCGAATATAGTCTTGCTTTTAGGTTGACTACCTCTGAATAAAGTCATGCTTTTAATTATTGGTTGGCTACCTCCGCATATAGCCTTTCTTTTACGTTGACTACCTCCGAATATAGTCTTGCTTTTAGGTTGACTACCTCTGAATAAAGTCATGTTTTTAATTTCAGGTTGACTACCTCCGAATATAGTCTTGCTTTTAGGTTAACTACCTCTGAATAAAGTCATGCTTTTAATTTTAGGTTGGTTACCTCCGAATATAGTCTTTCTTTTAGGTTGACTACCTCCGAATATAGTCTTGCTTTTAGGTTGACTACCTCCGAATTAAATCATGTTTTCAATTTCAGGTTGACTACCTCCGAATATAGTCTTGCTTTTTGGTTGACTATCTCCGAATAAAGTCATGTTTTCAATTTTAGGTTGACTACCTCCGAATATAGTCTTGCTTTTAGGTTGACTACCTCCGAATAAAGTCATGCTTTTAATTTTAGGTTGACTACCTCCGAATATAGTCTTGCTTTTAGGTTGACTACCTCCGAATAAAGTCATGTTTTTAATTTAAGGCTGACTACCTTCTAATACAGTCATGTTTTTGAACTTTAGGTTGACTACCTCCGAATAAAGTCATGTTTTCAATTTTAGGTTGACTACCTCCGAATATAGTCTTGCTTTTAGGTTGACTACCTCCGAATAAAGTCTTGTTTTTAATTTTTGTCTGACTACCTCCAAATACAGTCATGTTTTCAATACAAGTTGACTACCTCTGAATAAAGTCAGGTTTTTAATTTCAGGTTGACTACCTCCGCAGAAGTCATGTTTGTGACGGTTCGCATTTTTGCGGGCGGGGTTAGCACTCAGAAAAGCTACTTTGAAATCGTTGGTGCTCATTCGGACATTGTTTTAAAAGAGTCGCCACCTAATTTTTAGGAAATTAGGAAAACCAGTTTCGAAGGGTTTATTCATATACAGTGAAAAAGCCTTCGTAATCCAAAGTTCTAGATAAGGGTTCTGATGATCCCCTAGGGAAGGTATTAGGCAGCCCAGTATTAAGGATTCGTACTATACGGTTGACCTTCGAATTTCAATGTGCGAGTATTTGCATGAACTATTTTTTTTGGTGTTTATTTCCCGTAAAAGTCTGTCATTATGCATATCATTTTTGAAAAGAATTGAATGTATTCCCTTTACATATAGGGTATTTAGGTTCGGATTTATAATATCCGGATACAGTTAGTTCCTCTCATATATAAGCATAGTGGTAGTTTCTGTAAAGATAAAAAAAAAGTTCATTTAAAGTATGGGATAAATATATTTTGGTCAGGCTTGACTCATATATGGTCCGGGTTAATCCGTTTAATACGTTTTTTAGAACGTCTTTATCTAAAGCTTTATGTTTACAAAAGGTTTATATGGATTTAATTTATAAGAGGTTTGATTACATAATCAAAATACCTTTCTTGGACATGGAATTTTTATCTTAAAGCCCAATGATTTGTAAAAATGAACGGTGACGTTTTGACGTGGGCTTTGGCCCAAATTTATGCTTTTTTCTGAAAAAATTAGTTAAGGTCTGTTGGTTTTTTAGCCAAAAATTTCATTTCTTCCTTTAACTAATGGGCTCAGCCCAAAAAATGTTTTCTCTCATCTTTTCTGAAAAATTTGGTAAAGTTAGACCTTAAAAATGTGATTTTAGGATTGGGCCCTAGCCCTCAAAACTTCCATTTTTTCGACTGGGTCTAGTACAGAAAAACTTGCGTTTGGTACATGAACAAAGAACATATGTATATGAGTTTAAAATTGTTTTTTCTGACTGGTTTTTAGTCCAAAGAAAGCATACCATATTTATGCGCAATTTTTATTTTTTCTGCCTGGACTTGGAAAGAATCCTTTTGGAAAACTGAGTTTAAAACAAGAAAATGTTCTTTTGGTTTAAAGAAGGAAGACGTCAAACTTGGTTTTTCTTCGCTTAGGAAGATGATAACAATTTTTTCTTTTACTGATTTACTTTGTTGTTTTATCCTTTCAAAAATTGTTTATACTACGCCGGTTTTTTTAAAATCGCGTGGGGACCTAAAGTCGAAACTAAACGGCATATGTATGTTTACCTAAGATGCCTAGTTCAAACCATAAATGATTCCAATAATAGTGTGATTTTGTTTTACAACATACAAATGCAACACTTCAATCAACAAAAGGAACTGGCATGATGAAATTTAAGGAGGAGGATAGGCTAGGTGTGTACCAAACCCCTAGTGGACCATTTTTACCCATGGTTGGGCCTTCATGTCATTCTCACCCATGACTAGGCCTTCAATAATATTAACTTCCCTTTCTTTCATCGGACTCAATAATTTTGAAGGAAAACTTCCTATAATAGGGTGGCTGGACTTCGGCCCAAATGGCCATGCAGTGAGAGGAGGAAAAAGAAAAAGGAACCAAATTAGTCTACGTTTGCTGAACCTATCACTAGTATAATTATACGCATGACTATATATATATCAAATTTGGTTCCAAAGTGCACGATTAAAGGACTTGATTGTATACTATTGGCTTCACTGAACTGTAACTCATACCATACAAAGGGAAAAGGTTGCCACCACTCTTATTCCCGACGCCGCACAAGTTCCAAGGGGTTCTATGAACCCCAGGCATGGCTGGACATCGGGGAATGGCTAAGACCTGTTCCCCCAAACCACCTTAACTCCCAAACTAGTGTTGCCATAGGATAAAACCAAAGTACCATAATTGTGCACAAATGTCACCATATATGAAAGTAATTTAATGACAAACAATACTAAAAATAAACTCATAATTATAATAAGGAAAAACTAATACAAATATGGCAGTGTGATGACACGAAAAAAACATAACAACTTCGAAATCAATAGATGATTCCAACAAAATCCCATCCTCTTTTTGCTTTGCCACGGGGGCTTAATGAAAGACTGGCCCATTTGTATCTTAACCTGAATTAGGCTAGGCCCAATCTGCCTTTAAAAGAAAAAATGCATTTTTTGACAGTTTGAAGCTTCAGTGAAGTTTCTATCCCCTTTATTCATGTATACACCCTACCTGTAACTGACATATTCCTTTGTATACATATAGTATACTATGATATACACAGGTGATGTGTATACCAAGCGTATACCATATGTATATCCCTCTTCCTTGTCATTAGCCTATGCATATCTGTGCATATTCATACTCTGTGTTCAAATTTTAAACTCAAGATCATTTTATTCATCTAATTAATCCTTACTCCTTAGGACAGTTGGCCAAATATATAAAATAAAGCTGATTCAAATCTAATGATTCACCAGTTTCACATGTTATCAGACCTCATAGTAGTAAGTGAGAACTGCTTAATGTAATAGCATAAACACAGTAGAGTGATGCAGTTAAAGAGGAAGATGCTACAACTTGTGATTACAGAAATGAGCCTTTGTTTTAATTAAACAGTGGTAAGAGCATAAGCACAACAAGATTTCATGTGAGTTGCTACTTAAATGAAAAGAGAAATGAGTAGCTATGTGTGTCACCAAACCTCACAGAAAAAGAATGATATAAGGGTTAAAAACAACTCTTTGCTGCTCAGGATTTTTTCTAACTCTTAAAGAGACACTTATTATCAACAGCCTTAAACTAGTCCATTTCCCTTAGAAAGAGAGCAAAGAGTCATCCTATTGAGATAACCAGCTTCTTCTTCCTAATTTCCTAAGTTCCTTTAGACATTTGAACAAGTTAAACTTTTTTCCACCCTTTTCTATTTCCAACCTTTGATAAAATGGTGAGATCCAAGGAAGATCAATGGATCCTCATAACATGAATGCCCTCCATGGTCCATAGGCTGTGTCATGACACCCCTCATTTAGGAGATAGGTACTATGAGTCAGGCTAAACTTAACTCTTCCCTGCCCCCTCTTTGAGGTGTCTTTGAAAAGACCACCCTAGGCCAAGTGGTTCACAAGCTGCCTGAGAACACTTCCAAACATCCTTAAACAACAACATCTGACCTGTCCTAGCTTGTCACTTATTCATTTTAAATACAGACTCAGCATTCAGTTATTTCATCCCATAGTTCCAAACATGATAAGACTTCAAACACATCTACCATATAGAGACAGATCTCATTAAGCAGAGTGTAACTTTATCCCCTCAATCCAGATTACACCACAATACATAATAAAGTCTGAATGTAACTGTTCAAGTTCAGAAATAAGAGTTCCCACCAATCTTGTATTAACTAAAAAGTCCCCTTTCCAGATTCAAACTATAGCTAGAACCACCACATAGACAATATAGACATAAATATACCATGCAGGTTTTATTGAACATATCCTTTCTTAAACAAACATAAAGCAAGCAAATTGAACTCTGAAATATGGATCTAGGTCCTGATAGATAACTTACTCCCAGAACTTAGTTAATAGCAGTTTTTAATCCCTTTAATTATGACAGAAAATGTGACAGATGCTCACACTTTGTTTTAACTTGGTTTTAATAGCATAACTCTCAAAGGTTCCCTCCCAAGCATGGTAAACTACTTATAACCAAACATAAGGTCCCTGTGAATCCCACAGCCATGGGAATAAGGTTCAGGAGAAAAGGAAACCTTAGGGTCCTGAAAGAGAAACAGGGTGGGGTGAGGTCATCACAGCCCCATCCCTCTCTTGAGTCTTGCTTTCAGTAAAAAGGGAACCAAGGCCCCACTGGTCACTACCTCCAGTTCATACCTAAGCTCACCCTTTACTCTCCCAAGGTAACCTCAACCCTTTACCTCATCCTCATACCAAATGGCAGCCACCAAAACCTTATGGTTAAAACTAGTTTGACGCTGCCTTTAAATTAAATCCCATCTAAACACCTAGTTGACCATACAAGCTAACAATTTTAATCAATTCAATCTAGGGTCTCAACTATGAAAACTATTTTGAATTCCTTTTAGACATTACCACTTTGAAAAGATTTGAACATCTTACATTATGAGCTTAAGTTTAGACTAAACACCAACCCTTAGACTCAGATAGATCCTTTTCACTAGTTGATTAATCATTTTTAATAGTCAAGAGCATCTTAGGACTCAATTACCCTTTTTAACCCCACTAGACCTCTTTTGAAAACTCAAGCACGAACTAGACATGAAAAGGGGAGGGTCTGATAACATGAATAGTCGAGACTAGACTCTACTTAAATGAACAACCATGACACATAATCATCCTAGTTGTATCTAGGTGCCCTAATTCATTTTAGATGATTTTACGACTTTATAAACCTACACTAGCTTCTAATGGACCATTTGGGAACCTATTACTAAATAAATGAACCTTAATCTCAACCTTCATTTTAAAACTTCTATATCATATTCTAGAGTGTTATTTCTTCAACTTACCTTTAATGTATAGCATACAACTACTCAAAGTTATTTTAGGCTAATCCAAACATATTCAAACAGACTTAGGTAGACTCAAACCCATTCAAATGCAAACAGACCCCATTTAGTCTTACTCTGGTGCCTTAACCACATCATGAGATTCCTATAAATATGCCTAGACTCTTTAGCTTTATTTTAATCCAATCATGATCCTTATTTTATCCTAATCATGATCCTTATTTTATGCTAATCATGACTCATTTTATCTAATTGACATAGACAAAGTATACAGTCTTAGGAAAAGTAGATTGAAGATCAAATTTGACATAGTCTCATCAAGGGAATAGCAACTACCTTAAATGATTCAAGATGGATCATCACAATACCTTAGCAATCTATTACATTCAAATAGGATTAGTATTGGTCTAAAAGTTCACTAAATTACTATTATGAATCATGTAATCATATTTTTATCATGTCTAAGGGTTGAGCAGCCAAACAGGAAACTTCAACATCTAATAAAGCACACAACAATCTGTTCATCCCTATCTATAAAACAACATCAGTACATTATCTAATCTCATACAATCAGTCCATATTAACAACCAATATTAAGGTTTAAGCAGGTATCTTTTGAAAATAAGGAAGTAATCTCTATTTCCAAACATCTAATGAACATTACGCATTACTTGGAACAGCACATTACCACTTAATTGAACCAAAATAATCTGACAACACACTAACGTCAAACAGACCATTATCACATAACAAACTACTGAAAAATAACAAAAATAAGCAAAAAGGATAAAATGTTACCTTTTTAAAGTGTAGCCGTGGTCAAGATTGAACTTGAAAGCCTTTTGTGCTTCCAAAACCACACTCAGCCACACCAGACTCAAAAAACAAGAAAGAAATGAATTTTTAGAACTAAGAAAAAACTCAACTTAAGTCAAAGTTTTAAAAAATTTATACTAAGAGGCTTGAATTCAAAGTTTCTAGCCTCTTTTAGTTTTTTCCTAATTTTTTCCTACCTCTTTTCATGGTGAGGGTGAAGTTCTATTTATAGAACCCCAAAAATTGTTCAAACCCTCGAAGCATCGATGTGGGACAACTGATCTTTCCCAGAAAATGAACTTGTAAAGCAAATCTACGGCTCAAAATGACTTAACAACAGATGAATGGCCAGATCTGAGCCTTATTCGACTCGATCCAAACCCTTCACCCCCAACCAATGGAAATCAAGCAAAATGAACACAATACAACAAAAATTAGATAGGAATAATCGACTTTGACTAAATAATTTCAAAGAAAAGCAAAAGGAAAAGGGTCCATTACCGATTTTGGAAAGATTTGGGTAAAAACAACCTTAACATTAATTCATTGCACCTAAATAATGTTGTAAAGCTGTGCATCTTACACTTGTTCGGTGATATTTCCATTTTTGGGACGAGAGAGAGGGGGAAGGCAGGAGGCGGCCTTAGGGTTTGCGAGAAAGAGGAAGAGAGAGAAGGGGAAAGGGTAAGGGGTCATTTGGAATGAAAAGAAAAGGGGGATATACCCCTTTATCTGTCTTGAGGGGGTTGGGCAGGGTCTTGGCCTATTTTGGGCTGGACTCGATCCAATTCTTTTTTTTTTTTTTATAAGGCTGGCCCCTTTGTTTGTAGTGTATACACATATATGTATATCTAGTGTATACATGTGTATATATAGAGTAAAAATAGGTAATTTAATAATTAGATTTAAAAAAATTGAATTTGATTATTGGTAATAATATTTTAATTATAGACAAATTAGGACATAATTAACCTATTAAAATAATTTTAAAACGGCCAATCGTGTTAATGGGCTTAATTACTAATATGGCCTTAAAGCAGACTTTAAAATGAAATTACATTAATGACCTTAATTAATTTGAGCCAATGAATTTGGTCATTTCAATTAAGGCCATTAAGAGGCTAATTTTACAAAAAAGGCCCCAATTTCCTTAAAGCATGAATTGGTTAAATCAATTGTGGCCATAACAAAATAATTAAATAATTTAAAAATCAATTTGCAATAATGACCACCTAATTGATTAATTAAAACATTTATAGATAATTAAAAATAATTTTGACAAATTACACAATTATACAAACTAAAGATTGAGGGTGAAATGGTTAATTATTTAAATTACTCAAACCCCTTGGATTGAAGGGAATAAAGTATTTGCTAATTTTGATTTTTGACAATTTAAACAATCAAATAAATGATTATTGTTTTTTCAACAAAAATGCCATTTTTCCTTTGATTTAATCTAACAAATACCTCATAAATGTCATAAAAAGTACCAATTAATTTCTAAATAATTTGTGATGTCATAAAATCCTTTCATTAATTTAAAGGAGCAAAATATTGATCTGAACAATTTATAAAACTTATTTAAACCCTTCAAGGTGCATAGCTCATTTTATTTATTTTTCAAGGACTCTGAGTGATTAAAATAAATTACGGGAGGTCAAAAATTAGGTGTCAACAATGTTTTCATGTTGTCAGGTTCACTACCTCCTAATACAATTATGCTTTTAGCTTTAATTGACTACCTCCAAATAGTATATGATTTTTCTAACACTCAAAAAATTTCCTTGTGCAAACTGGGGCAAAAAATTTTGTTCGTGTTATTTGTCTTTAAGAGTTTGTCAGGACCCTTCTGGAAAATGAGAATAGTTCATTAGGACCGTCCTAGATAATGGGATCTACCTTTACTCCTAGGAGACGCACTTCCTAGTTAGAGTTTTGTTAGTTTCAACCATAGGAGACGCACTTCCTAGTTTGGGTTTCAGGTTTCGCTTTTAGGAGAGGCACTTCCTCATGCAAACATCTACTTCTAGGAGACGCACTTCCTAGTCAGAATTTTTTCAGCTTCACCCCTAGGAGATGCACTTCCTAGTTTGACTCCTTAAATTTTTCTCCTAGGAGACGCACTTCCTAGTTAGAGCATTTGGTTTTACTTTCATCATTGAATTATTTTACATATAGTTTATGATTTTGCTAACACTCACAAAAATTTTCATGGTGAAAACTAGGGGTGTCAATGGTACGGTTCGGACGGTTATTTTATAAAATATATACCATACTAATTTTTCGGTTATTTCATTTTGTAGAACCAAAATTAGACTTTTTGAAACCGTCCCATCATCTCGGTTTCTCTTCGGTATCGGTACGGTTCCGGTAATTTTCGGGTTTTTTTATTTAAAAAAGAACATTATGTTATATTCACTAATGAAAGTTTAGATACGATAAGAAAACATGAAAGACGACAAGAATAAAAATTGATTCCACTATTTTACGGTAGTGCAAAACAATGTTGAACAAAGACCAGAAGTATAGATTAGATCACACGAGGGGGAAAATCAATCAAGATGAGACTCAAGAGCTATATCTACTAAGATTAACTATCCACTAAGAGATATTTAAAATTATACGATAGGAAAGATATCTAATATTTTGTAAGTTTCTATCCAAGATCATCGGAATACCTTGTATCTTACAAGCTAGTTACTACTCGAGATGCTAGAACTACTTTAATTTCGAAAGAAGTAGTAAAAAAAGGTTAAGTGTTGGAACTTTAGGTGTTAATTATGTTGCCGGCTTATAGTCTTTTTCATCATCCCCAACCCAAGGCCAAAATTTTGATATTTTATTATATATAAAATATATTTTACACATATAAACTTATTCAGTGCGGTGCGGGTTTTTTCCGGTTTATTTTTATAAAATTAAAAACCAACCTAATTATTCGGTACGGTTCTAAATTTATATAAAAACCGTCGGTTTTATTAAAAGAAACCTAAAAATTGGTTCGGTATGATACGGTTCGGTCGGTTAAGTCGGTTTTTAGAAAACCATTGACACCGCTAGTGAAAACTGGGGCAGAAAAATTTTATTAGTGTTGTTTGTCTTTGATGATTTGCAGGACCCGCCTGAAGAATGGGAAGAAAGTCAGGACCCGCCTGAAGAATGGGAAGCAAGTCAGGACCCGCCTGAAGAATGGGAAGCAAGTCAGGACCAGCCTGAAGAATGGGAAGTAAGTCAGGACCCGCCTAAAGAATGGAAGAAAGTCAGGACCCACCTAAAAAATAGGAAAGAGGAAGAAAGTCAGGACCCGCCTAAAGAACGGGAAAGCAAGTGAGGACGCACCTGAAAAATGGGAAAGAGGAGGAAGGTCAAATTCCACCTGAAGAATGGGAAAGCAAGCCAGGACCCGCCTGAAAAATAGGAGCAAGCCAGGACCTGCCTGAAGAATGGGAAGCAATTCAGGACCCGCCTGAAGAATGGGAAGCAAGTCAGGACCCGCCTGAAGAATAGGAGCAATCCAGGACCCACCTGAAGAATGAGAAGCAAGTCAGGAGCCCCCGGAGAATAGGGACACCTTCCAATTTCAAGTTCAGGAACCCTCCTAGAGAATAGGGACATCTTTCAATTTCAAGTTCCGGAGTCCGCCTCGAGAATAAGGATAATTTTTAATTTCAAGCTCAGGAGCCCGCTGTCACGACCCGACTAAGGCCATGACGGGTACCCGGGGCTGACCACTGAGCACCACTCATTCTATTACTCATCCTACGTTCATTCATATTTCTTATGCTCATGATCATAGAAAAACTATTTTCATTTGAAACATATTCACTTTATAAACATAAGCCCTTCGGGTATCAAAATAATATATATACATACGATGAGAAACTGTGAGACCATACTACCCACACATATGTATCTACGAGCCTCTACTAGAGTACTAGACATATAGACGGGACAGGACCCCGTCGTACCCATAATACATGTATATACACAAAAGAATAAAGCAATGGCACCTCCGGAATAATGGAGTGCCCTCAAGTCAGCTGATAGCTCCTACGAGTCTGGATCACCTCCCTGTCCACCTGTGGGCATGAACACAGCGTCCAAAGAAAATGGACGTCAGTACAAGCATTGTACTGAGTATGTAAGGCATAAATGAAATGAACATATTAGGGAAATCATAAGACATAGGATGAAGATATAACCTGCGTACTTCTAAGTGCGGATACATTTCATACATATATCATACATAAGCATATCGTATGTATTACCATAGCGTATACATCATCATATTATATATACATCATCATCGTTAACCCGCGTCCAGGTAACCATCATATGCCGCCCACTAGTGGTGATCATGCCCGACCTTCTAGGCGCGGTGGAATCATAAGCAGCCCGCCTTAGCGCTGACATGTCCGGCCATTTGGGCACGGTGGAATCACAAGCAGCCCGCCTTCGCGGTGACATGTCCGGCCATTTAGGCGCGGTGGAATTACATCATCGTACATATCATAGACTTATCATTATTATTCATCTCATAGGCATATCATAACTTAGCATCTTTATACATTCATCATCAAAACATACATTAGAACTTGAAGGAAACTATAGCTATGTCGGGGTGACATAAGGTCGTAAACCCCCGATTACGTTATGGAGTGATCATAATCGTTATATCTCACCTTGGAGGGACTAACGTTTTAAGGTGAGTGCACATAAAGGAAACCATCAATGGATCATAGTTAACATCATTAGCTTTGTAGGAACATCATATCATGAACTCTAGAATCTTTAGACTTAAGCTCATCATCATCATTATCGTATTCGTAATGTATCTCTTATCTCATATGGCTATTCATGAACATAGACTCTTAGTCTTTTCGGAATGTAGGAAATTCTTGAAGAAGGAGGAAAATCATGCCATAGGATTCATGCCTTAGAAAGAAAGGACTAGCCTTACATACCTTTTTCGTTTAACTATTCTATCGCTTGCTCGTTCTCCTTCAAGGCCCACGTTTCTACCTTCAAGAGAATTCGCATTAACATTAGCTAAATGACTATAAGAACGTGCTTACTAAAGCTAGGGAAAATTGGGCAGCATTTCCTTTGTTTATACAACTTTCCTCATATCACATATCAACTTCCAATCATCCATAACAACATTCACAATACTATAGGCAACAATCACCATTTATCTACATTATCCACATTTCTCAATTTCACTTCAATTTCTCCATAATCATGGTCATAGTTCACTATTGCGTTTTCTCACATATAATACTTATCCCATGTTCTAAATGTCATTCATAATCTACTTACAATCATAGCATATCAATATTCATGATTCACTTCAAACTACTACTCAAAATGACACTATTCCCATATTCATGACCCATTTTCTATATCCTTTTACAATCCAAGTGTTTCAACTTCTCAATACCTTAAACAACATGAAAATATCATAAAACTTACCTTAGATAGTGTAGGAACAAGCCTTGAGTGGAAATACTCTTCTTGCACCAAAGCCCTAGTTCACTTCCAATGGGATTTCTTGACTTGGATGAACTTTAATGTGTTTCATACACTTGGTTTTGTTGGTTTGATGAAGTTGATCATCAATTTCCCTTGGGTTCTTGTGGATGAAGAGTGGAGAGAATTCTAGAGGGTTCTTGAGTTGTGAAGTGAAAATGAAATGAATTAAATGAGAGAGAGGGTCCTTATATCATTTTAAAAATCTGGCCCGACTCGGACATACGGACCAACATACGGTCCGTATATTTTATACTGACCGTATGTCTGGACCGTATGTTTGGTCCAGTGAAGACCCTCATTCTGGGCAGAACATACGGTTGGACATAAGGTCCGTATGTTTTATACGGCCAGTATGTTTGGCCGTATAATGCCCAGCTATCCGAAACTTGTTCTCGTTTGATCTCAAATCCCTATGGAACCTTCTTAACACTTTTTTAACACCTCAATACCAATCTAAGGGTCGTTATCACTCTTCTCGGAAGCATCATTAAGCCATCATTAACTTAACACTCGTAAATCTTACCCGGCACACAACATATCCCTTGCTTTCATTAACAACTTCCTTCCCTTATCTCAAATGTCTTTGAAATCTCGATTAGGATCATCAAATGCTATTTCTTACTTATCAAAACATCGTATATGTCGTGCCCTACGTTAGTCAATTCACTGTACGTTAATGGGAAATTTTTCGAGGTGTAACATTCTTCCCCCCTTTTGGAACATTCGTTCTCGAATGTTAAGTCATCGGGGATTCTATAAAAATTTCACCAGAGTTTCCCCTATAATATGGCACTACCATCCTATCACAACAGCCCACAATAAACATTCCTTACAGGGCCACAACATGATAACAATAGGATTTGGTCACACACGACCCAAAAGCATAGAAAGAAAACATACATACCTCATAAACTCGATGTCTCATCATGGATCTCTTCCGGGGGCTGAAATAAGTGCGGATATGTGGACTTCATCTTCTCTTTCGCCTCCCAAGTCATCTCTTCTCGGTTTTTATTTCGCCATAAGACCTTAACTGAGGCTACTTCCTTATTTCGAAGTCTCCGTACTTGCCTGTCTAATATGGCAACGGGCACTTCTTCATAGACTAGCTTTTCTGTCACCTGAACATCATCTATTGGAACAATCCTCGTAGGATCTCCAACACACTTGCGGAGCATTGAGACATGGAAAATTGGATGGACCGATTCAAGTTCTAGAGGCAAGTCCAATTCATAAGCTACTTGACCTACCTTGCGGATAATCTTATAGGGTCCAATGCATCGAGGACTCAATTTCCCTTTCTTGCCAAATCTCATCACACCTTTCATTAGCGACACCTACAAAAATACCCAGTCATCAACTTGAAATTCTAAGTCTCGTCGGCGGTTGTCCGCATAAGATTTTTGGCGACTTTGGGTTGTCAACAATCGATCTCGGATCACCTTGACTTTTTCCACTGCTTGTTGGATCAACTCAGGGCCTATTAGCTGTACTTCTCCTATTTCAAACCATCTAATTGGAGACCTGCACTTCCTTCTATATAAAGCTTCATACAGAGCCATTTGAATACTGGAATGGTAGCTATTATTATATGCAAACTCAAATAGAGGTAAGTGGTCATCCCAACTACCACCGAAATCTAGAACACATGCTCGTAGCATATCCTCCAAGGTCTGAATAGTACGTTCAGCTTGCCCATCAGTCTGCAGATGAAATGTTGTGCTGAGCCTTACTTGAGTACCTAAACCTTCTTGGAAAGATTTCCAGAACTTGGCTGTAAATTGCGCTTCTCTATCTGTAATAATGGATATTGGAATACCATGGAGCCTCACAATCTCCTTGAGATACATCCTTGCATAATCTTCTGCTGAGTATGTGGTTCTGACAGGAAGAAAATGAGCTGCTTTCGTCAATCTATCCACGATCACCCATATAGAATCATACTTGCCTCGGGAATGGGGTAATCCCACAATAAAATCCATGTTGATCACTTCCCATTTCCAAGTAGGGATCTCCATTACTTGCAATAATCCTTCTGGCTTTTGATGTTCGATTTTTTCTTGCTGGTAATTTAGACATTGAGCCACAAATTCTGCTATGTCCCTCTTCATGCCATCCCACCAATATATTAACTTGAGATCATGATACATTTTCATTGTTCTTGGGTGAATAGAATATCGAGAATAATGAGCTTCTTCTAGAATTCGGCGACGCAATTCTGCAATATTCGGAACACATAGCCTACCTCGGTATCTAAGAATTCCATCCATAGAAGTTTTAAATGGAGACTTCTCCTTGTCATGAAATGTGTCTCTATAATGGCTCAATTGAGGATCTTCGTATTGTCGGTCTTTCATTTCCATAGTCAGAGACGAAACTGTGGGATTACTAACACCAACTCCTGCACTACCTACATCAATTAGACGTACTCCAAGATTAGCTAGTTGGTGGAGCTCATGAATTAATTCTTTCTTCTCCGAAGGAACTTCGCATAGGCTGCCCATTGATCGGCGGCTAAGCGCATCAGCTAATACATTTGTCTTTCCGGTGTGGTATAAAATATTCACATCATATTCTTTCAACAATTCTAACCACCGCCTCTGCTGTAGATTCAACTCCTTCTGTTTGAAAATGTATTGAAGACTCTTGTGATCGGTATAGATATCAACATACACACCATACAAGTAATGTCTCCACATCTTTAATGCCTGAATAACTGCAGCCAATTCGAGATCATGAGTTGGGTAGTTCTTTTCATATTTCCGCAGCTGTCTCGAAGCATAAGTGATGACTTTACTGTGCTGCATTAACACACATCCTAACCCAACACCGGAAGCATCACAGTACACAACATAACCATCTGGCTCTTCTGGAAGTGTTAAGACTGGAGCTGAGGTTAATCAGTCCTTCCACTCTTGGAAGCTGCATTCACAAGCATCATTCTACTGAAATTTAGCTGACTTCTGGGTTAGCTTCGTCAATGGGGCTGAAATAGATGAAAATCCCTCTACGAACCTTCTGTAGTAACCGGCCAATCCCAGAAAACTATGGACTTCTGTAGGCGTCGTAGGCCTTGGCCAAGTCTTCACAGCTTCAATTTTCTGAGTATCAACTCGAATGCCATCATCTGAAATAACATGACCTAAGAATGTCACGGAATTCAGCCAAAACTTGCACTTTGAAAATTTTGCATACAATTCTCGAGTTCGAAGAAGTCCAAGAACAATACGTAAATGATCTGCATGTTCTGATTCTGTGCGAGAGTATACCAAAATGTCGTCAATAAAGACTATTACGAATAGATCCAAAAGAGGCCTGAATACATTATTCAATAAATTCATGAACACTGCCGGAGCATTTGTTAACCCAAATGACATCACCCGGAATTCATAATGGCCATATCTCGTTCTGAAAGCTGTTTTGGGAATATCTTCTTCTCTAACTCTCACTTGATGATAACCCGATCTTAGATCTATTTTGGAAAACCACTTGGCACCTTGTAATTGATCAAACAAATCATCAATCCTTGGGAGAGGATATTTGTTCTTTATCGTCACCTTATTCAACTGCCTATAATCAATGCACATTCATAGGGAGCCGTCTTTCTTTCTCTAGGACTGGTGCTCCCCACGGTGATGAACTGGGTCTAATAAAACCCTTCTCAAGCAAATCTTTCAACTGTGCCTTTAGCTCTTTCAATTCTGCCGGAGCCATTCGGTAAGGAGGAATAGAAATAGGCTTGGTGTCCGGCAACACATCAATAGCGAAATCAATTTCTCTTTATGGAGGAAGGCCTGGAAGTTCATCTGGAAATACATCCGAAAATTCATTCACTACCGGAACGGATTGGAAAGTTGGCAACTTTGCTTCGGTAATATGAACTCGGAATAAGTGATAAATATATCCCTTAGCTATCATCTTTCTGGCCTTAAGGTAGGAAATAAACCTACCTCTTGGAGATGCTGTATTACCCTTCCATTCAAGCACGAGCTCTCCCGAAAATTGAAACCGAACTACTTTCATTCGGCAGTCAACATTAGCATAACATGAGGCCAACCAATCCATTCCCATAATCACATCGAAATCTAACATTTCGAGCTCAACTAAATCAGCTTTAGTCTGGCGGTCACATATCACAATTACACAATTTTTGTACACTTGTCTAGCTATCACAGGATCACCAACCGGAGTAGATACCTCAAAAGATTTAATTGGCTCGGGTTTCACCCCAATACGACCAGCAACATATGGAGTAATATAAGATAGGGTAGAACCCGGATCTATCAATGCATACACATCATAGGAAAATACGGATAATGTACCTGTAACCACATCCGAGGAGGACTCAAGATCACATTCGTCCGGCTAAAGCATACATGCGGGGCCGAGTGGCACCGAAGTAGATGCGCCCCTCGGCCTCTACCTCGGCCGTGAATACTGGGAGTCTACCCCTACGGCGCACCAAGAGGAACCGGTGGGCGATCCCGTGGGCCGAACCCCACCTCTACCATACCTCGAGGGACAATCACGCATCAAGTATCCAGTCTGTCCACAAATATAGCAAGCATCTATGCCCTGGCGACACGGCCCCGAGTGTAGTTTTCTGCACTGGCTGCATCGGGGAACCGGAGGTCTCCTCTGACTATAATCACCCCCAAACTGGGAACCTGAAGCTCTCGAACTCTGACCCTGTCCTGAAGGAATGGAGCAATCAAATATCCTACCCGTAAATCGTGGAGGTGCACTAGTCACCGACTGGCCTGAGTGTCTAGAATGTGACTGCCTTGATCCCCCTCTATAATCACTACCTGCCCCCATCGATCTGACTCTCTTGCTTTGCCCTCTATCAATATCACGATCACCCCTTTGCGGATGTTGTTGTCCTTCTAAATTCTGGGCATGGGCTTGGATGCGGGAAATATCCATCCCATCCTACAACGAAGCCGTCAACCAATCCTTAAACAAATGTGGCCCTAAGCCACTCACAAATCTATGCACCCGATCTCCCATGTCGGTCACCATAGTCGGAGCGTACCTAGCCAAAGAATTAAATTGAAGACTATACTCCCGGGCACTCATATTTCCTTGCCTTAGATTTAAGAACCTATCCGCTCTAGCTCGGTGGACCTCGGGTGGCAAATAGTGGCAGATGAAAGCATCTACAAATTCTTGCCAAACGGGTGGAGGTGCATTCTCTTTTCTTGATGACATCCAATTATCGTACCATAATACCGCCACATCTCGGAGTCTATAAGATGCCAACTCCACAGATTCGGTTTTGGAGGCATGAATAATCTTCAACGTCCTCAACATTTCATCAATAAAGCCTTGCGGATCTTCATTCTGCTTTGACCCAAAAAACTCGGAGGATTCAAACTCATGAAATCACGGCTCGTACTAGTTGACCGATCACTTGGGCCCGCATTCCCCGCGCCGTGCCTCGGGCGGCAACTAATGCGTCAATAGATGAATAGCCTCGGTCACTTGTTGACCCGAAGTAGGCCGGCGGAGCGGCCAAGGCATAGGAGCCGGAGCCGAAGCCCCCCCCCCTTCTTGTTCTTCTATAATAGGCGGAGTGGGAGAAGTGTTAGACGGAGCCTCATTATGTGATTCACCCTCTTCTACATGCATTGGCGGCTCTCTTTCTACCCTCCTTTTCATCGTAATCTTGCCCTTTTGGGCGGCTGTAGCTTTTCCCTTTGGTGGCATTTCTGAAATCATAGCACACTATTAGGGAGGAGAAAATCTTATACACGGCTCTATCGCACGATCTCATAAGAAGAAGAATGGTCATTTTTCCTAAATGCCCTGTAGCCTCCTGTTTATTAGCGTGGCGCGCAACACACCATAAACAAGACTCTACTAGACACGGCTCGTAGACACTTCCTAGGACTGAACTGCTCTGATACCACTTCTGTCATGACCCGACTAGAGCCATGACGGGTACCCGGGGCTAACCACCGAGCACCACTCATTCTATTACTCATCCTGCGTTCATTCATATTTCTTATGCTCATGATCATAGAAAAACTATTTTCATTTGAAACATATTCACTTTATAAACATAAGCCCTACAGTTATCAAAATAATATATATACATACGATGAGAAACTGTGAGACCATACTACCCACACGTACGTATCTACGAGCCTCTACTAGAGTACTAGACATATAAACGGGACAGGACCCCGTCGTGCCCATAATACATGTATATACACAAAAGAATAAAGGAATGGCACCTCCGAAATAATGGAGTGCCCTCAAGTTAGCTGATAGCTCCTACGAGTCTGGATCACCTCCCTATCCACCTGTGGGCATAAACACAGCGTCCAAAAAAAACGGACGTCAGTACGAGCATTGTACTGAGTATGTAAGGCATAAATGAAATGAACATATTAGGGAAATCATAAGACATAGGATGAAGATATAACCTGCGTACTTCTAAGTGTGGATACATTTCATACATATATCATACATAAGCATATCGTATGTATTACCATAGCATATACATCATCATATTATATGTCACACCCTTAATCCGATAGGGTGTGATGGGCACCCGACCCTTACCTAGGGCCGAGCGAACCCGCTGACTCTCGCGACACTCATAATCATACTAGCCTGGGCCCTTAAGTCGTATAATGAAAACATAACGAAAACTTTACAAAACATGCTTTTGATTTTTCCTGAACTCAAATACAATCTGTAATCATAAGAAAACTGTAACATAACGCATAATAATGGATCGGCTTATAGAGCCGCCTACAACCGACACACTATATACATGACACCGTTCGCAAAGTCTCTAACATAGGACATGAAACCATATCATAAGGCTCTAACCCTCGGCGAAGACTCCGAGAAAGTGGAGCTCGCCAATCCCGCCGGAACATCTCCCGCTCATACCATCAACTCATCCGGGTGTACCGCGCGCATGAAACGCGGCCCCCCCCCCCCCCCGAAGAAAGGGGTCGTGATACGGAATATGTACTGAGTATGTAAAGCATGAAATACAATAAGCGGGATCATACTGAAGTAAAGAGTACAGAGAAATCGGAAGACTTGCCTTTCAAAACATTTATCATGCATAGACATATATCGGTAAGTAAAATCAAATCATAACCGTGTCATCATATCATCGTACATATATACCGTACCCGGCCCTCTAGTGAGGGACTCGGTGAGTAAAATCATATCATAATCATAATCATGTATGCATGCGGATATACATATATACATACCGTACCCGGCCCTCTAATGAGGGACTCGGTGAATAGCGTGTCCCGGCCCCGCTAGCAAGGGACTCGGTATGCCATCCTGGCCGCCATCCCCATCTCATCACATCATATATCATCATACATATATATATATATATATATATATATATATATATATATAGCCCGGCCCCTCTAGCAGTGAGGACTCGGTGAACAATGCAGAGGAGTTGCACGAATGCGTACCCGGCCCGGGACTCGGTGAAAGATGCATTGAGGCATGCACGAGCAGAGTAGTGAGAAACCATATGCATAGAAAATCATAATCACAGACTCGATGAAGTAGTCCAAACGGAATGTCACTTGAAAATCGGACCATAGTTATATCAAATATCTTTCGGACGTTATTCGGAAACATAGCATATATCATAACGTATTAGCAAAACCATAGGGATCGTGGTCATATGCCAAACCAATCCGAGTCCGCCTCGGAAGGTTACGAACACTATTCATCGGAGTACTTTCTACGAACAAATCGAAGCGATCCGAGCCTTTGGAAAGTTACGGACGTTCGTAGTTTCGGAATTGTTTAGGAAACAAACTCTCTTTTGAAAACGAACTTTTATACAATCTTTGAAATCCATTCATGCGAAAAACATAAAGATCATAATCCGAGTACATTAGGAATGTGAATGACAAGAAACACATAAGGATCATAATCATGCTCGGATCACAAGAGTAGAATTTCCTCGGGGTACGTGTCATAACTTACTTTTCACTAAGACATGCCAAAGAAAGAAGGGTTAAGCTTACATACCTTAGCCGCTTCCTAAGCTACTCCGAACTTACGTCTCAACTTCTCACGATCTACAATAACATCAATAGGCGTCGAACATTAGCCATAAACATCTAAGAATCCAATTCCAAACCATTACTTTTTCTACGAAATTTCGACAAAGATTTCCCCTATAAATTGGACATCCCCGAGAATTTAACTCGGCCAAATCATTACCAACAATACCAACAAACATAATAGCAATATCAATAATCAATCCCGACGCATCCTAACATTAGTAACTCTTTCTCACATACTCCAACATTTCATTATATTCAATTCGATCGCTTGCATTCAAATCAACATAACCATTCATACATTCAATTACTAATCCGAACCCATTCAAACAATATTCGAGAATGCTTTAAACGATTCATAGAATATTTCAAACAACCCGAACAAAGCTCCAACTCACCCGAAATCACTCCCAAACCCGAGAACAATACTAACACATTTCCTTCTTCCACATTCATAAATTATGTCAACAATACATACGTTTACAATTTCATTTTCATAAATTCAAGAAACCATATCAAGATCACATCACCTCCCAATTCAGCCCACACAATTATAACCTTAACTTGAATCATTAAAACTTCATTTTACATCATAGAATCCATAACGACGACAACTAAAATACTAAATAAAATTTGTTCATGCCTTAACATACAAAACCATCCATTTTCGGCTAACACCTCCACACACAAGTTCCATGATTTTTATCCATTTCCACACACTACAACAACATACAAACATGCTAAATACAATGACTTCACCATTCCTTGACAACATCATATATGCACGGCCACAACAACAACACACGGCTACAACTTCAACATCATACTTTCATGCATTTCATTCATTCCTACATATCACAACATGCACAAATCATCCATAAAACATGTAAGGAAGATTAAACCTCACCTTTTCCATTCAATTTCTTCACTCGGCTAGGATGTTGTTTTGCGACAACGAGCGGTTTTCTTGTTCCAACAACTACTCCACGTTAACGAGGGCCTTCCAATTGGTATGAAAGCTAGAAGAAACAAATTTTTCATGATCAATTCCATGGGGCTGGTTCGGCCAGCCCCCTCTTGGCCGTTTTTCTCCTTCTTTTTTTCTCTTCATTTTTCTTGAAATTTCTAGGAGGTCAATTGATGAAGATGACTAAGTTGTCATCTTATATATACATTTATAATTAAAACATATGGCCTATGGCCCACATGTCACATGCAAGGCCACATGGCCATTTTTTCATGAAATAAAATTTCCAAAACCTCACTTTTGGCCCCAAATTTTCATGAAATGTCCAACTTCCCATAATTTATTTTTGGTCCCATATTTCATGAAATATTAGTTTCCATAATTTCACTTTTACCCCAAATTTTCCTTAATATCTCCATCCCATGAAATCATAAAACACTTATGTCTTACAACAAAGTCGGAAAATAACCTCGTCCATAATTTGTCGCAACCAACTTAAAAATATTCCGACGTACAAAATGCGAGATATAACATTATATATACATCATCATTGTTAACCCGCGTCCGGGCAACCATCATATGCCGCCCACTAGTGGTGATCATGTCCGGCCTTCTAGGCGCGGTGGAATCATAAGCAGCCCGCCTTAGCGGTGACATGTCCGGCTATTTGGGCACGGTGGAATCACAAGCAGCCTTCGCGGTGACATGTCCGGCCATTTAGGCACGGTGGAATTACATCATCGTACATATCATAGACTTATCATTATTATTCATCTCATAGGCATATCATAACTTAGCATCTTTATACATTCATCATCAAAACATACATTAGAACTTGAAGGCAACTATAGCTATGTCGGGGTGACATAAGGTCGTAAAACCCCGATTACGTTATGGAGTGATCATAATCGTTATATCTCACCATGGAGGGACTAACGTTTTAAGGTCTGTCTCATGATTCCGGCGTTTTTGGTTTTAGTCGAGGTTCACACCAATTTGTTTTGAAGTCTATTAGAAGGATCTTGAAGTAGATACAAATTACAGTTGAATATATTGGCATTTTAAGGTCCATCTTTCTGTTTAACTACTCTTTAATTACAATGATTAATTATTTTTGAAATGCTTGTGATAATTGATATCATGTTCATGGATGCGTGATTATGATATTTTTGCTCTTGAATTCCTTTAACGGATATGACGTTAATAAGAATGGACCAACCATATTTGAACTTCTTATTAATGGGCTGTAACATTTGGGTTTAGATTGATAAAATTAAATAGTTTTTTGTTAATGGGTAAAATGCCTTAATTAGGGGTTGTTTGGTCACGTGAAATGGAAACACCAAATGCCTTATGATTCATGAATTGGGTAGTTGGCTCATGGTCGTAAACAAATGTTGAAGAAGTTTATTGCTTAGTATTAATTTCATCCATATTTTTAATCTTATTTCTTGTTTTGGTTCATTAAATGTTTGATTATGAATAGGGGAATGTTTCAGTAGTGAATTTAGACATTGTAGTTGATTTATTGTTGGAAAATTAGGAATTCAATGTTGATCAGCAAAATGCTTAAGTCAAAGGTTATGTTTAAGATTGTGGTGCTGGAAATAAGATGATTTGGGTTCCAATTGATTTTAAAACAATAAATGGGTTTATGCCATGTTCACTGAAAGTTTTGCTAAAATTATTGAATGTTAAATGTATTGTTGGTTTTTATATTGAATTGATATAAGAGGAAGATGTTTCTCTATTGCTTATTTTAATATGGGGTGAACACATGCATATTGTAGTGACTATACTTGATTTCTTATATTAACTTGTGGGTAAGAGAAGTTTAATTACATAAGCAAATTGTTGTTTAGTTTATCTAACCTAATATGTTTGTTTGGGTTTCATGTGAATAACATATCGTCTTGATCAATGGGAATTCGTTCTATTCTTGCTTTGCTGGTTCGATGTCGAGCATTTGGGCCCCGTATCAGTTCGGCCTAAGCCAAATTTAAGGCCTAATTAATTAATAAATGTGAGTTGAACGAGATGGGATGCGAATTATTTCAAACCCTGTTGTCTAGTACAAAAGAAAAGAGCGGAAAAACCAATTGTGAGGGAGCGAGATAGGTTGCGAACACGTTTCAAAGCCTGTTGTCAAAACAGTGAAAGTTTAATCGAATAATAATAATAGTCTCAGATTTAAGAGACAAATAAATGCTTTTAATGCTAAACAAGCTTTAGGCACGTTTTAAAATGTTCGTCTCGATCAAGAATGCGGTTACGAATCTTATTTTGAGATACTAAAAAAACTCAAGGATGCGGTCACGCACCTTGGCCAAATCATTTTTAAATAATTAATTTCGTTTCGATTAAGAATGAGGTTACGCATCTTATGCTGAGAAACTTAAAAGAAATTCAAGAATGCGGTTACGCACCTTGGAAAAATTATTCTAATAATTAATTTTCATTCATTCAAATCAAGGCGTGTAGACAGAGAAAAATTAGGTGCAATACATACGGTTACGCTTCTAAGCCGGTGTATTTCAAGATACGGAATGCTGTTATGCATCCAGGTTAAGACTAATAAAAGTTCAACAATAAAAAGTAGGAGCAAATCAAAGCTTGAGAACATAATATATCCAAAAATTGATTTAAGCTAAGTCGATAAAGCGACCGTGCTAAAACCACGGGACTCGGGGAATGCCTAACACCTTCTCCCTGGTCAACAGAATTCCTTACCCGGTCTTTTATTTTCGCGGACCAATAATGAAAGAGTCATTTGCTTTTGATTAGGGATTCATAAGGCAACTTGGAACACCAAAACTCAATTCCAAGTGGTGCTCTGTAAATAAATAATCCCTATTCAAAATCGTCACTTCAATTGGAACAACCCTTTCAACAATAAAAATCTTTGCGTTGATACCCACGGTGCGGAAAAAGGGTGTGACATTGTCAGGATCAGTCAACCTCATTTTGCAGAATCGATTATTCAACCATCATTCCAGCAATTGCTGATGCACGACAATCCAAATTTCTATAATCAATCTCACACCAATATGTCATCATATAGTGCAACACCTGGTTTCCATCAATCATTTGGTGCAGGTCCTAGCAGGCGTGGTCATCGATCATTTAATGAAGGCTCAAGCAGTCAAAGACATATTGATAGTAGCCAAAGAGAATATGAGGCTAGGTAAAGCAACAAATTATATTTTTCCGATAGCTTGGGTTTATATATCTTCCACAAATAAATTAGTCAAATTATATGTACTCCCCGTAAGATATTTTTACTACTGATTGTTGCACCTTTACATATCTTTAATTGTTATAATATTATTTACTGATAGAAAAGTTTATTAGAAACCTCAAAACTATGGCATTTTTCAACTTTTAAATGTGTTTGTGCTCGTACAAATTTTCTGCTTAGAGAAATAACTTGCTTATATATCCAAAAATCCTAATACAATTTATTAATATGTTTCATTTCCTTTTCTTCACAGCGAAGATAAGGCCAGCGTTGATATGTATAATGATGTAAATGCTGGAATTAGCTCTGAAAGTTCAGAGTATGATGAACCTTCAGGAGATGATAAAGAGAGTGAAACCATAGAAAGTGAACCTGATGAAGATATCAGTGATATTAGAGATTTACTTCAAAATAATATTGGTGGAAATCCTCATAATCAATTTGGCCATGGTGTGTCCGAAATTCCATATCATTATACACCCTGCTTTACCACATTGGAGAACGAGGAAGATATTTTCATCTCTGCATGAGAATTTGAGATGGGATGTTGTTCAGTTTGGTCCGAGGATGCCAAAAGAGACTAGGAAAAAATATGTATTTTAGCAGCAAAGCAAAGATGAAATAGGCTGTGACGATTTGGAGTTTGCACAAGAATAAAGAGTTCGAGGTGGTAACGTCAAACAAGAGTCTATGGGTTGTGAGATACAGGTTTTATAATTTATTAGGTTGTCCATGGTTTCTTCGAGGCCGAAGGTTGGAAATAACCTTTGGAAGATAGGATATTATGTTGATAATCATAGATATGAGACTGATGGGCTTACGACAGGTCACGCTAACCTTGTTTCTAAACCAAATCCGAAAAATCCCAAGTTGTTGGTAGTGGATGTCATTTCTAAGCTTCACGAGAAATTTGGTCATCAAGTGACATTCAGGAAAGCATGGCTTGGACTTCAATGCGCATTTGAATTGGTGCTTGGTGACTTTCAAAAATCATTTAGTGAGCTTCCTAAATCTTTTGCAACTTTTCAGCACTTTATTCATGGAACAGTTGTCGAATGGAAACACGAAGAGTATATGAGTTCACCCGAGGTAAAAACTTTCAAGTTTGTATTTTGGGATTTCAAGCCATGCATTGATGGATTCTAAACGTGTCGGCCTATTTCAGTAGATTGAGCTTATATGTATGGAAATATGATATCAAATTATTAACTGTTGTTGGAATTGACGAAAATGATAACATTCTTCCTCTAGCATTTGCTATTGTTGACAGGGAGTTGAAAGAGGCATGGAAATCATTTTTTAGGAATCTGAGCGCACATGTGATAAATAGAGAAGATATATGTGTGAACTGTGATAGGGCAAAAGGAATCTTGACTAGTTTGTCGGAGTTGCGGCGATTTCAGGAGCATCGGGCCTTCCATCGATTTTGCCCAAGACATCTTAAGAGCAACTTTCAATCTCGATTACCAAACAATGACCTCAGTGATCTGATGTAGAGGGCTGCTTCAGCCCATCAAATAAGAAAGTTCGAAGCCTTGATATGGGAAATTAAGGAAGAAAATGTTGAAGCATATCAATAACTCATGGAAATTCCCCAGGACAAATGGACTATTAGCCATGATGACGAAAAAAATGGGGAGTTTTGCCAACAAATCTTTCACAGTTGTTCAACGGAGTGTTGATGAAAGAACAAGGCATGCCTGTCACTGCTATGGTAAGACTTTCATTGAGCAAAATATTGAATGGTATACTCGTAGGTCTCAAACAGCATAGCAACTTCTAGAGCAAAACGAACAATGGATAGGGAGGTTCAAAATGAGGTGGGAGAAGAAATATGAAAGTTCAAAAAGACACTTTGTTCTGAGTGGGATATACTCACAGGGGTATATGAGGTTAGGTCTATGCAGGTTGATGGTACTGACGGTAAACCTCACTGTGTTTTACTATCACGACCCAACCGGAGGGCCGCGACGGGCACCCGGTGCTAACCCACCCGGGCACCTCTTAACATACTTTCACCTTTCATCTAGGTGGGCTATATGGCTGAATCATACTTTTTATTCATTATCATTCTAATCTCATGGGGCAACAATTCACTTATATCATCATTAACAACTATGCCCATATACATATACATAAGCCGACGAGGCTAACAAAATAATATCCCAAAATATAGGCCGACAAGGCCAAACATATCTAACCATATACACATGTCTACGAGCCTCTAAGAAGAGTACGTCATATCATATAGGTGGGACAGACCCGCCGTGCCCATAAATATGTACACAAAAGAATCTATACCAAAAGCCGGCAGCTCCGAATGAAATGGAGCTCCGCTGTGTAGTCCCTGAGAAATATAGCTATGGATCAAGCCTGTCTCCCTAGCCACTTGCGGGCATGACGCAGCGTCCACAAACAAAAGGACGTCAGTACGAAGAATGTACTGAGTATGTAAAGCATGATCAATATCAATATGAAAGCATAATGGACAACATATGAAATAGCATAAGATGGGAGATAATAGTATCATCGTCGTAGCACTTACTTGCCTTTCATAGGGACATTCCATTTCTATTGCGTATCCGTGTACATACATCCATATCCGTACTCATTTACCTTTCGTATCCATTTTCGTATTCGTATTCATATTTCCGTTCATACTCATATTCATATCATTTACATCTCACATACATTGCATATACATAGCCTTTACATAACATTTACATATACTTAGCATATTCGTACTTATATTGATGTCATATACATAGCATTTATATAGCATACCCGACCACGAAGGTTCGGTGTTTCACATACCTAACCCTACCAAGGCTCAGTGTCATACATACCTGGCCCTACCAAGGCTCAGGGTTATCCGTACCCAACTGCAGTGGTGTGCGCGCATTACGTATATACATATCTACTATATTCTACCCGGCCATATACGCTCGGGGTTTCATAATAGCCACACATGGGCACATATACATATAAGCTCGTAAGAATCTTTAGCCTTTTTATTATCGTCATTCATTACATCTATCCCTAAAGGATTACTCGTCGTATAAGGAACTTAGTACAATCGTATCATATCGAGGATCATAAGCTTAGTAGCTTTTAGAGATAGGATCATTAGAGAATATCGTAGGCTCATAGGAGGATAGATGTTTAGCCAAAGAACCATGCCTTATGAAAGAAGGGTTAGCCTTACATACCTTCCCGTTCAACTATTCTATCACTTGCACGTTCTCCTTCAATGCTCACGTTTCTACCTTCATTAGAGTGCATACTAACATTAGAGAATTGATAGCTTAGCATTTATGACTAAAGCTAGGAAAAATTGGACAGCATCTCCTTTATTTATACGACTTCCTCCATATCATCTATCAACTCCCAAACATCAATAATAACTTTCATAACATCATCACAATAGCCTTTATTCAACTACATTATCCTTACTTCTCAATTCACTTCAATTCATCCATATTCATGGTCATATCACACAATTTTGTTCATTCATATACAAGGTCTATTCCATGTTTTCAATATCATTTATAACATGATTAAAATCATAATGTATCAAGAATCATAACTCAATCCAAACATTCACTCAAAAGTGACACTATTCCCACATTCATGACCCATTTCCTATTTCCTTATATAATCCAAGTGTTTCAACTTTCAAATACCTTAAACAACAAGGAAATGTCATAAAACTTACCTTAGTTGGTGTAGGAATGAACCTTGGGTGCAAACACTTCACTTGAGAAAAACCCTAGTTTCACTTTCACTTGGATTTCTTGTCTTAGATGAACTTTAATGGGTTCCTTACACTTGATTCACTTAGTTTGATATAGATGATCACTAATATCTCTTGAATTTGTGTGGGAGAAATGTTCTAGAGAGTTCTAGAGAGAAGAAATAAAATATGGAAATGAAATAATGAGCTTGGTCCCCTTTTTAATAACTCAGCAATCTGATCTGTCGGGACATTATACGGACACTTATATGGCCCGTATAAACTTATACGGTCCGTATAAGTGACCGTGAAATGGGACCTTCAAACTCTCGTCTCTGTGACCATTATACGGTCCGTATAAATTTATACGGTCCGTATAATCTCATCAGTGAGGGATCTTCACTGTGATGGTTCTGCGGTCCATTATACGGTCCGTATAACATTATACGGTCCGTATAACGCATCAGTCCACTGAACTTGTTCTCGTCACTTCGTTTGATCTCCAATCCTTATGGAACCTTAACACTTGTTTAACACTTCATTAACAATCCAAGGGACGTTATAACTCTTCCCCAAAACATCATTAAGTCGTCATTGTCACGACCCAACCCCATGGGCCATGACTAGTGCCCGAGCTAGACACTCGTATACGAACCTGTTAGATATAGTCAAACTGAAACTAAGGACGGAATGGAAACTTGTAAAAGCAAACTAAAGATTCATAACGCCATATATCATAATAAACCTGTCTCCTGAGGCATCGCAACTAACCAAAGCATAACACAATACGCAAGCCGACAAGGCTGCCACTATATACAGGAATATCCAAAACACACCATATCAACACAGCTGAACAAAACCTATACACAACCTACATATGTCTACAGACCTCTAAGAGTATAAAAGTGAAATATGACGGGACAGGGCCCCGCCGTACCCCTGGATATGCATAAGTCTACATCAAAGATCTGTACCAAAATAATCTAGGCTCCGAAACAATGGAGCTCTCCAAACAACCGAGCGTAAGTCCTAGGCCGGGGGATCACCAAACCGAGTGTCCGTACCGCGGGCATGAAACGCAAATTTCCGAAGAAAGGGGGTCGACGAGAATGTACTGAGTATATAAAGCATGAAATACAATAAAGAAAATCATAACTGAATAAAAGATTACAGGAGGCAAGTATGATAATCAAAGATACCAATGCACCTGTGCCTTACGAGATGAGAATCATGCATGTCTATATCATATACCATACCCGGCCCATTATGGGACTCGGTGAATAAAGTCATCATATACCATACCCGGCCCATCATGGGACTCGGTGCCATAATCATATCATCATATATATATATATATATATATATATATATACGTACCCGTCCCTCTAGTGAGGGACTCGGTGAACAATTCAGTGAAACTGTGCACGAAAACATACCCGTCCACCCGGCCCGGGACTCGGTGAAATATATATTAACGGCATGCACGAGCAGAATAATGAGCAACCATATGCAAACTAAATCATCATCTGAGACTCAACAGAATAATTAGAATGAACTAACACTTGAAAATCAAGGACAACAGTCATGTCAAGTACCCCTCGAATGTCATTATGGATTATATCAAATAGGACATCAGGAATCATAAACACGTATCAGGACATAATGAAATAGCTTCTGGAAATCAAGAACGATAGCCATCCTAACATTTCTAAGAATAGGAGCTTCTTTGGAGTTTATACGTTCGTCGTCTGTTTGTCTCATATAGATCATGCCAAAAAGAAAGAAGGGATAGCTTTACATACCTTACGTCGTCCTAGGAACTCAACTTAATCACGAACTTTCCACAATTAGTATGCCAAACCTATAACCATAGGAATACGTACACAACTTTAGAGGGCTTTCGTATATCGTGTACATCAATGATAATTCGGTTCGAAAATGAAACGGACAGCATTTCCCCTAATATTTAACAACCACCACCCAATCAACAAAACCAACAACAACGACAACAACCCAATAACCTCTCTTAATCCTTTTTCAACTCAAATCATCAACGTCTAAGATTATACACCAAACAAACCAACATACGCTTCGTATATGATACCTTATACACTTCTTTCTTCCAAATTTATGAGCCATATCAACAACAACACGACAACAACATCAACTACCATCCATGTACAAGAAAACTACTTCAATATCATTTTAATAACAAGCTCAAAACAGTCCACTGAAACTACAACATCGAAAATACAATTTTCGACCTTTACTTCGCAAGATCACAAATACATGGAGAAGAGTATGATATCACCATGAACAACAAGAACAAAAACACATATACATACTTATAACTATATTTCCATCCCTTCAACCCAACAAGAACAGCCCACAACCTCATGAACATCTAATCCAATTCATATCTCAACAATCTCATATAAACACTACAGCTCTAAATATCAAATTCCTTCACTTTTTAACACATAATCAATAACAACAATGACAACAACAACAATCAAACCCAATTTAATTGAAACAACTCCAATTCAGCCCAATTACAACACCAACGAAATCATGCATTTTCTTACTTCCAATTCCACTTAATAAGATTTAATCTCTCAATTACAACATCATTAACTCCACATACACCATAAGAAGGAGAAATCTTACCTCAAATTAGTTAGGACAGATCCTACAATTACTTGCACCAATTGCACCACTTCTTCTTCCTCAATTTAAATTCTAACGTGGCTGCTCCTTTAAATGCTTAGAACACCTCTAGGGAATTTCATTTAATTTTTTTCCTTCAAAGCCCAGCTGGCCATGAGCTTGGCGTACCATGGCTGTTGGTGGTTTTTCCTTTCAATAGAATTTGAGAAGATGAAATGAAGTGTATGACTACTAATTAGTCATCACTTATATATATATATGCTGCCTACCATGTTGACACGTGCCCCACTTGGCATGTCATCATTCATGAGCAGATTTTTAATTAACATGTTTGGTGGGGCCCACTTGATACACTAATTGAGCTAATTAATCATTAATCCCCACTAATTGTATTAATTAGCAAACCGTGCAATCTTAAAATCGGGATTTAAAAGTCCTTGTCTCACATCTCAAAAAATAATCTTGTCCTTGAACTTATGTCGATTAACTTACGAATAATCCGACGTACAAAAATACGGGATATAACAGTCATCAACTTGTTACTCATAATTCTCGTCCGATACCTATCGTATGCCTTGCCTTTTCTTGGCAACTTTCTCGTCTAACATTGAATGTCTTTGAAATCTTACTTAGGGTCATCAAACGTCATTCCTTACTTATTGAAATACCATACACTTCGTGCTCGTCGTTAGTCTATTCGTTGTGCATCAACGGAAAATTTTTCGAGCTGTAACATTCACTGAATGAAAGAAAATGTGATTGTGGCCTAATTTGCACTTCCCATGTTCACATGTCATAAAGGTTATTGAAAGAATGGGAGGACTAGCTAGAAATTTTGTCAGCGAGCATTTCACAACAGAGAATTATGCTGCGACATATTCCGGGTCATTTTCACCAGTTGGGCACGAGACGTATTAGTCATCTCCAAGTTTTAGAATGAGAAGTAATGAACTCTATCGCCATCCCAATCTACCAAGGACAACTAGAATTCCTAATGAAATGGATCGTGGTCCTACAAAGATATGGGAGGGCTTGTGGGTTGGGTAGGCAAAGCGGGCATGATATGCGTCAGTGTCCAACCCTTTGTCAAACTTAAGTGTTAGTCGAGTTTGTGGAGTTATTTAATTAGTTCATTAGTAATCAATTACTTTTCATTTACTTCTTTATTTTATGTGAATGGTAACAATTTGGAATGTTAACAGAAGAAGCACGGATCAATGTGATTAATTTTATGCTCTTATTTTCCCATAATAGCAACTGGATGAGCAATGAAGAAATAGCAACTCATCAACATTTCGTGTAACTAAAAGATTGTTGGCATAAAGCCATATGAGAAGTTTTGTTGATTGACAAAGTAAAGACCTAAAACAAGTAAGAAAGCACAGTTAATAAACCAGGTCTAGCCACATGTGGTAATGATTGACAAAGCATGGACCTGAACGTGTAAACCAGCTTAAAGGCGTAATGAAAGCTCCAAGCAAGAAAGCACAGTGATAACATACGGTGTTGATATAAGGTGTGGACAAGCATTTGAGGGAAGCTACTGAAATAGAAGGTTCCAACAATATAAAATGTCTAAAGAAGCAGTCAGCACATGATGGTAAGAACAGGTCCAAGGACATGTTCCATTACAACAAAGCAGCAGGGACAGATGCTGACACAAGAACAAACAGGCTACAAATATATATAGATGTGTGTCAGTACGAAGGCAGGTGGAATGCAGATCAGAGAGACAATGAATGGTCAACATAGAGGCTCTATCACAAAGGCACATGTAGAGCAAAGAAGGAGATGAAAACAGAGATGTTCAGTGTATAGCATAAATGGTATATGAATAAGACAACTGAACAAGGCAGCAAAGGGACAGAAGATGACTCAGTGAAAGAAGCAGCTCATTGAAGAAATAGAACAAGTATGCAAGCTGTTCTATACAAAGGAGTCATCATATACAGGGGATGAAACAAGGGATGAATGGTCACGGGTCATCAGGTGCATTGGTTGAATGACCCAGGAGTGAGGAGAGGTGAAGTGACTCAGAAGACAATGTTCAGAAGGAAGAAATTGCTCAGCTAAAGAGGTTGTAGACTAAGCATGTGAATCAGGTTAACAGAAGAACTGGGTCTGCAAACATGTACCATCACAGAGCAAGAACAAAAGCAGAAGTCAAAGAGTGAGTCAAGGTTGAACTCATGAGTTATTCCAGCAATGAATAAATGCATGTGAAGAAGACAGACACAGAACTACACACGATCAATGAAACAAGTCTATCAACATGTTCCATCATCCATACCAAAAGCAGACTCAAGAAGAAGTCAGAAGTATGAACGAGAAAGGGATGACGAAATAGGTTTGTGAACATGTTCTACCTTAGATAGTGCAGAGATTCAGAGGCAGACGAACCAGGTGGATGAAACAGGTTCGTGAACATGTTCCAGGAAAAGTCCTACAACAACTAGGATTTGCAGAATTACGGAAAGAACTTGGCGGTCAAGTATGAAAGATTCCTTGCCATATTTCTAGGGATTAGTAAGCCTTCTACAAGGAAAATAAGCCGACTCAACAAGGCAAGAATCCAAGTACAACACAAACCGTACGTGTGTATCATTGACCGACTAGAAAAGGGTTTTGTGTTCAACCGACCTGCAGAGCATAATGTTATAAATACCCAGGTCTTTCCAAGAATTAGTTTGTGCACCCATAAAGTGAGAATTTAGAATATTAAGCGAAGAAGATATATTCAAGAATCCAGGGTTGCGTCCCTATTACATAGAGATGGATCGATGGAACTGTTTTACTGAATAATGTTTCCCAGTTCTAAAGTCTAGATTTGTGTATTAGGATGGTTTATCGAGTTGTATCTATAGCGGGTTGTATTTTTTCATTTCGTATTTGCACTTGCCTCATTTAAAAAGGAAAGTGTCCCGGGGAAGTACGGCTGTCAATCGTACCGGGAAAAAGGAAAAAATATATTTCTACGTGGATGGTGCTATAAATAGACTTATTTTAGAGTCGCCACCTAATTTTTAGGAAATTAGAAAAAACCAGTTTGAAAAGGGTTTATTTAAAGCAACTAAGTTTTAAAAGAATCCTAATCTAACCAAAGTATGGGTAAGGGTTCTGGTGATCCCCCGGGGAAGTTGTTAGGCACCCCGCTATTAAGGATCCGTAAAATACAGTTGACCTACGGGTTCTAATAATATACTTTTGTATATATGAATTGTTTATGGTAAAAATTGTTTCAGTTTATATTTCCACAACAAAAAAATTGGTCATTCGTGCAAAATATACCACGTTTCAAGAATCAAAAATGGTAAAATTTTGCCCAAAATTAGGCATTTACGGTGTCAGACTAGAACACTTAGGCTAATACCCGAAGGCTCTTAGCCTAAGTAAGACTCTACGTAAGTCTACCCAAAATAGTTTTGAAAATATATATATATATATATATATATATATATATATATATATTTATTTATTTATTTTTTGTATAGAAAATAGTTTAAGAAAATAACTTTAGGCATTATAGTCCACATATTAATAGTATACTACATATATAGTCCATTTTTATTTTTCGTTTTGGTCAAATTTTAGCCAAATTTTATTCTTTAGTCCAAGTCTAAATAGTCACAATTAGTCCCACAAGTTTGTCCAAATCAGTCCACACGTTCAAGTCCATAGGTTTTCGTAAATGTTCAAATCAGCCCCTAATTTCACAAAGTCGGCAGTTTTGGTCCTCTTAAATCAAATCAGTCCCGATTTGCATTAATGCTTTACAACTATGTCTTAATTTTGTTGCAAATTCATTTTTGGCGATTTTAAAATATGACAATCTCATAAGGGCTCCAATTAGCACAATAATTAGGCAAGTAACAATTTAAAGTACATAATTTAAATAGAGATAGAGAGATTGGGCCGACCAAGCCCAAGGAGAAGTTATTTATGCAGTCGGGTTCATTTTAAATCCAACGTATGCTCCATGTTGCTCCAAGGTAGAGGTTGACTCGATCTAGATACGTTAGTGGGCCGCATTGGGACCCACCAACGGGTTTGAACGGGCAACGATACAAACGGGCATGCACGATATTAGTATGTATTCATAAACTAAACTAAGTACAAAAATGGAAATTACAATAATCATTACACAGGCAAAAAATAAATTACAATTTATTTTGGACTGATCCACTTAACAATTCAAAGGACGACAAATGGTCAAAAAGTGGTCCAAATGGGAAGTAGGCCCAAAGTAATAATAATCATAAGCCAAGTATACTAATGCAAATGTCAGGCCTAAATAACAGGTCCAAGTCCTTATCCTCTTGAAAAGATTCTAAGTGTCAAAGAGTAGTATATCTGGTATACCACTAGATATACTATTCCATTTTTTAAATTTTTTTCTAAATGTTAGGAATATGAGATACATAATATACCCCCCTAATATACCTTATATGGAAAGCATAACCCTTTAAAGGGCATACCCTCCATATATACTAATATACACTAGGTATTCAAACCTTACCAACTAAAGAACATCACACAGCCGCATGGCAAAATCAATTTAAGTTAAACTAGGATCAAGATATCTCATGAATTTTTATCCTAAGTCAAGAGTCTTGTCTGCAGTATAAACACTTAGCAGATGAGTTCTATGCTAGGATAGGCAATGAATCTAGTCAAGGTATCAAATCTATAAACAAACAAGGTAAGGCTGCTGTTAATAGATCCCACAAGCAGCAGTTTCACAAGAACAAAACAAGAGTCTAAGTGAAAAAAAAGGGGAGGAACAACAGCATTGAGAAGAGATGAGACCAAGGAGTGTCAATTAAGCCAGTGGAACAAGCAGGGGAAATGTATAAACAACATTCTCTTTTTGCTTTTACCAGTTAAGGTCAAAGCAGGTTTAGGTTCAGAAATTCTCTGACAAAGATTCAAATTACAAGTTGTACAGTATGCCTAACTATGTCAGGTCTTATAGAGACACTAGTCAAAATTTTAAATAATAATCTAACACATTTTATTCATAGAGCCATACAGGGGAGTCAAAGGTAAAAATAGCCAAAAGAGATTCTTAGAAAGACACACTAGAAGTTCAGAGAAGTCAAAGGGCAACTAAAAGGAGCATGGTACTATTCCTAGGTGCAACACAATATGCCTAGTTCATTTTGGATCAGGCAGACAGAGGCCATATACATGAGGGACAATTTCACATTTCTCACATAAACAACAAAATATGAGGAATCACAGAGCAAGCATCACATTTAATCTTCTTACACAGTTTTGATCTTGTTTTACGCTCCATTTACTTAATTTTAGATGACCCCATCAAATTAGAAATCCAAAGAAACTAAGATCAAAACCAACATGGATACACAAGTCACCAAAAGGCAAACCAACATGACACAATATAGTGATTTAGAACTCATAAGCAAAAACAGACCACCCATTCATCAGCCAACTCCTAAAATGATAACAGAGCCTGGGAGAATAGTTACTTGTATAACAAACAAAGTAATGTGTGGAAGGCCTAGGTTTACTAGTCAACATATAAGACAAAGCAAGGTTTATAGAGTCAGGTACACATATACAACAACACCATAAGTAAAAACAAGGTAGGAATTCAAGGTGACCCAGGCAAGCAGCAGTGATATAGTGGAAAGACAAAGAAAAAAAAATGAGGAAAGTTTCCAGTTAAACCAAACACATAATCAAGACAAGGCATAGGCCATATACTAATCCTCCAGTTTTAGAAATCAGGATCCAATGAGCCAAGAGAGTGAATTAGACTAGTCCAAAATGTGTTCTCAAAGTAATCTAATGTTCAGTTTATTTTAGTTTCAAATTTCCAAATAAAAGGTTATAGAGATAAGATTATGAGTACAAGAGACCAATTCAACTCAAAACATGACCAAACTATCAAATGATGCAAGTTACAGGTTCAAAATAGTCCAAGGTTCTCAGTTTTACTTTCAAGGTGGCACAGAGGAATTAAGGACAAAATATAGATCAAGAATGGCCAATGTAGGTTTCAAACACAGAAAAAATTCAAGTCAAAGTCAATCTAGGCCAATCGTAACAGTCTAAAAGAATGCAAATGATACAGGATATGGTATAATTCAAACAAGCAGGGAAGGGGGACATAGTGCATAAATCACAGGATTAACCAAACCAACTAGCCAAGAGAATAATTCACACAAATACAGACCCTACCCTTAGTCCTTTTTGAACACTTTTGTTTTAGCTTCAAACTTTCCTATACACTTAGACTCTAGGTGATAGAAGTTCTCAAAACCATAATCCCCAAAACTCAAATTCAGAGGACACAAGTCTCAAAACAACTGATTATAAAGCCTTTTAACATAGATAAATGAAAAGGAAAAGCCAGTTCCACAAATACCACTCAACAATTCCAAAAACAATAATTAAGACCATCATACTTAGTTTTAAAACAAGAGATTAAGTTTCCAAAATTCCTTATACTTCTAACTCTTTTAATCAGATTGGCAGAAAGGGCATTGACAACACATACAAGGTCTAACATGATGCTCAAAATTCACAGAAAGTCAACAAATCAGGCAACAAGTGACATAAACCTTCAAAACCCTCTTTTACACTTAAGTTACCATTTCTAAAGACTATATATTCCATCAGCAGTCACCATAATCTTAAACAAATTCCAAAATTCACAAGTCCAATCTAGAACAACTCAACCTTTTAAAGAGACATTCTAAAGGACCAAAGGATGACAGAACAGCATTCACAAAGGGGAGACAGTCCCATAAGTCACAAGCCTCTACCTTTTAGAACCTTTTACAACCATATAACTTTGAAAAAAAAAAAAAAAAGACCAGAAGCACAGGCTGAGGCTCATAACACCAAACAAGAAACTAGATTTCATTTAAAACTCACTTTTAAGACCCCATAGACACACCTTACAAGTCATCTTAAGGAAGATTATGTCACTAAAAAAAAAATCAGTTTTAATCAAGGTGCTTTATAAGGATTCAAGTCCATGTAACACTAATAGCAGCCAATAGTTTTCAAGTTTCTGAACCTATCAATCCAAATTGGACACACAACACAACAAGGGTTATCCTTCCATCAAGTTTTAGATTTAGACAGTTTTGAAACCAACAGAAATCACACAAGGAAAACCAATTCCATCACAGTAAGGTCATAAAAGAGCACTGTTGCTAGTTCTAAAGCATATGTTTGATTTTGAATCATACAACTCACACCAAACAACTATATTTCAAATTTAAACCTCATAACAAGATTCTAAACTACCTAATGATCCTTAAATAACTAAAGTAAGACAAGAAATTGCCAAACCTCCATAAAACAACATCAACATGATATACAAGATCTGAAGACACTACTAATGCAACAGTATTCTACAAACTAAAATGAGCTTTATAGAAATCTGAAATGTTAAAGGAAACAAACTATGGTCTAAAACTAACCTGAAATGTTAAAGGAAACAAACTATGGTCTAAAAGTAACCTTTCTTCCTCATTTAAGCTTATTTGAACCTTATATTGCTAGTATTATAGAACCAATAACATGATGAGTATCAATGAAATAGTAAACTAGAAAAAAAGAAACTTTATATCCACACAAACACCCTTAAGCCAACATTCGTACTAAATTCTAACAGAAATAGGCTTAGAACATCAATCAAGGAACTATAATTAAGTTAAATGGATAAAAGGAAATTAAAATGAGTATGAAGTAAACTGAAAACAGAATTTTACCTTTTTGTAGGGCAACCTAAAGATCAAAGAGGAGGGGTTGGATCAACACTTCAATATCAACACCCAAGATTCCCTTTAAAAAAAACAGCCTTTGCTTTTTGAATTTTTATGATATCTTGTAGTATATTTTCGGATAATATATGTATAATGTAGGTATATTGTAGTATTTTAGTAGTATATTTATAGTATTCTTGGTTTTTATTTTTCAATAGGATTCTAATAATGAGAATTTAAGACCTCTTTTTTTCTTCTCTCTAATTTTTAGAAAAAAGCCTCCTTTACAAATGACCACAAACTCGTCTATATATAGCACTAAAAATAGGGTTTTGGGGACAAAAGTGGAAAGAATTTCAGACCAATAACCAAGTTTTCCCCCTAATTCTTAAACCCTAATTCAAACAATTTCAAAATTCAGTAAAAGACAAACAAATTTTCCAGCTGGTTGTAATAATTCGTGCTATATCTAACAGAATTTCATATAAATCACATGAGACAGCTAGAATCTTACTAATTGCACCCTAAAATTCCAAATAAAAATCAGAAAAAATAGGATAGTACGCCTCGTCACTAATAAAACAAGAATGCTATATTCCAATAGTATCATAGTACTAGAATGGTACAAAACGAGATAAAATCCCCAAAGCATGGTACTCAACTTGAACGGACTCATGGGAAATTATCCCTGGGTCCTTCATTTGTTGTGTGTAGTGCACAAGATGGCTAAGAGCTTCAATGCTCCGCCCATGGCAACCACACACATGAAGAAACCCGAGCAACATCCCAATTCGAGTCAATTTCAAGATCAAAACAAATGAATTATACGAAAATAAACCTGGCAATCATAAGAAAACATGGTAGAGGACAGAAACCCTAAAAAATCCAACGTACAACAGCCATGAAACGCCGCTAATTGGACTGATAAAGCAAACCCTAGTGGCATCGCCATTTCGCCTCAAGGAGGAGAAGAGGAGTCGGGCAACTGAACATAAAAGGGTGGGTGATTGAAGTTTATTTTTAATAAACTTCCACCCTTCATTTTTTATAAACTTCCCCCCCTTCCCCCCCCCCCCCAACAATTCTTTTAAGAAATTTAAATTAGCCTCCTCCCGATTTAAATCAAACAATGATTAAGTAATATAAATAACATATATAAATCAATAAAATAGTTATTTAGACTAATTTAAAAATTTAAAATTCGCAAATTTAAAATATTAGCTTCAAAATGAGCCTAAATGTTGATATAGTTTCGGAGGATATTTAAGAATGTGAAAAATGCGATAAAAAATAAGCCGTAATTCATATGTCGTCTTGATTAAAAAATTTCCCGAGTTAGAAGGAGCGGGATGCGTTTTTTTTTTTTTTTTGAATTATATTTATGAAAGTAAGTAACTAGTAATTTCTTGTAATTGCGTCAATCCTTGCAATTTTCTCGGGATTTTTAAAAATTTTAAATTTTTAAATTTTTTAAGGGCATCCTTGCTCAGTCTTGGACTCAAAATTTTGAAAATTAAAATATGCATTTTATGAGGTGAAAATTAGGTGTCAACAGTATATTTATCAGCTTAGTTAGAAGCATTAAAATAGATACAAACAATTGTAACTTCAAGTAGGAAATTTACTCCTTGGAGATAACTTGCTAGTCAAAGTTTGGGTAGCAAGACCGTTGTAGGGATTAGGTTGCAGAGGGTGTAACTTAATCTGTAGTTGGCTCAGTTGTAGTGAAGTTGTTGGGGAAATCCTGCAGGTCTATAGGTCATGGTTTTTATCAGCTTTTGAGCCGGGTGATTTTCACGTAAATATCATGTGTCCTTTACTTACTTGCAGTTTTATTCTGCAAAGACGATAACGTAGAACAAGTACAGTATCGTGTTCCATCCTATAAGCGAGAATTAGATACGCATAGGATAGGCAGTAGGTCGTGCAACCTAACAAAGATAGCAACTCAGAGAAGGTTATATAATTCAATAATGACAATAGAAATCCCTCCCTTTCCCTTTAAATCAGAAGAGGGAGCTTTGTTATCCAAGAAAGTTGCTCACAAATATGTAGATACATTGAAAGTAAACCTAGGATGCATTATATAACTTCACCAAATAAGTAATAAAATGAAATGTGAATGGAGGAAATAATACTTCATAGCTGTAAGGTTTGTCTCAGATATTTGAGAAATAATACTCCATAGTTGTATTGAAAGGTACTGATTAGCACTAAAAAAGGTACTGATTAGCATTAAAAAAGTATAGATTAGCCTTTAAAAAGGTAAGTATTAGCTTTTAAAAAAAGTACTGATTAGTTAAATAATACTCCGTAGCAGTTTTTCCAGTTTCAAAACAACATCAAGTGAGAAAAAAGACAAAATCAGTGGAACATTAAACCAAATAATATTCCATAGTAGTGTTTTCAGTAGCCATGTAAAAGATCTCAAACAAATGCTCAACTAATACAAACCTTGTTGCCTCTGAAGACCCAAAGTAGGATTACCAATAATAAGACGAGTAATGCGTCTAAACCAATTAAGGTAGGGGTCATCGTATCGAAGTGGTTCATGGTTGACTGGTGCATCAAAAACATATTGAAGCCGTTCATTCCAAAAAGGCAACCATTGTGCATGCTCCAACTCCCAATTTGTATTCGGCCTTCCCCGACGATCGTGGTGAAAATATGTGGAATCAAATGGATACAGAGTTGGTATCTCCTGTTTCAACCCAAATTGCCTCATAACTCGATCAGGAAATTGAACCTCGACCACATCCCAACAAAAAATTGTGACTCTAGCACGCTATATATCTTGTCCAACATGACAATAATCAGGAAGACTCTTAATTAATTCATCAGGATATGGTTCCCAAATAAACTACATGGAAAAAAAATCAAATGAGTCTTTACAATTACAATATACATGAAAATTAAAACAAAACTAATACAACATTGTACTTGACCCTCCGTCATGGAATTAAGTGCATCCCTAAAAACTTTCAACACATGCTTGGTAGTGTCGGTCCAACTAAAATGTGCAAACCATCTAGTAGCATATGGACCCCTAGGTAAACTAGCAGGAAAAATATTCCTCATGTTCCTTTGTGCTACTATCTGGGGCCCGAGGACCGTAACTGTCACGACCCGACTAGGGGCCATGACGGGTACCCGGGGTTAACCGCCGAGCACCACTCATTCTACAACTCATCATACTCATCCTACGTTCATTCATTAATCTCATGCTTATAATCATAGGAAAATCATTTCCATTTGAAACATAATTACCTTTATATACATAAGCCCTTCGGCTATCAAAATGATATACATACAATAAGGACCTCGTGAGACCATATTACCCACACATACGTATCTACGAGCCTCAACTAGAGTACTAGACATATGGACGGGATAGGACCCCGCCGTGCCCAAAAATATATGTACACAAAATAAGCAGTGGCACTTCCGGAACAATGGAGTGCTCTCTAATCGGCTGATAGCTCCTATGAATCTGGATCACCTCCCTGTCTACCTGTGGGCATGAACATGGCGTCCAAAGAGAAGGATGTCAGTACGAATATTGTACTGAGTATGTAAGGCATAAATAATAACAATACATCAATGGGACAGGGGGATATCAAATGAAGAACAATCTGTAACTGACTGTCAATTTTAATTGAAATAATGCATGTTGACTTACTTCATAAACATCATCATCATATCATGCATATATATATGTATAAGCTGCCCGACCATATAGGTACAGTGTGATCATCATTAGCCCGCGTCCAGGCCTCCCGCGTCCGGGTAACCATCTCATGCCGCCCACGCTGGTGTCCGCCCGCCATCTAGCCACGGTGTATACGCCGCCCGCCTTATTGTACCGCCGCCATATAGGCGCGGTGTAATGTCATCATCATGTACTCATCATAATGCATGCATAGTAACTCAAAGACAACTATACTTTATCGGGGTGACATAAGGTCGTGGACCCCCGATTCCATTATGGAGTATTCATAAGCATTATCGCCTCACCAAGGAATTAGCATATAAGTGAGTGTACAATAAACAACATCAATGGATCATAGTTAGAATCATTAGCTTTAGGATCTTTAGACTTAACTCATCACCATCTCTATCATGCTCATGACATATCTCGTTTCTATATCTCATGTTAAGCTCCTTACAATCATAGGTTCATAATTGCCGGAATGTAAGAAAGTCATGGGAAAATAGGAAAATTCATGCCATGGGAGTCATGCCTTAGAAGGAAAGGACTAGCCTTACATACCTTTTCGTTTAGCTATTCTATCGCTTGATCGTTCTCCTTCGACGCTCACGTTTCTACCTTCAAGGGAGTTCGTATTATCGTAAGCTAATCGATTACATGAACATGCTCAATCAAAGCTAGAGAAAATGGGGCAGCATTTCCTTTGTTGATACAACTTTCCCCATATTACATATCAACTCCCAAACATCTATAATTACCTTCACAACATCATAAGCAACAATCTTCATACACCTACATTATCCACATTTCACAATTTCACTTCAATTCGTCCATAATCATGGTCATAGTACACTAGTGCGTTTTCTCATATATAATGCTTATCCCATGTCCTTAATGTCATTTATAACTTACGTATAATCACAACATATCAAGAATCACTACTCATTTCAAACTACTACACAAAATCTCATTACTCTCATCTTTGCAACCCATTTTCTATCTCCTTTCATAATCTAAGTCTTTCAACCTCCTAATACTTAAACAATATGGAATGATCATAAAACTTACCTTAGATAATGTGGGAATGAGCCTTGAATGGAAATACTTCACTTGAGCCAAAACCCTAGTTCACTTCCAATGGGATTTCTTTGACTTGGATGAACCCTAATGAGTTTCTTGCACTAGATTCTCTTGGTTTGATGAAGTTGATCACGAATTTCTCTTGGGTTCTCGATGAAGAAAGGTGGAAGATTCTAGAGAATTCTTGAGTTGTGGAGAAGAAATGAGAAGATGAGAAATAAAAATAATGAACTTGGGTCCTCTTATTTAAAACTTTAAAATCTGTCCCGACATAATTATACGGACACTTATACGGTCCGTATAAGTGACCGTGAAATCACTTCAAAGAACCACTCCTTTCTGTGACAATTATACGACACATTAGACGGTCTGTATAATTTTATACGGTCCGTATAAGTGATCGCATAATCCCATCAATGATGGACTTTCTCTGTGATGGTTATACAGACCATAATACGGACCGTATAATATTATACGGACCGTATAATTGGTCGCATAATCCATCTTTTCTCCGATCTTGTTTTCGTCACTTCGTTTGATCTCCAATCCTTATGAAACCTTCTTAACACTTGTGTAACACCTCATTAACAATCTAAGGGATGTTATAACTCTTCTCCAAGACACCATTAAGTCATCATTAACTTATTACACAAAAATCTTTTCCGATACGTAACGCATGCCTAGCCTTTCTTGGCAAACTTCTTTCTCTTACCTCGAGTGCCTTTGAAATCTCAATTAGACCTATTAAATGCTATTTCTTGCTTATCGAAACATCGTATACTTCGTGCCCTTCGTTAGTCTATTCACTGCGCATCAACGAAAAAATTTTCGAGGTGTAACAGTAACTCTCTCCTATGTCCAAACCTGAAGAAAGTATATCTAATTAGGTAATTATAAACTAGAAATAATAGAAAACACAATTCGTGTAATTATTAGGTATACCTGCAGTAGGGTAGGAATCCAGCTATCTCATGTTGGTTACTCTGTGAGGCTTTACAAAGAAAGCGATACAAGCACGCTAAGGTCGCACTACCACAACTGTAAGACCCAATTGCATTAACGTCCTCGAGCATAGGCAAGTACATAAGCTTCAAAAAATTGCCAGATGTATATGCCACCGTCATACCAGGAGTCATCCAAAACATATAACATATAACCTTCTGATTGACCATATCCTGTGTTTCCATGTCAGGCAATTGATGTTGACGTAGCATATGTGTATTAAGCGCTGATACCTTGAGGCTATTATGTTTGATGTCTTGAGGATGTGGAAGAAAACCTAATAATCTTCCACAAATACTTTGCCACTCCGCTTTGTCCCTTGTCTACTCATTCTTAGGTACTCGATTACCATTCACGGGTAAGCCATACAACACCTCTACGTCCTGCAAGGTGATCATCTCCTCAATCGTCCTAACATGGAATATATGAGTCTCGGAACGCCATCTCTCAACCAGTGAAGTGATCAAACTATGGTTAACAACAGACCGCTGAGATGTATAAACGTCATACAATTCGGATAGTCTAATCAATTCCAAGACTCTTGGCTGGATGAGATGTTCTTTTACGAGGTCCCAAAACTTTCCATCACACCTTCTTGTATTTAGAACCATATTATCATTGCCTTCCCATATATCTCGTGAACTATGGATGAGTTGTTCAGTTAATACGGACGAGTCAAGTGGACCGGGATCAAGCTGGTATGCATTATTACCAGCCATAAAAGAAGATACCTATACACAAGTGAATAAAACAGAATGATTTCAATAATAAAATGCTTATTCACGACAATCTATACAGATTTCAATCTCAATGTATAAATATTGCTTCATTAATTTTAGAGTCGCAGATTCACAATAATCAAAGAATCCGAACAACTAGATGTTCAAATTATCAATTCAGTTTTCAATAGCTACAAACAAGAAGTCAACAGTGAACAAGTTGAATGACAATTTACAAACTACTCAAAATTGAAGATATCAAAATTCTTCCAGAAATATGCTCAAAACTGAAGGTATAAACAATCTTGAAATTCATCATTAGTATCAAAAACCAAGTCTTCCACAGACACACAACAAAGAAAAATACATTTAAATCACTTCAAAGAAAATTTATAATACAACACTGCAATTTGAACTAGAATCATCAAACAGAAAACAACTGAAACATTTTTTTTTTCTTTTCTTAAATCCTTTCTACAAAGAGAACCCCAACTTCTAAAACATAACTACCTTTGGAAAGAATAGATCTTTATACGGTTATAGCTAGTAACAAAAGGGGGAACAAGTTAAATGTTGGTCTTTTTAATAGAACAGGCAACAACAGATTCACCAAAACAATCTCTATTAAAAAAATCAAAAGCTTTTGTCAGGCTTCAACCTTGCACATGCTTAAAATTCAATTTATTAGACAGCTCGTGGTAGTAGTAATATGAGTAGTGCTAATGCCGTTGAAAGTCGAACAAATAGATGAACATAACACTTTACAATTTCAATTTAAATCGAAGAAAATAATTCTGTAAAGATTTAATATATTATTTTATTATTTAATCCTGATAAGTAGGAGCATGTTAGAATTTTATTATTTACTCCTAATAAGTAGGAGCATGTTAGAATTTTAGGTGAAAAAAATTAAGTACAACAACTAGGCAATTCTTTATTACTGCAGAGACAAAAATCAACAAAAATCCACCAGGATGCAAACCAATCAATGATGCATTTCAACAACTTGTAAACGGAACTGAGCAAAAAAAAAAAAACAATGGGAAACGAGTGTTCTGCAATAATTTGAATAACAAGGTAATGGGTATTCAGTTAAGCTCTAAGTTGCTGGTTGCAATTATCATTGTGTTTTTAGTTCTCACAACTTTGTTCATGTCCAGAGAGATTATGTGTAAAAAGGATGAATCGCATCCAAAGAATTTGTTCTACTACACTAATTTGTGAAAAAAACAAACATACCTCAATCACAATACTCCGCTCCAAGCTTTTGGCCACAAACTCGCACAGAATACAAAGTTTTTTCTGGAAACAGTAAGACGTGGGCTGGGGTATATCGCCACTCCTACTTTGCCGTCTAATTTCCCGGCAGAAAAAGGGTTTTTGTTAGTCCATAGTAAGTAAGGTAAATGTCTTAAAAAAAAACCTAAGTAAATGAAAAACGACATCGTGAGGGACAACTATTAGACAATACCCTAGGTTACGATTTAAGCTTAAATTGCTACTTCCAGTTACGACTTATCTTTAACGCCGTCAACGTTTTATCCTTCTTATTAAAATAAAATATTACCTAATACCTTTATTCTAGTTCTGTAAATTTTAAGAAAAATGTATTATTTTGGTGAATTGGTTTAGATAATGGCTTACTTTGGTCAAAAGTTCAAATCAATTACCATGTACGGTAGCACCACTAACATTTCTTTAAATTACTAGTCTTGTGAAGCCCATGCTGAGCCCAGGCCCAAGATCAATGTAGAAAATTTTATAATAGTTTAATTAGAAAAAAAGATAATTTGATATATTATAAACTAACATAGTTGGAAGTATTTAAAATAATCCTGAACTGCCTACAAGAGTAGTCGACCATTGTGTTTTTCTTCTTCTTTCATATTGATTCAAAGAAATCTATAATTTTTCAGCTAAGATGTCTGTTACACCTCGAAAAATTTTATGTCGTTACACGGTAAATAGACTAACGTGAGTTAAGGTGTATATGGTGTTCCGACAAGTAAGAAGGGATACTTAATGACTCTAATTAAGATTCCAAAGACATTCGAGGCAAGAGAAGAAAGTTCATTGAGGAAGCGAAGCATAAGTTGTGTTTGGATTGGTTTTGCAAATTACCGAGTTGATGTTGACTTAATAATGTCTTGAGGAAGAGCCATAATGCCCCTTAGATTTTTAATGAAGTGTTAAACAAGTGTTAAGAAGGTCTCATAAGGATTGGAGACCAAACGAAACGACAATAACAAGTTCGGGAAAAGGGTGAGTTATACAACCCATTATACGGTCCGTATAGTGGTTCGTATAACCGTCACAGTGAGACTGAGGGGTGATCACTAGGAGTATTATACGGTCACTTATACGGACCGTATAAGGTACCGTATAATGGGTACAGAAAGGATGGTTATTGGTGCGAATTTCACGGTTACTTATACGGACCGTATAAGTTTATACGGACCGTATGAGGGTTCGTATAATCCATGACGGGTCAGATTTTTCCCAATTATAAATATAAGACCCCAAGTTATTATTTTAATTTCTCATTTTCTCCACACTTCTTGAAATATCTAGAACACTCTATATATCTTATTATCACAAACTCAAGAAGATCAAAGAACAAATACCAAAAATTTGTGGAAAAAAGTGCAAGAATGCTAGCTAGGGCTAATGGAAGCTAGAAATTCCTTTGGAGTTGAAGTTAGGGTTTTTTCCAAGTGAAGTATTTTCATCCAAGGCTCATTCCTACCAAATCAAAGGTGAGTTTTATGTTCATTTCATGCTATTAAGAGTATTGAGTGGTTGAATGACTTAGATTGGGGAAACAAGGAATATGGAGCTCAAATGTGGAAACAATGGTATTCTTGAATAGTGATTTGACATGAATCATGATTCTTGATATGTTATGAGTGAAATCTTGTTGTAAATGATACAAATGACGTTAAAGAAGTATTATATGAGAACGAATACGGTGTTATGCCATAGTTATGGTCATGAATCATTTTGGTAAGGGATTGTGAGAATTGGATAATGTTGAACTTGAAGAAGTTATTGATTATGATATTATGAATGTTGTCATTGATGTTTGGGAGTTGTTATATTATATGGAGGGAGTTGTAGAAACAAAGGAAGTGTTGTCCAATTTTCGTTAGCCCTTAGTCGTCTTAGCTTAGCTTCAAGTATGTTTCCGATTATCTAATCTTAATACGAATTCTCTTGAATGTAGAATAGTGAACTTGGATGGAAGCATTTAGTCGACAAGGCTAAAGAGGCATAGAGTATGTAAGGCTAGTCCTCTTCTTTCAAAGGCATGACTTCTATACTATGATTTCTCTTCTATTTTCCCATGACCTTCTTACATCCCAAAAGGATAAGAGTTAAAGATTCTTAAGAGCTTCTTATGAGATATGTTCTATGCTAGTGATAATGATGCCTTCATGAGCTTGAGAATCTTATGTTTACGATTCATTGATGTTATTCCTTGTTGTTGCCTCACCTCATGATACTAGTTCTTTCAAGGCGAGGCATGGCGATGATGATGTTCTATAATGTAATCGGAGGTTCCCGACCTTACGTCACTCTGATAGATTGATAGCTTTTATTTGAGCTCCCATGCATGCATTGGCTTATGTATATGTAAGATTACACCGTGCCTATACTGTCGGGCAGCACCGCTAAGGCGGGCGGCTTATGGATGATTACACCGTGTCTATATGGCACGGGCAGCACCACTAGTGGGAGGCGTGAGATGGTTACCCCGGACGCGGGCTAATGATGTCATTGATTCAGACAGATTATGTATGTATACGTGATATGTTTGAAAGGTAAAAGTGAGCATGCATGATTCCGCCTCAAGAGGCAAGCAGTTACAGTTATCTTTTCTTCTTATGCTTTCCATGTTTCCTTATTATGTTATCACATATGCCTTACATACTCAGTACATTGTTCGTACTGACGTCCTTTTCTTTATGGACGCTGTGTTCATGCCTGGCTGTGGGGAGACCGCGCGGGCACGCGCGCAGACGCTTAGGAGCTTACTCAGCAGTTGTACAGGAGCACTCCACTACTCCGGAGTTGCCACATCTTGGTATATTCTTTTGTGTATATAATGGGGCATGGCGGGGTCCTGTCCCGTCCTTATGATTTCAGTTTTCAGTTAGAGGCTCATAGATACTTATGCGTGGGTTGTAGGTGTTATGTGACTTCTTCATTGTAGATCTTGTACATTATTTTTGTAGCCTTATGGGCCCATGCTTATACATGTTTTGGGGGATGTTTGGAGATCGCTTCATGATAAGTTTGTGTTGAGAATGATATGTGCCCAGGATGAGTATGATAGTCAGTATAATAAGCGGTGCTCGGTAGTTAGCTCCGGGTACCCGTCATGGCCCCTGGTTGGGTCATGACAAAAGTGGTATCGGGTATCGATTCCGTCACGGGGGAGTGTGTTAACGAGCGTGTCCGAGGTCTTGTTTATAGGTGTGAAGCGCGCTGCACTTATAACAAGAGGCTGCGTGGCATTTAGGAATAATGACCGTTTTTCTTCTTCATAGATCGTGCGATAGAGCTATGTTATAAGATTTCCTTTTTCCTAATTGTGCGTTATGATTTCAGTGATGCCAGTAAAGAGATAAGCAACAGCCGCCCAGAAGGGCAAGACCGCGGCAAGAAGGCGGGTTGAATAGGGGCCACCGGTATATATAGAGGAGGGTGAGTCCCGTAATGAGGTTCCATCTCATACCTCTCATACTCCGCCTGTTCTAGAGGAGCAGGAAGGGGCCTCAGCCCCAGCTCCAGTGCCTCCAGTTCCTCCACCGGGTGCTTCAGGTCAGCAGTTGACCGAGGCTATTCAGTTGTTGACACAGTTAGTTGCCGCCCAGGCTCAGTGGTGGAGTGCGGGTTCGGGTGATAGAACCACTAGTGCCAGAGCCTGTGATTTTATGAGTTTGAACCCGCCAGAATTTTTCGGATCAAAGCCGAATGAAGACCAGCAGGGTTTTATATACGAGATGTTGAGGATGCTAAGGATTATACATGCTTCTGATACTGAGTCAGTGGAGTTAGCGTCCTATAGATTGCGGGATGTCGCCGTTCTATGGTATAATAATTGGATAGCTTGAGGAAGGGAAAATGCCTCCCCGAGTTTGGCGAGGTCGTAGATGCTTTCCTTTCGTCACTATTTGCCACCCGAGGTTCGAAGGGCCCGTAGCCGACAAAGTTTACGAATCTGGTAAGGAAATATGAGTGCTCGGGGAGTACGGTCCGTTTTAACTCATTGGCTAGATATGCTCCCACTTTATGACAGGTATGGAGATGAGTACATAGATTCGCGGTGGCTTGGGGCCACATTTGTTCAAAGATTGTGACGCCTTCATTGCGAGTGAGGGGATGGACATCTCTCATATTCAGGCTCATGCTCAAAATTTAGAAGAGCAACAACAGCCGCAAAAAGGTGAGCGTGATGTGGACAGAGGGCATAGCAAAAGGGCTAGATTTGCTGGTGCTAGTAGTGAGTATAGAGGGGGTCAGCGGCAACAGTACTCCAGATACCCAGGCCAGTCCACAGCTAGTGCACCTCCTCGATTCCCGGGCAGGATATTTGATGGCCCTATTTATTCTGGTCCGGGTCAGAGTTCAAGGGTCTCATGTCCTCAGTTAGGAGGTTATTTAGTCAAAGGAGACCACCGATACCGTGATGCAGCCAGTGCGGTAGACTACATTCGATTCAGTGTCGCCGAGGATCAGACGCTTGTTATGCCTGTGGTCAGGTTGGGCATATGATGCGTGATTGTCCATCGATAGGTGGTAGAGTTGGGGCTCAGCCTACGGGATCGGTAGCAGGTTCTTCTTCGTCCGTGCGTCCCGTAGGGCAGACTCCTCAGGCTTCAGTAGGCCGTGGTAGAGGCAGAGGGGTAGCATCTAGTTCGAGTGGTCCTCAGCAGCCCCGTATTTATGCTTTAGCCGGACGCCAGGATCTTGAGTCCTTCCTTGATGTGTTTACAGGTATACTATCCATATTTTCCTATGATGTTTAAGCCTTGATTGACCCGGGTTCTACTTTGTCGTATACCACTCCTTACATTGCTGGTCGTATTGGGGTGAAACCCGAGCCCATTAAACCTTTTGAGGTATCTACTCCTGTTGGTGACCCGGTAATAGCTAGACAAGTTTATAGAAATTGTGTGATTGTGGTATGTGATCGCCAGACTAAAGCTGATTTGATTGAGCTAGAAATGTTAGATTTTGATGTGATTATGGGCATGGATTGGTTAGCCTCTTATTATGCCAATGTAGATTGTAGAACCAAAGTGGTTCGATTCCAATTCCTCGGAGAGCCAGTACTTGAATGGAAAGGTAACACAGTGTCTCCAAAGGGTAGGTTTATTTCCTACCTCAAAGCGAGAAAGATGATTGCAAAAGGTTATATTTATCATTTGGTCCGGGTTCATGACACCGAAGCAAAGCCGCCGGCTTTTCAATCCGTCCCGGTAGTAAACAAGTTTCCGAATGTATTTCCAGATGAACTTCCAGGTCTCCCATCGGAACGGGAAATTGATTTTACTGTTTATGTGCTACCGGACGCCGAGCCCATATCTATACCTCCTTACAGAATGGCTCCTGCAGAATTGAAAAAGCTAAAGGCACAATTGAAAGATTTGCTGGAGAAGGAATTTATTAGGCCTAGTTCATCACCATGGGGAGCACCTGTCTTGTTTGTAAAAAAAAAAAAAAAAAAAAGACGGCTCCCTACGAATGTGCATTGATTATAGACAGTTAAACAAGGTGACAATCAAGAATAAATATCCGCTTCCGAGTGACAATCAAGAATAAATATGCACTTCCGAGAATCGACGATTTGTTTGATCAATTGCAAGGTGCCAAGTGGTTTTCAAAGATTGATCTGAGATCGGGGTATCACCAAGTGAGAGTCAAGGAAGAAGACATTCCGAAAACGGCTTTCAGAACCAGATATGGCCACTATGAATTTCGAGTTATGTCGTTTGGCTTAACTAACGCCCCGGCAGTGTTTATGAATCTGATGAATAATGTATTTAGGCCTTTTCTAGACCTATTTGTGATCATGTTCATCGATGACATTCTAGTTTATTCTCGATCAGAAACGGAGTATGCAGATCACTTGCGTATTGTCCTTGGAATTCTTCGGACTCGAGAATTATATGCAAAGTTTTCAAAATGTGAGTTTTGGCTGAATTCTGTGACTTTTCTGGGCCATGTTATCTCAGCCAATGGTATTCGCGTAGACACTCAGAAAATTGAGGCTGTGAAGACTTGGCCAAGGCCTACAACGCCTACAGCGGTCCGTAGTTTTCTGGGATTGGCAGGTTATTATAGAAGGTTCATGGAAGGATTTTCTTCTATTTTCGCACCGTTGACGAAGTTAATGCAGAAGTCAGCAAAATTTCAGTGGACTGATGCTTGTGAGCGCAGTTTCCAGGAATTGAAGGATAGATTGACTTCAGCCCCAGTCCTGACGCTTCCGGAAGGGTCAGAAGGTTATATTGTTTATTGTGATGCCTCCGGGGTCGGAATGGGCTGTGTGTTGATGCAGCACAGGAAGGTTATAGCCTATGCCTCCAGACAGTTGAGGAAACATGAGAAGAACTACCCGACTCATGATCTTGAATTAGCGGCGGTTATTCATGTTTTGAAGATATGGAGACATTGTTTGTACGGTGTTCATGTTGATATCTATACAGATCATAAGAGTCTCTAATACATTTTCAAGCAAAAGGAGTTGAATTTACGGCAGAGGCGGTGGTTAGAGCTATTGAAGGATGCGTGATGTGAGTATACTGTATCATCCAGGAAAAGCAAATGTGGTGGCTGATGCTCTTAGCCGCAAATTCATGGGCAGTCTATGTGATGTTCAGCCGAAGAAGAAAGAATTAGTCCGTGAGCTCCGCCTGCTAGCTAGCCTCGGAGTTCGTTTAGTCGATTCAGGCAATGTGGGAGTTGACATTCCCAACCCATCTATTTCGTTCCTGGACATGGAGGTGAGAAGGCGCCAATATGAAGATCCCCAGTTGAGTCCCTATCGAGATACACTTCCTCAGAAAGAGAAGTCACCGTTTGACGTTTCTGTAGATGGAGTTCTCAGGTATCGAGGCAGGCTATGTGTTCTGGATGTTCTTGGGACTACGTCGTCAGATTCTGAAAGAAGCTCATTACTCCCGTTATTCCATCCATCCAGGAGCGACGAAGATGTACCATGATCTTAAGTTAATGTATTGGTGGGATGAAATGAAGAAAGATATAGTAGAATTCATAGCTCCATGTTCAAATTGTCAACAGGTGAAAATTGAGCATCAAAAGCCAGGAGGATTATTACAAGCTATAGAAATTCCAACCTGGAAATGGGAAGTGATCAACATGGATTTTATTGTAGGTTTGCCTCATTCTCGGCGTAAGTATGACTCCATATGGGTTATTGTTGACAGACTCACAAAATCAGCTCATTTTCTTCCAGTCAGAACCACATATTCAGCAGAAGATTATGCAAGGTTGTACCTTAAGGAGGTAGTGCGACTTCATGGTATTCCAGTATCCATTATCACAGATAGAGGGGCCCAATTTACAGCTAAATTCTGGAAGTCTTTTCAAGAAGGTTTGGGAACTCAAGTGAAACTCAGCACAGCATTTCATCCCCAAACTGATGGGCAAGCTGAACGCACTATTCAGATCTTAGAAGATATGTTGCGGGCATGTGTATTGGATTTTAGAGGTAATTGGGATGAACATTTTCCACTTATCGAATTTGCCTATAATAATAGTTATCACTCTAGCATCCAGATGGCTCTGTATGGAAGGAAGTGTAGGTTCCTAATTGGTGGTTTGAAGTTGGAGAGACACAACTAATAGGTCCAGAATTGGTTCAGCAAGCGATGGAAAAGATCAAGCTTATCAGAGACCGATTGTTGACAGCTCAAAGTCGCCAAAAGTCTTATGTGGACAATCGCCGACGGAAATTGGAATTCCAAATCAACGATTGGGTGTTCTTAAAGGTGTCGCCGATGAAAGGAGTAATGAGATTCTGTTACACCTCAGAAAATTTCATGTCGTTGCACAGTGAATAGATTAACGCAGTGTGAGAAGTAGTATTGAATGATTCTAATTAAGATTCCAAAGACGTTTGAAGCAAAGAGAAGAAAGTTTACTAAGAAAGGCGAAGTATACGTTGTGTCTCGGAAGAGCTTTGTAAAGTACCGAATTAATGTTGACTTAATGATGCCTTGAGAAAGAGTTGTGATGCCCCTTAGGTTGTTAATGAAGTGTTAAGAAGGTTCCCTAAGGATTGGAGATCAAATGAAGCGACAAGAAAAAAATCGGAGAAAAGTGGATTATATAACCATTTATACGGTCCGTATAATGGTCCGTATAACCGTTACAGTAAAGGTCCATCACTGATGGAGTTATACGGTCACTTATACGGACCGTATAAAATTATACGGATCGTATAATGTGCCGTATAATGGTTACAGAAATGAGTTGTTGCTGGGACGATTTCACGGTCACTTATACGGACCGTATAAATTTATACGGACCGTATAAGTGTTCGTATAATACCGTCGGGACAGATTTTTATTTTATAAAAGGGAGCCCTAAGTTCATTTATTTCATTCCCCATTTTCTCTACACACCTCAAGAAAGTTCTAGAATACTCTCCACACCATTTTAGCATAAACCCAAGAGAAATCAAGAGTAAAACATCAAGAGTTGTTGGAAATCAAGTGCAAGAATGCTTTCTAGGGTTTATGCAAGTCAAGAAATCTCTTTGGATTGAAACTAGGGTTTTCCTCAAGTGAAGTGTTTTCACCCAAAGACCACTCTCACATTATCAAAGGTAAGTTTTAGGATCCTTTCATGTTATTTAGAATATTGAGGGGTTAAAAGAGTTGGGTTGAAGAAGAAAGTAGAAAATGAGGGTTAAATGTAGCTTTTGTGATGTTTATAAGTAGTACACTAAATTGAGTCATGATTCTTAGTATGATATGGATATAATCATGTTATGGAAGGTAATAATTGTGATGAGGAAGCATTATATGAAAATGTGCTAAAATGGGTATGAAGTTCCTAGCATAAGTTGAACATAAGGATGAATTTTGAAGGCTTAATGAAGTGTGATCACTTGATTATGATATTATGAGTGTATTATGGATGTTATTGTGGTTGTTGGGAGTTGTTTTGTGATATGGTGGAAGTTGACGAAATAGGGAAAATGCGCGAATTTTCATTAGGTCATGAATTATTCTAATTTAAATTTAGGAGTATCATTAAGGCTTAACCATGTTATGAATCCTTCTAAATGTAGATTATTCAAGCTTCAACGGGGAACGTTAAATAGTTAAGGAGACAAAGAGGTATGTAAGGCTAACCCTTCTTTCATTAAGGCATGGTTCCATTCTTTTGTGTATATATATATATATATATATATATCCTTTCATGAGTTCCATAATGATTTATAAATGACTCTACCTCTAAGAGTACCAAAGCTCATGATTCTCGATACTAGTACTTCCTTTATATGATAGTTGATCCTATAAGGATAGAGGTAACGAAAACGATGATGGCAATGATGTTGATGATACTTATGGACTTTTATGTATACGGGTCTAAGTATGTATGACTATTATGTAACACCGAGCTTATATGGCCGGGTATGATACTTATCGCGCGCACACCACTGCAGTTGGGTACGAATAACACTGAGCCTTGGTAGGGCCAGGTATGTACGACACCGAGCCTTGTCATGACCGGGTATATGAAACCACCAAACCTTCATGGTCAGGTATGCTATGGACGTGAATATGTATATGAGCACGGATACGAATATGGATACGAATATATATATGAATACGGATACGAATGTGGATACGGATATGGATATTTGTATATGTAAATATGTATGTACACAAGCACGCATTAGAAATGGAAGGTCCCTATGAAAGACAAGTAAGTAATTACGATGATGGCTACTATCTCCTTATTCTCCCATCTTATGCTATTTCTTAGGCTATCTCTTATGCTCCTATTATGATGTTGATTATGCTTTACATACTCAGTACATTATTCGTACTGACGTCCTTTTGTTTGTGGACACTGCGTCATTCCGCGCAGTGGACGAGAGACAGAACTTGATCTATAGCTATCTTATTCGGGGGTGACAGAGGAGTCCCATTTCATCCGGAGCTATAGCTTTTGGTATTATTCTTTTGTGTACATACGTATGGGCATGGCGGGGTCCTGTCCCGCCTATATGATATGACATGCTCTACTCTTCTTAGAGGCTCGTAGACAGTCGTATCATTCTGATAGCCTCGTCGGCTTGTGTATATGGATATGGGCATTGTTATTGATGATGATATAAATGTGTCATTGCCTAACGAGATTAGCACTATTGATGCATATAAATTATGAGTAAGCCATGTGGCTCACCTAAATGTGAATATGAGAGTACGATAAGAGGTACCGGGGGGTTGTTAACGGATGCCGTCGGCCCTCTCGGTTGTGACAAAGATTCGAGAAAAGGAAAGCTTAGTCCATGATATCGGACGCATAAGTTGTACGCAAGGTGGGCCAAGTGGCTTATGAACTAGATCTACCTCCAGAACTTGAATCAGTTCATCCATTTTTTCACGTGTCGATGCTCCGCAAGCCAATGGATGACGTGCATGTTACAGAAGAATTGACTTATGAAGAGGTACCCGTTGCTATATTGGATAGGCAAGTGCGGAAACTCAGAAACAAAGAGGTAGCCTCAGTTAAGGTCTTGTGGAGAAACAATAACTGAGAAGAAATGACTTGGGAAGCGTAAGAAGACATGAAGTCCAAATATCCACAATTATTTCCACCCCCGGAAGAGATTCAAAATGAGACGCCATTATCATAAGGTATGTAATGCTTTCTTTCTAATGTTTTGGTCATGTGTGGCCATGTTTTCTTGTTGTTGTTGTTGTAGCCTGTAAGGCGATATTATTTGGGTTGTTGTGACAGGAGGGTAGTGCCATATTACAGGGGAAACTCTGGCTAAATTTCTGTAGAATTCCCGAAAAAATAACATTCGAGGACGAATATTCTTAAAGGGGGGAGAGTGTTACACCTCGAAAAATTTTATGTCGTTATGCGGTAAATAGACTAACGTGAGTTAAGGTGTATATGGTGTCCCGACAAGTAAGAAGGGATACTTAACGACTTTAATTAAGATTCCAAAGGCATTCGAGGCAAGAGAAGAAAGTTCGTTGAGGAAGCGAAGCATAAGTTGTGTTTGGATTGGTTTTGCAAATTACCGAGTTGGCGTTGACTTAATAATGTCTTGAAGAAGAGTCATAATGCCCCTTAGATTTTTAATGAAGTGTTAAACAAGTATTAAGAAGGTCCCATAAAGATTGGAGACCAAACGAAATGACAAGAACAAGTTCGGAAAAAGGGTGAGTTATACGACCCATTATACGGTTCGTATAGTGGTTCATATAACCGTCACAGTGAGGGGTGATCACTGGGAGTATTATACGGTCACTTATACGGACCGTATAAGGTACCTTATAATGGGTACAGAAAGGATGGTTGTTGGTGCGAATTTCACGGTCACTTATACAGACCGTATAAGTTTATATGGACTGTATGAGGGTCCGTATAATCCATGACGGGTCAGATTTTTCCCAATTATAAATATAAGACCCCAAGTTATTATTTTCATTTCTCATTTCCTCCACACTTCTTGAAATCTCTAGAACACTCTATACATCTTATTAACACAAACTCAAGGAGACCAAAGATCAAATACCAAAAATTTTGTGGAAACAAGTGCAAGAATGCTAGCTAGGGCTAATGAAAGCTAGAAATTCCTTTGGAGTTAAAGTTAGGATTTTCTCCAAGTGAAGTATTTTTATCCAAGTCTCATTCCTACCTAATCAAAGGTGAGTTTTATGTTCATTTCATGCTATTAAGAGTATTGAGTGGTTGAATGACTTAGATTGGGGAAGAGAGTGGAATATGGAGCTCAAATGTGGAAACAATGGTATTCTTGAATAGTAGTTTGACATGAATCATGATTCTTGATATGTTATGAGTGAAATCTTGTTGTAAATGATAAAAATGACGTTAAAGTATTATATGAGAACGAATACGGTGTTATGCCATAGTTATGGTCATGAATTATTTTGGTAAGGGATTGTGAGAATTGGATAATGTTGAACTTGAAGAAGTTATTGATTATGATATTATGAATGTTGTTATTGATGTTTGGGAGTTGTTATATTATATGGAGGGAGTTGTAGAAACAAAGGAAGTGCTGTCCAATTTTCGTTAGCCCTTAGTCGTCTTAGCTTAGCTTCAAGTATGTTTTCGGTTATCTAATCTTAGTACGAATTCTCTTGAATGTAGAATAGTGAACTTGGAGGGAAGCGTTTAGTCGACAAGGATAGAGAGGCATAAAGGTATGTAAGGCTAGTCCTCTTCTTTCAAAGGCATAACTTCTATACTATGATTTCTCTTTTATTTTCCCATAACCTTCTTACATCCCAAAAGGATAAGAGTTAAAGATTCTTAAGAGCTTCTTATGAGATATGTTCTATGATAGTGATGATGATAATGATGCTATTACAGCGAGCTCGAGAATCTTACGTTTACGATTCATCGATGTTATTCCCTATCGTTCCTCACCTCACGATACTAGTTCTTTTTCAAAGGCGAGGTACGGCGACGATGATGTTCTATAATGTAATGGAGGTTCTGCCTTTACGTCACTCCGATAGATTGATAGCTTTTATTTGAGCTCCCATAACATGCACGCTATGTACATGTAAGATTACACCGTGCCTATACGTGGACCGCGCGCGCGCGCGACTATGGATGATTACACCGTGTCTATATGACATAAAGACCACTGTAGTGGGAGGCGAGATGGTTACCACGGACACACTAATGATGTCATTGATTGTACAGATTATGTATGTATACGTGATATGTTTGAAAGGTAAAAGTGAACGCATGATTAAAACCCGCAGGCAAAACGATTCTGATCTTTCTTTCTTACGTTTTCCATGTTTCCTTATTATGTTATCACATATGCCTTACATACTCGCACATTGTTCGTGCGACGTCCTTTTTTATGGACGCTCGTTTCACGCCCAGGTAGACGGGAGACGGCCGCGTACGCTGGTGAGCTACTCAAAATAGACTGGTTGTACGGAGCACTCCACTACTCCTGAGTTGCCACATCTTGGTATATTCTTTTGTGTATATAACGGGGCATGGCGGGTCCCCGTCCCGTCCTAGATTTCGCTTTTCGCTGCCGAGGCTCATGATATCTTTATGCGTGGGTTGTAGGTGTTATGTGACTTCTTCATCGTAGATCTTGTACATCATTTTTGTACAGCACGGGCCCATGCTTATACATGTTTTGGGGGATGTTTGGAGATTGTTTCATGATAAGTTTGTGTTGAGAATGATATGTGCTCGGGATGAGTATGCTAGTCAGTATAATAAGTGGTGCTCGATTATCACCTCCGAGTACCTGTCATGGCCCCTGGTTGGGTCGTGACAATTTTGATAAGTAAAAGGATCCTTTTAATTCTTCACCACAAATTCTTGTATCATTTTCTTAAAAAGATATCATATTGATATCCGTAAAAGCCTAGGTTTAGCTAAACTAAAATGGTTTAAGAGCTAGAAAAGATAAATAACAAAATTAAACTTCAAAAGTTACAAAATAATTAAAAAGGTTAAAAGTTATTAAAAATAGATTAAGGAGCCGATCACTTAGTAGACACAATTACATCTCTCTCCATTTTACTCTCCTCCGAATCCACCCCCCCCCCCCCACCCTCTCTTTCCTCCACTTAATTAAGAACATTGAATAATCCTTAAAATTTCTTTTTTAATTTTTTAAATTTCAATGATCCTATTATATTAACTCTTGAAAAGCTTTGATACCATAATATACTAAAAGCTATTACACCAGAAAAAAACTAAGATTCAATGCAAAATCTCAACAAAAACAAAATTGCTAGAATATGCACGATTAGTAAAAACCATGTTTTATGAACTATAAACTACTTTTTACAAAACAAAGAATAATAATATATAATTTGGTTCAAGAAAAATATCAAGCCATACATTTTACATTTATTCTTGTTGAAATTGGTGAATTCTTGTAAATAAAGATAAAATTTAAAGTTTTAAAAAATTGACACTTTAAAATGATATTAATATATGATAATTCTAATTAAATCATACAAAATATGAAAAACTGTTACTTTTCTTAATTTAAACTTTCTTTTTCTAATTAAATCATACAAAATATGAAAAACTGTTACTTTTCTTAATTTAAACTTTCCTTTTCTTTTCAAAAGATGCATGTGAGGAAATGACATTTCTTTTCCATTCTTTTTTTAAAGTCTAAGTGGAACTTTATTTTGATAATTCACGTCATAATAATATTATAACTATGCTATTTGTCCAAGAATGTTAGGATTAGCTAAATTTTAATAAGTAAATTATGTCTCAATGCAACGACATACCTAATAATTTTGTTCCTTCTTGCTTTTATTTTTTTGAAGGATCAATTTTGATTTTCTTTACTATACAAAATTATGTTAAAAGATCATACCTAATTTATATTTTCAAAATAAAAAGATTATTACGAGATAAGATCGGGATAAATCTAACTATATCCTAAAATTTACAAAGTGAAAATATCATTTACAGAGTTCTCTCTCAATACCAAAACGAGTTAAAGTTACTATTCACATACAATTTTATGTATGCGTACACTTTTCTTTTTTACTTTTTTCAAAAAGAATGTCACTTTCACATTTAAATAATTTAACTTTGTAAATGAATTACATCTAAAATTTATTTTATTACAAATTTAAAAAGTCTCAAACTCACCTAACTTCACAAATGCGTTAAACCTCGTCTAACAACGACACACATAAATTGGGGCAGATAGAGAGTACTATTATTTATTTATTTTTATGGATAGTTGGTTCTTTTAGATTACATCATTACTATTCACAACTTTTTAAGCATTTTAAAGGGTCTCAAACTTTACATATTTACCAAATTGAATGTGGCAACCTGAGTAATAAAGAAATAAAGTAGGGCTAAATATATGACAAAAAAGTTATGGTACATATTTCACTTACAAAAAGTTGAACAAAGGGGCCATGTACAATATTACCAAAAAAGGTTTAGAAGTATTTTGATTTATTTAGAACATATTTTGGTATATCATGCAATAAATAACAAATATAAGGGTAGATTTGAAAGAGAAAATCCTTTTAGTTAGCAAGCACACAACTAGATGATTGAGATCCAACTAAGGCCTATAAAATATTTGCATTGTCCCTTATTATATAAAGTAAAATATTTTCCTTTATTTACTTTAGAAACCTTATTTTTCTGAACTGATTTTAGAACAGTTCAAAGAATTCAATTTCAAAATGTTCTCCAGAAAAACTAATAAAAGGTTTCATTGTGTAGTAAGAGAAAGATATACTTTTTTTTTGGTTAAAAAGAAATAAAAAATCAGTAAGAGAAAGAGGGACAATTTCGGCACCTACTCACTGCCGCTAACTATTAGCTCCCATTTGGCCATAGAATTTGGAGCATATTTTGAAGATTTATTTTTAAATTTTGATAGATTTTAAAAACAAATCTTCAAATTTTAAATTCTAGCTTAAACCTGTTTTTGGGCCAAGATCTATGTTTTGGCATTTTCAAAACTTTTAAAAACTACCCAAACTTTTGAATTTTATAAAAAACTTCATCTATTTTTGACCCAACTAATTTTATCTACCATGTTCCTACATTAAATTCGTATCTATCATATTTCCACAATTAAAGCGTTACTTTCATAAAGTTAACGAATGCAAGTCATGGCGCAAAACAAAGAAGAAACCAGGAAAAATTGATCTGCCAACTATAAAAATCATGCAAAGATACAAATGAATCTTATCGTAATTTTGAATTTTAGTATTAGTAAGTGTGTTATTAGCAGTTGTTATTAAAATATATCGCTATGTCTGCATAATTTTGAGATTAGTAAGTAAATATGTTTTGTATAGGCCGATATTAACGATAGTATTTAGAATCTTATGCAAGTATAAGAATGTATCAATGTTGCTCCAAAACAAAAAGTCAAATATGTTTTAAAAATTACGACCAAACACATTTTAAATCTCAAAACTTCACCCAAATCAAGTTTTTCAAAAAATATTTGGGAATCTATGGCCAAACGCTCGGATGTTTTGTGGGACAAGAAACAGATTTTGCACCTGAAATCTCCGCTATAACATTATCGTTAACTTTAACTGATGTTTTGAGACTTGCCGTTAGTTTTAGGGGTACGGACTAAACATGTCCACTTTCCGCTTATATCAAGGGACTGCTTTTATCAACAGGCATACATCAAGGACCAAAATAGTCTATCCCCTATACATAAAGTACCAATAAGATAATATTGTCCTGGTAATTCACAAACTATAGAAACCCTTTCCTTAACCCCTAGCTTGGCCTTTGCAAGGGACACCATGACTGCAAATTATTATACTAGTGAAAATTAGTGAGGATGATTCTTCTTCTACCTTATCGGAGAATAGTAGTAAATAACTCTAACAACATAGTGATGGGCTCCAAATATTTTCTCCATAGGCCTTCCAATACTTTGCCAACAATACACAAGACAATTCCAGTTATTTTTCAAACCCAAAGACTCCTATTTTCGACATTTGCTTCAAAACCCAATATATCTACAAATAGAGGCCTCTCATACAGGCCCCAACGAATTCCTCCACCAGGTACGTTTTTTCCAATTTTATTCTATTTTTTTGTGGAGGGATTAATTTGTAAATCTCTCATACAGGCAAGTATGCTTTTATTAACTTTGCAATGTTATAGAATCTGTTATTTAGGAGCCATTTGCACAACAGTTTGAAATAAAAGAACACCTAATGTTAAAACAAGTTTGTGGAGAAAGAAATGTGTTTGGATATTTGTAGTTTGTTTCTGCATTGCTGGAACACGAAACCCTTTTCCATACAACCACTTCAAAAAAACTTACTTTTATATATATATATATATATATATTTTTTTTTTTTTTTGCAAAAAGCTTCCTGTATAAACTTAAACAAACACAAAGCCTTGTTTGTTATTGTAAATTATTTTTTAAATAATTTCAGTTTCTGGAGTAATGGTGGAAGACCCAACGGAGGAAATTGCGGAGTCAGAACACGTGATGGCACTGAAGCAGAAATTGAGCCAGATTGGAATAGATATTGGTTCTTGTGGACCAGGCCAATACTCCGGTTTGCTTTGTCCAATGGTGAGTGAGTTCCTAAGAGCTCTTTTGCTAGCCATTTTTTAAACAACATTTTGTATGTGTCTTTATTGTTTAACTAGAAATAAAGTAAGAGAATGTTACTTTGATCAGGGAACTGAGTTGGAAAATTGACCTACTAGAATTTGTCTTGCCCTGGTCTTCTGGGATGACAAAATATTGAAATCATATTAATTTATATCGTCGCACTCTTATGGTAAATAAGAACATTAAGAAATTGCCGAGTCAACATATCGTTTAGAAATGAAAAAAGAAGATGAACAAGGATCAATTTGGGGTCCAATTTATGCAAGTTTATAATGATTATACACATCATTAGTTAATTTTACTCATCTTTTGTTTAAGTAAAGCCAAATCGCGTTATTCACTTTAATTGTAGAGTTTCATAGAATTAATCAGGGAAACTCTACGGTATCTGATATCATTGTAGGATCTAACCAAAAACCTGTTAGATATATCCAGACAAGAAGATGAAGTGTTAAATAAACTTAGTCTTCATATCGGAAACTGCACCTTTAAAACTATATTTTCTATGACTATGTTGTTGATTGTAATTCAAGCTATGATGACTTGAATTTCTTACAGCAGGTTGACTTTGCAGAAAAAATTGAGATTTCAATGCATGCATGATCACCTTGTTGGAGTGACAAATTTTTCCTGATTTGATTTGGAACTGAAATAGAGTTAGGGAGGTGAATGGTTGGATGTAAAATTGTAAATTATAAATGCTTACAACCCTTTCAATGATTAAAAGTGAATGGAGCTATTGCATTCTTAAGTAGAATGATAAAAGAAATGAAGTTAAAAAAGGAAAAAAAGGAAAAACACTTACTGTACGAACTACGAAATAGAAGAAAAGAAAGTAATCATAGTTACAGATGCCAGTTTCAAAAAAAAAATAAATTTTCAGTTTCAAAAAAATCATAGTTACAGATGCTCCTTCTGGTAGTTGAATTTTTTCTTAGAAAATTTTGATTCATTTTTGATCAGGGCTGAGAAATAAATTAAACGTGGTACTATGGTTATATGAGTTTAAACTTTTACAAATTGTTTAGTATTATTGCATCTAGAAGGCGCTTAGAATGTCCTATATTGACATTTGGTGCAATGTTTTTGTTTTGTAGTGCAAAGGTGGGGACTCAAATGAAAAGAGCTTATCTCTCTTTATTACTCAGGATGGGTACCTAACTTCTTACTTTGCACCTCGTTTTTGAGGTATACTTTCTTTCCTCTCTAGCAATATATTGCTAAAGCATGTGAGTGATATATAGGCATGCAGCTACATGGACATGCTTTCGAGCTAAATGTGGATGGAGAGGTGGTACGCGGGTATAACATGGTTTCGATAAGCTCATTAATCCTTTTATGTAGCATTTACTTTGACAACTTTTAAATTTGTTTTGCCTTTTTTATGCACTTTCAGGCCTTTGCAGATGTGAGGACAGCTTATGCGGATATGAAAAAGATTGGAAAAGTGAATAAGAAGCACAGACAAATAACTGAGGAGAGTTTGGGGCTGGAACCTTTATGTGATGTGGTATGCTGATCTTTCTTTTTGCTGTTATTTACATTACCCGAAGTGAAATTGAATAATATTTGTATGTGCATGTAGTAGTTGTTTTCTTATGACCTGAGAGTCTGCATCATTTTAATAGCTGTTGGCCATGGGTTGTATTGAGATAAAGTTGTGGTCAATCTTTATTCTCGATTACTACAAGTCGTTTATTATTGATTCATGTATCCTACAAAACTTGGTTAGTCTCCAAGATGCTTGATTTTCCCTTCACCACGTTTTGAGTTGTGCATAGCTTTATTGAACGAAATATAGATAAAAAGCTTTTGAGTCTTTAACTCTTGTGAAGTGGTGACTCTCTTTGTTCTTCTTTTTCTCTTTCTTTATTTTCTACCTCTACTGCTCTCTTGCTTCCTCTCTGTTGCTGTTTGCTATTCCTCTTCATCTTTGCTAGCATTGCTGTTAACAGTGAATAATCCTACACTCGACCCTTCTTTTTTATGATGAATGTTTCATTTGAGACAGTACTAATGCCCTGATGCTATTCTCGGTCTAGCCCAACAGAAGTGTGCTACAGTGCACAGAGTTCATTCCACTGGATTTCTATTTCAATTTAGGGGTTTTCAAGATAAACAGAAAACCAAACTGAGTTGAAAGATTGAATCAAACCCACTTAAAAAACTGACATACGGTTAATTTGGTGCAGTTTGGTGTTAAACCTAAAAGACTGACATTAACCATACAAAGCTGAAACAAGACCGACCAAACTGACTATATGTATAAAAATTTGGGAAAAGGCACAAATATACCCCTCAACTTTGCGATTTAGAGCATATGTATCACTCGATAAAAAAATGGTGCATATATACTCCTGCCTTTTCACAAATGGCGCAAATATTCCCTTTTCTCTTGCCAAATTTTTTTAAAAATCATTTAGCTTGTTTTTTAGTTAAAAAATCACTTGGGTTTTAAAAAAAATTTAAATTACCGTTTTTTGTAGA
>NC_081346.1:36638237-36652155 GCF_029784015.1 Lycium ferocissimum
TTTCCCCTAAAATTTTTAAAAGAGAGCGAAATAAAACACTATTGTTCCTTTCTCTGCTCAAGGGGCTGCAATAACTCCTTGTCAGTTCTTGACTGTTCAAACATTAATGTAAATTTGTTTTCAGATTGTCATTGCATTCACGTATCGGAGGGATGGAGCACTTGTAAGCTGCAAGTATCGGGATATGGCCAAAAAGTTTTGGCAGGTTAGTGTCAATGTTCTTCATTTGCTAATTTTAACATATTTATTTCAGTTAAAGGTAAAGATAATATGGAGTACTTGTTTTCAAATCATTTTAGTTGAGGCTTCAATCTCATGTTTAATATTCATGTGCTTAACAGAGGCGAAATTAAGAACCTTATGTAAATTTCCGTGGTAAGAAAGGGTGCGCGAAACTTCAATCTAGAATTGAAATACCAAGGTTTTTCACCATTATTCTTGACTCACTTTTGCTTTCTGTTTTGGATTTTCTGTCGGGCTTTAATAGTTGAAGAGTGCTTGAAATTTGGTTCAGTACTTGGTATATGGAACTACTTACTCAGTTATCTAAAAAACTGAGTCCTTTAATTGATAATGCGTCAATCTCTGAAGCGGCAGTTTGATACTTACTAAATCATTACCTCTCTCCTTCTCTAAGTATTCCCTTCCTACTCCTTTTTCGTTCCTCTTTCATCTTTTTCCCATTCCCACAGGATGATGCCACTTTGAACTTTGACCCTGTCTGTGTACTTACTACACCTCAAACTCAGCTAGTTGGTTGGCTATATGGATCCTCAATATTCATTTGACTCCATTTGGTAGAATACTCAATAGAATGTCTTTTAGACAAGGTAAGGGTTTGCTTGACACTAGAGGTTTGTGACATTTTCAGTGACATACAAATCTTTAAACACACTAAAAAGTCTCCTCGTTCAGAATATCAATTTGCTTATTTTACATGTTAAGGTAGAATACATATTCTCTTTCTGGGCTTATTAGTCGAAATGGTTTCTTCTATCTGAATAGAGATATCCCATGTCTTTCTTTTTATTTCAGATTTTGCATACTAGTCTGGTGTTGGTGTTGCTTAATTGAGCATACTTGAGTTACTTTTCTCTTTTTAGATATAATGACTTCAATGATCAATTTTCAATCAGATTTCAAACCCAAAATAAGAAGAATCCAAAGCCAATTTGTCAAACTGATCCTTTTTCTTCTATCAGTTTAACAATGGTTATTGTTGGTCTGTTATGAATGCCCATCCCTATGGGGAAAGCTGGAATAGTGATGATGTCCTCTTCGTGATGTAAGGATTTGCTTCTTGCTTAAATCTCATCTTCCTTTTCTGATCTATCCAATGGTTGACCGTCTTCTATCAAGTTTTAGAAGTACAAACAAGATGAAATAAATCAAAATATAGATTTTTGTTCAAGAATGAAATCTTATTGGAACAACAACAACAACAACAAACCCAGTGTAATCCCACAAGTGGGGTCTGGGGAGGGTAGAGTGTATGCATAGCTTACCCCTACCTTGCGAAGATAGAGAGGTCAAGCTTCGATGTAGACCCTCTCAAAGAACAAGGCAAAAAAGAAAGTAGCATGAGCAGAAACAATAACAAGACAATGAGATAACCAAGGCTAAAGGAATAACAAGCAATAAAGTAAGCTACCAATAAGAAATACAAGAATAAAAGTTAGTCCTCTGAGAATAGGAAAGAACTACTTTCGACTATATACTAACCTTCTGCCCTAATCCTCGACCTCCAGACTCTATTAAGGGTCATGTCCTCGGTGAGCTGAAGTAGAGTCATGTCTTGCCTAATCACCTCACCTCAATACTTCTTCGGCCTACCTCTACCCCTTCTCAAGCCCATTACAACCAACCTCTCACCTGGGCATCTGCATATCTCCTCTTCACATGCCTGAACCATCTCAGTCTTGCTTTCCGCATCTTGTCCTCCACTAGTGCCACTCCCACCTTGGCCTGAATATCTTCATTCCTAATCTTATCTCTCCTGGTATGCCCACACATCTATCTCAGGATCCTCATCTCTGCTATTCTCATCTTCTGGACATGGGAGTTCTTGACTGGCCAACACTCCGCCCCATATAACATAGTCGGTCTAACCACAACATAGTCGGTCTAACCACCACTCTGTATAACTTTCCAGTAAGTCTTGGTGGCACATTCTTATGACACAAAACACCAGATGCGAGCCTCCATTTTATCTGCCCCGCCCCAATGCGATGTGTGACATCCTCATCAATCTCCCCATTCCCTTGGATTACTGCCCCCAAATACTTGAAACTCCCTCTCTTGGGGATGACCTGAGTGTCAAGCCTCCCTTCCACGTCCGCCTCAGGGGTCACGTCACTGAACTTGCACTCCAAGTATTCAGTTTTGGTCCTGCTCAACTTGAAACCTTTTGACTCCAGAGTCCGTCTCCGAACCTCCAACCTCGCGTTAACTTCGCCTCGCGTCTCATCAATCAGTACAATATCATCTGCAAATATCATGCACCATGACACCTCCCCTTGAATGTGTCGAGTCAGTAGGTCCATCACCAATGCAAATAAAAACGAGCTATGAGCGGATCCCTGGTGCAACCCCATCACGATTGGGAAGTGTTCCGAGTCCCCTCCCATAGTTCTGACCTGGGTCTTAGCACCATCATACCAGTGTTTTCAAAGGCGTGCTTAAAGCGCTTAAGCCCTGAAGCGAGGCTCAAAACATGTTGAGCGCTTGGCCTCGCTTTATGTGCGCTTCAGTGTCATCATCAAGGCTCTAAGACACACGTTTCCTTGCCAGGGAGCCTCTCTTGAACAGGTGACACTAGATAATTGATATTTCACTTTATTTTAATGTTTTTACAACTTCTTTTTCCATATATTTGTTATTCATGCTTATTAATATTAGTCTTGGTCTAAACATATATATATATTTGTATTTTTGCACCATTGCGCCTTTTTTCATTAAAGCCCGCGCTTTATTTGCGCTTTGCGCTTAAAGCCTCAGTTGACCTTAGAGCTTGTTTGCGCTTTTCGCTTTTGATAACACTGCATCATACATGTCCTTAATCGCCCTAGTGTAAACTACAGGAACACCACTAGTCTCTAAACATCTCTATAGAATCAATCTCCTTTATGGCTTTGTCGTATGCTTTTTTTAGGTCTATGAACACCATAGCCTAGTCCCTCTTCTTCTCCCTATATTGCTCCACTAACCTCCTTACAAAGCGAATGGCTTCTGTGGTTGATCGCTCTAGCATGAACCCGAATTGGTTCTCGGAAATAGACACACTCCTTCTCATTCTCGCTTCCACCACTATCTCCCAAACTTTCATCGTGTGGCTTAGCAACTTGATACCCTTATAATTGTTACAGCTTTGGATATCACCCTTGTTCTTGTACGATTGAATCATCGTATTGAATCTCCATTCTTTGCCGTCCTAAGGATGACATTAAACAGCCCCGTAAGCCACCCCAAGCTTGCCTACCCGCGTTCTTCCAAAATTCCATCAGGATTTCGTCTAGCCTGGCCGCTCTTCCCCTGTGCATCTTACGCATAGCCCCCTCCACCTCTTCAACCGTTACACGCCTACAAAACCCAAAATCTCGATGGCTCTCGGAGTGCTCCGGCTTGCCCAACACAATGTTCCTATCCCTCTCTTCGTTCGAGAGTTTGTGGAAGTAAGTCTGCCATCTGTGCCTAATACGATCCTCATCCGCCAACATTACACCCTCCTCGTCTTTGATGCATTTCACTTGGTCTAAGTCCTGAGCCTTCCTCTCTCTCACTTTGGCTAGCTTGTACAGCTTCTTGTCCCCTCCTTTGTCCCAAGTTCTAAATCTTATTGGAACTGTATTACAATTTCATATTTCATGTAAATTGTTATTTTATGTGTTAAAGTTTTGTTCTGTCTTGTTTTGGATATGTTTTTAGTTGAATTATTGGGATTCTGCATTTATTTTTAACCTCATTATTGTACTGTTAATTTGTTGAACCTCATTATTATGTTGTTAATTTGCAGGAAGCTGATACATTAAAAATATTTTATGGTCTAGACGATATAAAAGGAGCAAGTGATATCATCATTGTAACTTCTGATTCACTCATCATTCGACTCTTGAAAACTTTGACCTTTTCATTTCTGATAATATCTATTGCCTACTGCTTTTATGTTAGGTTGAGGGTGAGATGGACAAGCTTGCCATGGAAGAAGCTGGCTTTCGGAACTGTGTGAGCGTTCCTGATGGGGCACCTCCATCTATTTCGGATAAAGACTTGCCACCTGTAGATAAGGTTTCTGTTCTATAGTTTGTCCTAAAAATGAGTTCTTAAGTAATTCTTTATCATCAAAACTTTTGTATATTTGGATCTGGTACCTAACTTTTGCTAATATGGGTGTCATGTCTTAGTTCACTTCTCATGCATAATAAAACATATGCTCACTTCTCATAGAATTTGTATTTACCATGTATCCTCATCCACATTCTGCTGCTTTTGCTCCATCCTTTATGAGAGTGCAGAGGCAGCACAGCGGAGAAGAGCTGTGCACCTTTATTGGTATAATTAGCTAACATCTTAATATATGCTGGACCTAATGCTCCTTTTTGGATATTTTGTGAAGCTAGGACACAAAGTATCAGTATCTTTGGAACTGCAAAGAGTATTTAGAAAAGGTTTGCAGACTCCTATTTGCTTTTATGTTTCCTATGTTTATTATGCATCAATCATGTAACAAGAATTTTTTTGTTCTTTCACCATTTATAGGCATCTCGCATAATACTGGCAACTGATGGTGATCCACCTGGCCAAGCATTAGCTGAAGAACTTGCCCGCCGCTTAGGGAGAGAAAGGTCTAGTATAGTTTTATTCCAGTACGGATGATGGTAGTTTAGATAGTATTATAGCTTAATAAAGAGTCCTCTCAACCTTTTCTCTTCGACTATGTAGGTGCTGGCGAGTCACATGGCCGAAAAAGAGGACTCTAGACCGTTTCAAAGATGCAAATGAGGTCCTTCATGCATGAAATTTTCTTACCTATTTGTTTGTAGTTGAAAAAAGAAAGAAATTCATGAATCAGATCTTTTGTCATACTCTATGAGTCCTCTGATTTGTGATTGATAGTTGTGTAGTTCATCCAGGTCTCTTGGTTGGAATTTGTTCTGTTCAATTTTATGTGTTTTGATATTTGATAGTCTGTAAGTCTACAGTTAATATCAGTCTTGTTAAGCCTGCTGTAGTTTCAAGCACTAGTAAAATTGAGAGTTGTTTCAAATGGTGTTTAGCTTGGTTTTCAAAGTTGTATCTGTTTGCAAATATTGTTAGCATAACTGATTTGTGTTCTCTCAATGAAATATTACCAGCAGTTACTGTCACACAGTTATGTAATTCTATAGTCGGTTTATCTCGTGCCTACTCAATAACGTCCTTCCTGAGGCAAAATGGAAACCTCCTTTTGTATAAATATGGACAGGAGGTGATCTATGCTTATGATTTAGCATGCGTGGGTCTGTGTTTAAACTTCTAGATGCAAATTGTTTTATCTTTATCAAAAGAGGCAAATAGTTTTATCAAAAGATGCAAATAGTTTTATATTGTATACTGGATTCCTTGTAACCTATTTCCAGCCGTTATGTGTTTCCGTTTACCAACTGATAATACTTTTCTAGTTGTCTTTACTCATCTTAGTGCATCAAAGATACTCATTTCACCTGTGCTCACTATTACTCTCTAGTACCTCAAGTTAATCTTTCTGCATTTGGGCATCAATAGGTACTTATGTATCTGGGGCCTGGTGCACTGAGGGAGGTTATTGAAGGTGCAGAGCTGTACCCAATACAAGGATTGTTCAACTTTAAAGATTACTTTACTGAGATTGATGCATATTATCACCAAACAATTGGCTACGAGCTTGGGGTTTCAACTGGATGGAGGTCCTTAAATCAACTATACAATGTGAGTAGGTTCTTATTTGGGAACCAAGTGTATATCTCTAGCCTCGCAGTACTTAAATAGGATAGCGATATATGTGTATTCATGCCAGGTATGCCAGCTACACTGTAGTGGTTTGTGATTTACCAATTAGATTTGACAGTAAGGTAAAGAAAGTTTAATGGAATTATTTTCTTTTTGGGTATACTTTTGGAGCATATATGATATCCCAGTTAGCATAGATGATCTTTTTTATTGAGATTCTCTACATTTTTTATACACTTTGTATGAGAGGATTTTTTGTATCACTTGTAAGATTATTTACTTAAATCAAGTCCCCAAGGAGGTGGTCTAGCGGTTGAAAAGTTGGAGTAGCAACCTAACCAAAGTTTGAACCCAACATAGGAGACACTCGGTTAGTTCTTCTCATCTGCTTAATCCTTAGTCGGCTGAATTACCTGGTACTCCTGTTGGTCGGAAGTAATAGGTACCTGGTGGAGATTAGTGGAGGTGCACAAGCTAACCTGAACACCAGCGTTATCCAAAGTTACTTAATCAAAAGGCAAAAAGGTAATGTAGGGAACAGAAAAAAAAGATGAGGAGGGATTCTTGGGAATGGAAAGGAATGGCACGGTGTTTACTGGCCTTGTGACACTAGTATATTACCTAACAAAGGTACTGAAGTAAAGAACCAAAATGACAAAACTGTCCCTGAGATATGATACATAATTCAATTCTTCAGCATAACATTCTGAATAAGTATATACTTTAGATTGCGACTTATTATTGGCATATCGGCATGATAACAAAACATGAAATTCTGCAGAGTGGCTGATTTTTATTTCTTGATTCTTTACAGGTTGTGCCTGGAGAGTTGACTATTGTTACAGGAGTCCCGAACTCTGGGAAGAGTGAATGGATTGATGCTCTTTTGTGCAATCTCAATCACAGTGTTGGCTGGAAATTTGCACTTTGCTCTATGGAAAATAGGGTAGGCACTTTTGCAGCTGTTTCTCATCATATCGAACTGGGATAAATGAGAGTGATTGAATTCATAAAAATTAGATGCAGAATTGTTTTTGCCACCACGGTTTCCTAGATGAGGCTTGTCATAAATGGATCCTAAGAAGCTTCTTAACTGTTACTTCCCTCTAGAAAGATTTATTGGTAGTATAGTGTTGCGGGATGTCATGCAATGGATAACATATTTCTACATCATCTGGCTCCTCTATTTTACTTCAAAATTGAAGTTCCAAGATATATAACCTGCACAAGCATTAAATTCCTCTAAGTTTTATGGGGTGCTTCTGAAAAAACAAAACAAAAATAACAAGTGATTTGTTTTTGTGCCCTGGTTCTTGGTTGAAGATCGCCTAGATCCCTAAATCATTCTGCTATTTTGATAAGCATAACTAATGTTTTACTCGTATTGTACTAGCTAGGTGTTTAGAGAATCATTAAGTCAAACCATTATCAGTCCTACTTGTGTTTACAAGCTTGTTTGGTTTGTATTAATTGGCCTGTTTTGGTAAGGTGCTTTAGTGATAGTTTTATCAACACCGTTAATCAACTATTCATGTGTGAGTTTCACAATCATATGTGGATTTGTATTACCGGTATGAAGCCTAAGAAAGTTCATCCTCCCCATATGCTGGGTGGCGTTAGATACGAAAGGTTTCCCGCATCTTAATGGATGATGATAGTAAAGAAGCTAGTACAAGAGAATCACATTCAGATAGGTAGTTGAGCATTGACTCGCTCAAAGACAAGTCAATACAACTAGTGGTGAAAGAGTTGGTTTTTTGTCTTGTGATAGAAAATCCATGTGACAATTTTAGTTGGATGATTTCTATTACTTGGAGCCAAAGGATGATTTACTTGGAGCCAAAGAATGCATTGCTTGGAGCTAAAGGATGCATTCTTGGAGCCAAAGATGTGGAGGAGAATTGAAATGCCATGTAGCACACTTGGAGCCCAAGTCATTTTATGCCTATAAAATGAGAGGCAATTCTTCTTTGTTCATAATCCCAAAATCATACAATCCATTGTAGTGAGTAGAGAGTTGAGAGAGCAATTCTCTTAAGTGTAATTGGGAAATCTCCTCTTCTTTTGTTAATAATATAAAGACAACTGTTCTCTGGTGGACGTAGGATCATTTTGATCCGAACCACGTTAAATCTTGTGTTCTTTCTTTTACGTTTCCGCTAACAATTGGTATCAGAGCGTTAGGAATCTTTGAAGATCCTAGGAGGAAGAACAAGCAAAGATGAGTTCCGTGAAGTTTGAAATCGATAGATTCAGTGGACGCAACAACTTCAATATCTGGAAGATCCAGATGATGGCGTTACTGCGGAGGGAAGGTTCAATCCATGCTATTGACGGAAAGTATCCCGATGGTACATCGGCTTCCGACAAGGAGAAGATTGAAAGAGATGCGTTGAGTGTAATCCAATCGTCCTCGCACCTAACGTGCTTTGTGAAGTGAGTACAAGTACCGAAGAGACGAGCAACCGATTATGGGACAAGTTCTGGGGCTTTACCGGAGACCGATCGGTGACAACAAGGATGTTGTTACAACGGCGTCTTCACACATTTAAGATGGGGTCAGGTACTTCGTTACAAGATCGTTTAGACGCGTTCAATAAACTTGTCATGGACTTACAGATTGCAGGAATTAAAAAGGACGAGGAGACGCTTGCATGTGCTTTGCTATTTTCATTGACTTCAGGATATCGTGATATCGAGAATTCAATGATGTATAGCAAGGAGCCTATCAACCTTGAGCAAGTGCGGCAAGCACTTAACTCCTATGTTGCTCGGACTCGGGTGCGGGTGTCGGATACGGGTACGGATCTAGAGGTCGGATTCGTCACGATCTAAATTTTAAGATACGAGGGTACGGATCCTGGAAAGGATACGGGGGCAAAAAATAATTCAAAATCCTAAAAATAGAGTTATAAAACCTAAATTTTGAGATATTATGTGGAAAGCTTGAGAGAAAATATTGATCAAGACTAGAATCTCGGAAGGAGATAAAAGGAAGGAGTGACATAGAAATTTCTATATACAAGTTATTCCATTTTCAATTTCACCATAGCTTTTTGTTTTGATTACATAAATCATTGAATCTCTGTCTCCTCGATTTTGGTCAAAGTACCCAAAATTGGTTGACCGTATCGATCGGTACGGATCCCACAATGCACCCATGTCGTGTCGATGGGTGTGTACCGAAAGTCAAGAGTCCGAGCAACAAAGCTTAACTCTTGATGTGAGGAGGCATTTTGAAGGAGACGAGAGATGATCGAGCAGTCCTCTTTGGAGGGCGGACTAGCCAACGGGGAAGGAGCAAATCAAAGCACGGATCAAAGTCTCGTGTGAACAAAAAGAATGCACTTTGGATATGAAGGGGCACTTTGAACGAGATTGCCCAACGTCAAAGTCCAAGGAAAAGGCGAGTGCATCCACAGTTGAACAGGTACATAATTCTGATAATGATTATGTGCTTACAACATCAAACAATAATGGAAGTTATGGAAACAAATGGGTGTTAGACTCAGCTTGTACTCTGCATATGACGTTCCGAAAAGACTGGTTTAGCAACTATGAGAAAAGTGGAGGAACTGTAGTAATGGGCAATAATGCAACTTGTGCAATAGTTGGCATTGGCTCAGTTCGGGTTCACTGCCATGATGGAGCCGTGAGGACTATTACACAAGTCCGTCATGTTCCGATACGAAGAAGAATTTGATCTCCACAGGTACTACGGATGAACAAGGCTACAAGTACATGAGCGAAGGAGGAACTATGAAGGTGACTAAAGGTTCTTTAGTCATCTTTGAAAGGCAAGGCGGAGGATGGCCTTTACACGTTAGGCATGAAGCACCATTGTTGGCTTTGCAAATGCGTCTACGGATGCGATTATCTAATGATGACAAGGCAAGATTATGGCACGTGAGATTGGGTCATATAGCGCACGTGGACTAGAGATGTTGAGCAACCGTAACCTTTTGAAAGGTGAGAAGATCGGCACACTTGAATTTTGTGAGCCACGTTCTAGGGAAGCGAGAAGGAGGTCGGCTTCGATCGGCAAGACGAGCCCAGGGTGCTAGACTACATCCATTTAGATTTATGGGGTCCTCTAAACTTCCATCGAAGGGCGGAAAGAGGTATCTTCTTACTTTTATTGATGATTTCTCACGAAAGGTTTGGGTGCGTTTTTTGAAAGCAAAAAGTGATGCTTTTGAAGCATTTAAAGAGTGGAAGATTTTGGTTGAAAATCAAATGGAGCGAAAAATCAAGTATCTTCGCACAGATAATGGCTTGGAGTTTTGCAGCGAAGAGTTTAATGATTTCTACAAGGTTCGTGATCTCAAGACATAAGACCGTTAGGCACACCCCCGCGGAAACGGAGTTGCGAGAGAATGAACGAACTCTTCTTGAAAAGGCTCGTTGTATGCTCTTACAAGCCAAAATGCCCAAAGTATTTTGGGCTGAAGCAGTTCACACTGCTGCTCATATTGTCAATCGATCTCCAGCATCGGCGATTGACTTTAAGACTCCGAATGAGGTATGGTCAGGTGAACCCTCTAACTATTCATACTTACGAGTATTTGGGTGTACAACTTATTATCGTGTTAATGAAGGAAAGCTTGAACGAAGGGCTAAGAAGGCGTATTCGTAGGGTATGTGGATGGAGTAAAAGGGTACAAACTTTGGTGTTTGTCTTTACTCAAATTTATAGTTAGTAGAGATGTCACCTTTGATGAATCCTCTATACTTGATCCTCGTAAAGTTTACGTGGAGTTTTCAGGAAACGAGAACAACGAGCAGGTGGAGCTTCCGGTGGAGCTTACCAAGGAAAAGGATCAAGAGACTCAGGTTAAAAATGAGTCAAAAGATGTAGATCTTGAAGAACTTGCTGTCAATGAACCATACACAATTGCGAAGGGAAGGGAGAAGAGGGCGGATACGAAGACCGGAACGCACTTATAGATCAAGCAAACCCGATTGCATATGCGTTCGTAGGCTGCCGGAAGAAGAGATTAAGGATGCGGAGCCTCTCGTATGTTGAAGCAACTTCTTGCAAGGATGCGCTTTGCCTGATAAGCGGTTAACCATGACGGAAGAGATGGAGTCTCTTCGCAAGAATCGACGGGTCTTAGTGAAAAGGCAAAAGGGGAAGAGGACGGTTGGATGCAAATGGGTCACGGAAAGAAAGAGAATTCCATAAGTGGAAGATGCTAGGTTCGAAGGCGAGATTGGTTGCAAAGGTTTCGGTCGAAGGAGACCGGGGAGGGAATTGACTACAATGAGATTTTCTCTCAGGTCGTGAAGCATAGCTCGGTTCGCGTGCTACTAGCATTGGTTGCACAATTTGACTTGGAGCTTCGATGCTTGATGTCAAAGCTGCTTTCTTGTGGTGATCTAGAAGAGACAATCTATATGGATCAGCACGAAGGTTTCTTAGCGAGGGAAAAGAAGATCATGTATGCCAGTGAAGAAGTCTTTGTATGGTTTGAAGCAATCCCTGAAGGTGGTACAAAAGGTTGATGCATTCATGACTACACATGAATTCTCGAAGGAGGGCATTTGATAGTTGTGTGTATCAAGAAGATGTCGGTAACTCAATGATTTATTTACTTGTTGTATGTTGATGATATGTTATTCTTGCTAACAATATTACGGAGATAAATGCTTTAAAGAAACTATTAAGTAAGGAATTTGACATGAAGGATTTGGGAGGCCGAAAGAAAATTCTTGGTATGGAGATTTCAAGAGAAGACGGTGTTGTACATCTTTCTCGCAAAAGGTACATTGAAAGGGTTCTCGAGAGATTCCAATATGCATACGTGCAAGCTTGTAAGTACCCGTTAGCTCCTCATTTTAAACTTTCGAGTTACAAATGCCTCGGTCGAAGATGGGGTGGAGCATATGTCAAAGGTTCCTTATGCCGGCGCGATTGGTAGCATTATGTATGCTATGGTATGCGGGCTCGTCCGGATATTGCTCATACGTAAGTGTGGTAGCGGATACATGTCCAACCCGGAAAGAGGCATTGGGAAGGCTGTCGTGGATATTGAGATATCTCGGGAGAGCTTCGATGTTGGTACGACCTTTCAAAAAGGTGGGGTGGAGGTATTTCGATTCTCGGTTATGTGGATTCGACTATGCGGGGGATGCTTGGAAGAGGTCCACAACTGGATATGTCTTTACTCTTGTTGGCAGTGCCGTTAGATGGAAATCGACTTTGCAGTCGATTGTCGCTTTGTCTACGACAGAAGCAGAATACATGGCTGCAGCGGAGGCGGTGAAAGAAGCTATTTGGTTGAAAGGTTTGGTGGCAGAATTGAGTTTGGTTCAGTGGAATCAATCCTTAGATGTGATAGTCGAGTCTTATTCATCCGATTAAAAATCGAGAGATTTCATGAGCGCACCAAACACGTTGATGTCATATTTCATTTTATTCGAGATGTTGTTGAAGAGGGAACTATCAAGGTCGCGAAGGTTATCACACGATAACGCCGCATACGTTGACCAAAATAGTCCCGCTCGCTAAGTTTGCACATTGCAAGACTTAGCGGGAGTACGACTAACCGATGCAACTCCGAGAGAACAACAGTGTCACGACCCAACTCAGGCCGCGACGAGCACCCGTGCTAGCCTACCCGGCATCCCCTTAAAAAAATACTTATACGTCACATTCTAAAGTAGCCACATCATATCATGCTTTTCATTCGTCATCATTCTAATCACATTGGCCAATAACACATCTATATCATCAATAACATCTGTGCCCATATAAATGTACACGCGCTGACAAGGCGATCAAAACAACATCCCAAAAATATAGGCCGACAAGGCCGAACATATCTAACCATATACACAATGTCTACAAGCCTCTAAGAAAGGTACATCATGTCATAATACGCGCGGGACAGACCCCGCCGTGCCCACGAATATATACACAAAAGTATCTATACAAAAAGTCATAATCGAAACGAAATGGAGCCTGCATGTAGTCCCCGAGATAATACAACCTATGGATCAAATCCGTCTCCTCGGCCACCGGGCACGACGCGTCCACAAACAAAAGGACGTCGTACGAAAAATGTACCGAGTATGTAAAGCATGATCAATATCAACACGAAGCATAATAGATAACATACGAAATACATAAGATGGGAGATAATGGCATTATCATCATAGCACTTACCCGCTTCCGCGTGGACGTTCCATTTCTGTTTCGTTCTCGTACATACATTCGTGTTCGTGCTCTCACTTACCTTTGTATCTATTTCCATACTCGTGTTCATATCTCCTTTCATATTCATACTCATATCATATACATTGCGTATACATAGCCCTTACTTGGCGCTCATACGGTCTCAACATATTCATATTCTAATTGATGCCATATACATAGCGTAGTCGTACTCACATGGGGTCATACATATAGCTTACTCGTACTCATATGTAGGTCATACATATAGCTTATTATATTGCGTGCCCGACCAATAAGTTCGATGTTTCACGTCGTCCTACCAAGGCTCGGTGCTGGCCCTACCAAGGCTCAGGATTATTCGTACCTGGCCCTACCAAGGCTCAGTGTTATTCGTACCCAACTGCAGTGGTGCGCGCGCGTCGTTATATATAGATATGCATATATATACTTACTTTCTATATTCTACCCTACTTGCCGTATAAGCTCGGGTTCACAATAGCCCCCTCGTGGGCACACGACACGTGTACATATACATATTTATCATATTCTACCCGGCTATATAAGCTCGGGGTTCACAATAGCCTCGCATATACGCACACATAGCTCATATCTATCTCTTAGCCTTCTTACTATCGTCATTCATTACATTTTATCCTTAGGGCATTATTCGTCGTATAAGAACTTAGTACCGTCGTATCATTTGAGCATCGTTGGGCTTAATGAGCACTCGAGCTGGATCATTAGAAGTATCACGGACTCATAAGAGATGAACAATTG
>NC_081346.1:36652255-36725316 GCF_029784015.1 Lycium ferocissimum
ACTTGGATTTCTTGCTTTTGATGAACTTTAATGGTTTCCCTTACTTTGGTTCACTTGGTTTGATGATAATCACCTTTAATTCCCTTTGGATTCTTGTTCATGAAATGTATATGGAGCCCTAGAAGTCTTAGAGAGAAGTAGAGAGATGTTGGAAATGAAATAATGAAGTTGGGAACACATTTAAACACTTAAAACATTTCAGCCCGTCGGGTGTTCCACCCATTCCACGGTCCGTGGAACCCAACGTCCGTTCATGAGCCGGTCGTGGTTCACGACCGCCTACCGTACCTTTTCAAGCGATTCAGGACCCATCCACGGTCCGTGTGGAACACACCGTCGTCCGTGAAACCCAACCGCGGAACTCATCGTTTCACCGAGTTTGATCCCGTCGTCTCGTTTGATCTCCAATCCTTACGGAACCTTCTTAGCACTTGTTTATCATTTCGTTAACAATCTAGCGGCCAGAACTTTTCCCCAACACATCATTAAGTTGTCATCAACTTACTACTCATGAATCCTTTCCGATACCTATCGTAAACATGGCCTTGTTTTGGCAACTTTCTCGTCAAACAGCGAGTGTCTTTCAAATCTTATTTAGAATCATCAATTGCTATGTCTTACTTATTGAAACATCGTATACTTCATATTTCTCATTAGCCTATTCACTGTGCATCAACGGAAAATTTTCCGAGGTGTAACAAGTTGTTAGGTGGAGGTGGTATGTTCAACAATGGTTTGATTCTTCTTGTTTCTTACAACGGGGTTGCCCAGTAAGCTTAGAAGTTTTGGCCAGAGTTGTTCATACACATGCTCGTGACGCAAACCAAGGTGGAGATTGAAAGAGTTGGTAAGAGTTGGTTTTTTGTCTTGTGATAGAAAATCCATGTGACAATTTTAGTTGGATGATTTCTATTACTTGGAGCCAAAGGATGATTTACTGGAGCCAAAGGATGCATTGCTTGGAGCCAAAAGATGTGGAGGAGAATTGAAATGCCATGTAGCACACTGGAGCCCAAGTCATTTTATGCCTATAAAATGAGAGGCAATTCTTCTTTGTTCATAATCCCAAAAATCATACAATTCATGTAGTGAGTAGTAGAGTTGAGGAGAGCAATTCTCTTAAGTGTAATTGGGAAATCTCCCCTTCCTTTGTTAATAATATAAAGACAACTGTTCTCTGGTGGACGTAGGATCATTTTGATCCGAACCACGTTAAATCTTGTGTTCTTTCTTTTACGTTTCCGCTAACAAGTGGATACTGCAAAGAGGACGTGAGTTGGTATTGCGTCATTGTGTGTCTACAAGAGATTAAACAGACGAGAAAAGGCTAGTGAATTGGAACATTGAGTTGTCGATAAAGAAGCCAACAGAGTTACTGGATACCGTAGAGAGGGCAGAGTTGATATTCACCCAAGTTGATCAGACATTTGTTATTAAAATATCATGGTCTTATGGCATATGTAAAAATATGAAGAGAGAATTATCTTAGAGCTAGTATTTATGGTTAAAGTTGAAGTAAAATGAATTGGTGATAGGGGCGAGGATTTGACCACTACGGTTCAACATATCTACTAGATGTATATCGTAGAAATATGGATATTAAGTCGTGCAGCACTAGAGAAGATTGTAAATAGTTACATTGGACAAAAGGTACAAGTATCACAAACAGGGATAAACTGAGAGAAGATTGTCCGAGATGGTTTGACCATGTCTTGCATTGATATCCAAAAGCATTGGTTTATAGGTGGTGACATTTGGTGATGGAAGGTATTAAAAGGATACGAATCACATGAAAGAAAATTGTCTCAAAAGAATTTCAATCTCTCAAAAAGTTAGCAGATCACCATTGGGTTGTCTTATATTAGTGCAGTTGGGTGTTATATGAAAGGGTTCCCGCATCTTAAAAGGACGATGGTGGTAAAAAAAAACTAGTGCAAGAGAGTCAAATTTTGATATTATTCTCGAAAAAGAGTCAAATTTAGATAGGTGGTTGGAGCGTTTGACTCAGTGAAAGAGAAGTCAATACAATTAGTGGATACCATAAAGAGGAGGTACTTTAGATATTGTGTCATTGCATGTCTGTCACGCCCCAAACCTTGGTGGAACAGATTGGCACCCGGTGCCTTAACCTTGACTGATGGACCAATTTTACATGTGTTCATAAACGCGACTAATGCGTATTTGCGGAAAAGGAACATTTCATAAAACATTTTATCTTCTAAAAAAATATAAGTATTCATATAAGCCATGTGAGTCTGCATTTGAAATCACAAAATGAAACGTGATATCTTTCACATTTTGCGGTATCTGAAGTCGGCTCCAGGGAAAGGTTTGCTTTTCTCTAAATATGGTCACCTCCAGATAGAAGCTTTTACAGATGCGGATTGGGTTGGATCTTTAGATGACATAAGATCTTCATCCGGTTACTGTACACTCGTAGGAGGGAACCTAGTTACTTGGAGAAGTAAGAAGCAAAGTGTAGTAGCAAGATCAAGTGCGGAAGCACAATATAGATTGTGAGCTTCTTTGGCTACAAAGTTACGGGAAGAACTGAGATTGTCTGAAAAAGGGAAACTTCCCCTGTACTGCTAAAACAAAGCTGCAATCAGTATAGTTCAGAATCCTGTTCAACATGTCCTAACAAGACATATTTAAATTGATTGATTCCTCATCAAAGAGGAAGTTACTAGTGGCACCTTGAGTTTATGCACCGTTAGAAAAACAGCTAGCGGATGTGCGTAAAAAAGGCCTTAACAACTTGATCAAAACACAAAAGGCCTCAACAAAAGGAATTTTCATACTCTGGTTTGCAAGTTGGGCATGTTCGACATCTTTGCTCCAATTTGAGGGGGAGTGTATATATATATTTTTTTTGTTACCTTGTCAAAAAAAAACTTAAAAGAAGACTTTATTTTTTCTTTTCCTAGCGTAATTATAGGAATAGAATATTTTCTTTTATTGTAATTGATTGTCTTTCTCTAATCAGTTAGGATTCACTTGTATAAATACCCATCTCATGGGATGTAAAGACATGCTGATATACAAAAAAGCCTTTTCTTCTTTCTCAAATTCTTCAGATCCACTTATGTTAGGTGGGTTGTTTGCAAGGAGTTGTTTTAGCATGTTTAGAGATTTGTATGTCAATGTTGAAAACTTGAAATAAATGTGAGATGTAGAGAATCTTCTGTGTTAGAGAACATTTGATTTGTCTTAAAAGACAAATTATTGAGGACTGTAATTGTTAGACATCCCACATCTCCTTATATCGTCTTGAGCAATCCTCACCTCTTGAGCTACCTTTTGGGGTTGAGTTAGGCCCAAAATCCATTTTTATCATGGTATCAAAACCATACCCATCCCAATTTCGGTTTACCCACTATTGGGCCTCCATATTGTGGTGTTCACGCTTCAGTTGGCAAGCCTGGACGTGCAAGGAGGTGTTACAAGTCCGACATCAGTTGGGGGATGACAATTTTGTCTCCTTTTATGGTCTTGGAAACTCCTCACCTTGAACTAGCTTTTGGGATAGAGTTAGGCCTATAGTCGATTTCTTATAGTAATGAACGAGTTAAGGTGGAGCATAATCGATTTTGAGAATTCATATAGCCGAACCCAACCCGCTTGTGATTGTGGCATATGTAGTGTTGTATCGACCATGTTAATTTTTATTGTTTGATTATTATGTGACAAAGTCAAGCTTTGGGCTAATAATGACAGGTATACCAATGAAAGTTAATTAATTTCAAATAGATTATTCAATAGCCACTTATTAGAATAATCAGATTCGATTTTTACTGTCAAACCAAGTACATCCTACATCCAGAATTCTAGTGAAAAAAGATAAAAATATAGTTAAAACAAATATTTCAACTCGTATAATTTCGTTTTGGACCAATGTTAACTCTTGCATTATTATGTTGCCACCCCAAATGCCTCAAAGGTGAACTGTAGTTACAACAGTTCCCCAATCATTTTCTTGAGTTTTATCACACAAGCTGTTTAGTCTTTCTTCAATGCTAAATGCGAGCTTTAAAATCTGCCAGACATCTGTTTTACAGCTCAGCCTTCACCTTCGACTAAATATTGCCTCATAAAATTAGGGCATTCCACTTTTTTCTATTCTGTCAGAGTAAGGAACAATTTACCCTTCAGCGCCTTTACACTTTGCCCATTTGTGTTTGCTCGTTTGGTTTGGTTTTTCTTACTTTCTATCTGTTTTACTGATCTGTAGGTACGAGAGCATGCTAGGAAACTTTTGGAGAAACACATAAAGAAACCTTTCTTTGATGTGAGGCAAGTAGGAAACATCCTATAATTCTTATGTCTCTTTGTCATTTTCTTTTTACTATTGCTACATGTAGGCAAGATGCCTAGCAACATACTTTTTGCATTACACTTTTTAAATTACATATTCAGTAGCATTGAGAAAACGGAGATGGTGAGAAGTTGCATATTTGTATTCTAAATTGTTTAATAGAATGCAGTATCATTCAGGGCATTAATTTTATAAAATTTTTGAATAGACAAAGAATGTAAGTGCTATGTATGTTTAGAAGCTGTTTGACAACTGTATTCATGTGGAATAGGAGAAAACATAAAACTCTCATGTTGTTTTTATATCTTTTGATTATTTGGTAGTTAAATAAAATGGAAGCAACCAAAGAGAAGATGTGGAAGAGTACCTCATTTTATATCTTTTGTTCATTTAGAAGGGTAAGAAATAAGGGGACTTTTTGAAGGAGCAAGAGTCCAACTACGAGTGACAAGAGTTCTATCTTGTTGCTTTTGTATTCTTCATGTGAAATGGACTATGGGTATTGAGGAATAACCTCTTATTTCTAGTTCTCTTTGGTGCATCTATGACATTCCTGGTTTTACAGATCACTGGGTGTTGTTCGTAAGGAATCATGTTGTAGATTCTGTACTTTTTGGTATATTGCTTGTATTCGGTAGGTTTTCCCATTATTAATAAAACTATTTTCCTTGTCAAAAATAATTTCTTTGTGTAAACTGGATGTATCCATATGTTTCCATAGCTAGCTAGTCTTTTGGAACGCGTAATGGATTTTGTAACTTTTAGCGTATATAATCATAATACCATCTTGGTGTAGTAATAGTGACTAATGAGTTAATGAATTCTTGAAATAAAAAAATTAGATAGTTAATCATAACTTTCACCATGAGAACTGGTTCATGCAACTGGATTTAGCCCAAATATCATCAGCTGGAAGATAGGGTTTGAAATGATTGCCTCATTGATTTATCCTGATAAAAATGTTATACCTGATCCCATTTCCAAAAAATTGTACCTGATTGCAAAGTTAAATGTTTTAAGGGAAAGAAACACATTATTTCAAACTAAATAAACTCTGAGAACAAAACGTTCAACTTTAAAATGTTATTGGTTAGAACAGCTTGTTTCTGATTGGATTCTTCTGCAAAAGCCTCCATGACTCTCAGTTGAGTGCATTATACCAAGGCCCCTCAAGCGACATAAGAATGACAATATCAGTGGTTATTGAAAGGGTTAGTGCAATGTAGAACCTATCTACAAAATGGGGATAAGTCCACTGTAGAAAATAATACTACCATTACAATTTTTTTTACTGTTGCAATGGGCAAAACCTACTATAACCGTGTGCTTGTGTTACTTGCATAAAATGGATCATAACTAGCACTGTTGTGCCATTAGTATCTGGTTGTGATCTATTACAAGCATTCTCTGTATGGTTAGGACTAATTTAGTAAAGTTACATTTTGTAATTAATAATGGCCGAGAGGTGCACACAATGTTTATATTTGAGAAGTATTTAGGTGTCGGGTTTATCTCTCCTGTGTGGTTTGCGAACTATTGCACAGGAGCTGGGTTTATCTTGTGCGCACCCGAAGGGTAGCGGCTGCGGGTTCCCATGTCATAAAAAAAAAGTATTTAGGTGTCAAACAGATTTGGTCCCCATTCTTGCAAATGTGTGGCACAGGTTTGAAGCCTTCATTCTTGGCAAGCATAGCCTGCAGGATGGACAGACAGCCTCTTTTCTAATTTTCTAGTATATCAACCCACTAAACCTTCTGTGTGCGCTGGTCCATGAAGGTGGGATAGTCATATCCTGCTACTGTATTTGTTTATAAAGCTTTCGTTATTCTTCTCTTTCAGTTTTTTCCTTTTAGCAGAACCTGACTTCTGTTGCACAAAAGAAATATCTTAATCATACTTGTGCGTTCATTTATATTTTATTTTTTTGTGAATTTGTATGTTAATTTTTCGATCATTCCCAATGCAGATATGGGGAATCTGTTGAACGGATGAGTGCTCAGGAGTTTGGAGAGGGAAAGCAATGGCTTAGTGATACTTTTTTCCTCATAAGGTGATGGTGGCAGTTTCTTGAAATATGAATCTTGACGCTTGCCTAATGATCTGAGTGACCTCTATTTGGAACTGACATATGTTCTCTAAGTTTACTATCCTTGTTTCAAAGTTTGTTTTTAATGACAAATCCTGGATCAACTGACAGTGGATCCACTTTTAAGGATGCCAATCAGTTAGGATTTAGTTGTTAGGAATTCTTTTTCTTAACAAGTTTTGACTAGGTAGTATTCGAGATATTAGGAATCCAGTTTTATCTTTTGTGTCCCACATCAGTTGAGAGAATGGTAATTGTCTCCTTATTTGGTATTGAGCAATCCTCACCTTGTGAGCTAGCTAGCTATTGAGGCTGAGTTAGGCATAAGGTGCATTTTCTTAACATGGTACAAGAGCTAGACCCATTGCCATTTCTTGTTTTGCCCAATATTAGCGCCCCATCTTATGTTGCCACGCAATAGATATCCAACCTAGGCATGTGACTGGGTATTAGATCCCGTATTGGCTTGAGTGTATGGGCTGTTGTCTCCTTATATGGTCTTGAGGAATCCTTTTAAAAATAATGTTCTTGGCAATTCTTACCTCATGAGTTAAGTCTTTAGGGTTGAGTTAGGTTCAAAATCCATATTTCTTTACGGTGATCAAGCAACAAAATGATGTGAACGAGGGTTATTGCTTTTAATGGGTGAGGCAGTGCAATTTGGAAGAAGAGCACATTTCAAATAGTGAGGTCCTAAGACTCAAGTGAGAAAGGGTCTCTTCTTTGCATCTAACTTTAAAACTAGAAAAAGAAAGAGAGAGAGAGAGTGGAAAATATGGCCTTTTTCTATCTGACTCTTCTCCATGCATCTTCAATAATCTCTTCGTTGTTTTCTTCTTGTTCTCCTGGTGTGCAAGCCATCATGCTGTTGCTACTGTGCTTCTCTTCTACTTCTTAAATCTCTCAATGATTCCTTTATTAACTTTTCTTGTCCATTCTTTACGGAGTAGGTAAAAGCGAAAAGCAAAAAAATAAGTCATAGTCTACTGGGGCTGTAAGTGCAAAGAAAAATTTAAGCGTGAGCTTTAACAAACAAAGGCACTAATCAGGAAAAAGTTAGGTGTGCGCGTGGCAAGCAGAAATCACTACAAATACTAACAATAAAAAATATACTTTAATGAAATATATGAATTGAAACTCACGTAAATCAAGTTTAAAAATATTTTAAATCTCTAATTTGGATGAAAAGATGTAAGTTTATGCTTTCTCGAGCTAGCTTTCTTATGCTAAAATTATTATTCATAATCACTAAAATTTCGCACCCAAGGGTGTGGCCTAGTTGTCAATGAAGTGGGAGGTTCTCCTCAAGTTCAAATCTCAAGTGCACCGAGTATTTTATGCTTTTTAATCATATCAATGTAGAAATGAGTATGTTGGTAAGGCAGTGTCGGATTCCTCATTTGTAATGTGTAGGATACAAGCAATCTCTTGTTCCGTGCAATAGCCTTTCTCATCTTTTTTTCTTTGCATGGAGAAGGTAACAAAATTGGTTTCTTATGTTTGGGGTAGGTCTAAAATAGTCCCTAATATACTTCTGACTAGTTTAGGTCTCTCAAGTTTGTCAAAATTGAGCACTTTTGATCTCCGCCAAATATTTAACAAAATCCGGTATCTGCTTAGATTTAACGGGAACAGTGAAGAAAAAGATTTGCCTCTCTACCTTTCAAAGTAGGGGTAAGGTCTGCGTACCCTCTACCCTCCCCATTTGTCGTAGTGAAGAAAAAGATTTAATTAGAAACACCAGGAAAGTCATGTCAAACTCAGAAACTTCAACACCAAAAACTGCACCAAGACACTAGACAAAATAGCAGAAACTGAATCTCAAGAAACTTCACTAGACGCCGAAAATAAACTAAAAGTAGCAGAAACCTTCAAATGTGAGTTCACGGGTAAATCTTTTTTTTTTTTTTTTCTTCCAAGTTCCCATTAAATCTAAAAATCAAAGTTGGTTAAATATTTGACGGAGACGAACAGTGCTAACTTTTGGCAAGCTTAAAGGACCAAAATTGCTCAGGGATATATTGAAGGGACTATTTTTTTTGAAAAGGTAATTAAACATTTTGTTAACCATTTTACAAAATCCTATTCCTGAAAAGTTTCTATAAGATTTAGAATGTGCTGTTCATCCTTTACATACTGAAGATTACACCAAAAAGCCAACGACCACAAACATTTGTATTTGAGCTTCTGCACAGTATCTGTTATCCCTTTCAACATTTGCCATTCCTTTCTTTCCATATAACCCAACAAACACAAGCAGGTATTGTATTCCAATTCTTTTTTAATGATTTACTGATTCCTTTAAGTCCCAAGCAGTTTAATAGCTGAGTATGGCATAACAGAATGTACCCTAAATAAGGTGAGGAATGATGATCAGATATGGCCGGTCACTGGAAAATGCAAAAGAGATGGCTGTAGCTTTCCACCTCTCTATTACGGATAAAACGCCAACTGTAAATTGTGAGGCAAGCTTCATGAGTGGCCAACCACATAAAATAACCATGACTTTGTAGGGTGCTTTTGATTTCCACGACTGCTTCCATGACCAATATGTTGTGCTGTCACTCACACTTCTTGATCGCCTTATAGTATGATTTAACAGTTGCTGCTTTGTCCATACGATGCAATCGTCAGCGTTTGCATTTATACACACACACTCTAAATCTTTTAACAGAAGAACTATTCTGGGAATTTCCCAATCAAAAACAATTCTTCTAAAACTTATGCACCAAGAGCTTCTACTCCAAGATTGTGAGACAAAGCAACCTGCATTATTCATGAGTCCATAAAAATCCTAATACCTAATCTTTAATGGTGAGGTCCTATCCAAGCATCATGCTAAAATCTTGTGTTTCTAATCCTGCCATAGCCAATCTTGACCTTTGTGTAAGCTTGAAAAAGTGGCCAAAAGCTGCTTATATGCTTCCAATAAACCTAAACCTTGCGAAGTGTATACAGGATCCACTTTCACGTTACTAATGCACACACACCCCCCCCCCCCCCCCCCCCCCCTCTCTGTTTTTTTTTTTTAATCCATCAAGAGTCAAGACCCTATCCCATTTTACCAAGTGATTAGATTTCTTATCTCACACTCATCGGTAAAAGAAATAAGGACACAAGAAAGGTTGGTATCGAGTCAAGGACACTATTGACAAGAATGCACTGCCTCCCCGGAGAAAGCTATTGCCTTTCCCGTCTAGCAAGTTTCTTTTGACCTCTCTTCAATTTTTTCCCACGCCTACTTTTACTCGTATCTGGAACCTAAAAGCATACAGGAAATTCTCTGATTTGACAGCCAAGTGCCTCTCCAGTTGTATCCCCAAATATAGGGACCATTTTTGTCATTTTCTCTGTGTGCATGCATGGTTCTCCTTTATTTGCCTTGACAAATTGTTTCAAGATGACTTCTTATTTCTTTAAGCGATTTAGTGGCTTTGGTGATTCCTTAATTAAGCTACGTGCTGGTTTCTTGCTAGTACAATCAGCTTGCTGCATGCAGTATTATTGCGTCAATATTGTTCAACTTCCTGAAATCTTCATAGATAGGTTTTAGTTAATCACATTGGTTAGATATTCTGAAGAAGCTTTTACTTCTTTAGCCATCTTTTTCTTTTTTACTTCGTATTTGTTGAATCTCGTATTCTGAAGTTTTACTTCTTGAGCCATCTTTATCTTTTTCATTTGTTGAAAAAAGAATCTCTTTTTTATTCACTAACCAGAAAAGTAGGATAATTGAACAGGTGTGAGAAAGATGGCCTACCAAATATTGATTGGGTTCTGTCACTTGCAAAAGCTGCAGTTTTAAGACATGGGGTGAATGGACTGGTAATTGATCCATACAATGAGCTTGATCATCAACGTCCTTCAAGCCAGTGAGTGACCTTTATTGCATTTCTCATAGTTGGTGAATCCATATTGACTTGTAATCTCAATATAAACCCAGGACGACAAAATGTGTGGCTCAACTTTAAAATGCATTTGCTGACTGTTCTTGGTATAAAGAATTAATATCTAGTTGAGGATATACTGTGCTGATACCTTGTATAGGGTGAATTCCTATCTTCTCTCTGCATTTCTCCTGCTTTATTCTTTTTCTACTATTCGTTTTGCTCGTACTGCTGCCATCTGATGCTCCATTTAAAAGCAATCTTTTAGTAGTCCTCCATTCTGCTTAAGGGTCTCGACAGGCAAACATAGTTCCAAGAACTTGAGCAAGGAAAGATGAAATCCCAAAAAATCATGGATCATTGTCTTCTTGTGCTTTAAAATCAGATGATGCGTTCTTTGAATTTTGAAATGCAGGAGAGAATGATATGTCTGCAAGTAGAAGAAGTGTAATCTTTCCTTTCCTATTGTTGAGACTGTAAATAATGCAGATTCTTATATTTTAAATCTAAAAATATTAATCCCTGTAACTTTGTGATTAGCAGAACTATAGTATGCAGGGTTTTTGTACACTTTATTTCATAAGAATCGAGTTACTTGAAAAAAAACCAAGAAAATAATGCGAAGTGAGAAATAGAAAGACTAAAGACTAGAAACATAAGATAGGCAATATTCGAGATATAAATCTCCAAAATAATTACTAAGGGTGTGTTCGGACTTTGGTATGGAGGAAAACTTTTTCTTTTTCCATGTTCCGTTGGGCAAAAATTTTGGATATTTTCTCAAGGTAAGCAAGTTCCTCAAAAATGGGGAAAATGACTTCTCTATTGGAAGTAGGGAAAACACGTTCCACAAGTGGCATTCCACATTGATTGTGTCCTCCCCACCCTCCAACTCACCTATTCTTCATCCCCACCCCCGTAGGCTCCATCCCCCCACCCCCAAGCCCACCTCCCATAGAAGTTGTCTAGATTATAGACAAATGCTTTTAAGATAATAACTTTTGCTTATGTACCGAACACAAGAAAATTAGTAAGAACCCACTTATTTTTCTGGAAATATTTTCCATGGAAAACAATTTCCTTCATACCGAACACACCCTAAGAGCCCTAATCAATTGTAGTAGACTGTAGACCTAATTAGCAAATTAGGGCTAATCATGTTTACTAGCAGATTCAATTCAAGAACTTTGATAAAAGTAATCTAGACCCTTAATTGAATAATTAAAGACAACAATTAGTATAAGACTAATTACATTCTTCAATTAATTGAGTAAGAACTACAGATATCAAGCATAAAAATTAATCTTACCTCTTAAAGAATCATTCTTGTAAGGTTGTAAGATAAATCTCAAGTAGTCAATACACAAAGGGGTAAAGAACTCTCAATAGTATTGATAATAATGTTGCCAAAAATAACAAATCCAACCCGATATATAGGGGTATTTTGAGCACCCCTAGCCCACATAACATGAGATTTGAGTTCTACTTTTATAGAAATAATAAATAAGTGAATATTAACGTCAAACTTCCCAAAACGATTTAACAAAAAAGGAAAGAAGTGACTTTGTTTTGCTCCAAAAACACACACCTAATTCAGCATGTTTGGCGCGTGAATTTCAGCCTATTTTATGCTTGATTTTCAGCCCCTTGACTCCATGGGAGCTTGATTTTCAGCCCCCTTGGGGCTCCATGTGGTCCCAATCTTCCTTCTCTTGGGCTTGGACCATGAAATATGGGTAACACTTGGCCCACTCTTCGCTACAATTCTTGGGCTCATTCTCGGGCTCTTCTTCCACGATAAGCATCGTTTTGATTTCTATTGAAGCCCAACAACCCTGGCTTGCAACTCTTTAGCTTGAGACCTTGACGGCAGTCTTCTTAGGGCTTCTGTAGCTTCATCCTTGCCCATGGAGCTATCACTATTTAAAACCCAACGCCTTGAGGGAACAATCAAGCTGTGCAATTCATAGAAGACCTATTCTCCCATTTTTCTTTCTCAACACCTATTACCAAAGTTAAGGGCTTATCTAATAGCTTATAGACTTAGATTTTAGGCGGTTATCGAATCGAGGGGGATGAATGAAGTGAATTAAATTGAAGGGATTGCTAGTGAGGGCTGGAGTGACTGGAGTTTGAATCACTCTCTTGCATCCTGATTTTGGTTCATGAATTTAAGGGCAAGAATGGAGTTGGATGTGAATCTTTTATGTCCCAAAATTTAAGAATTGTAGTCAATAATTGCGTGTGTAGTATAACTTGTAAATCAATAATCAAAGTTTTCTCTGCATAAATGAAACAAAATGAGTATGAAAGAGTCTAAACATGAATTAAGCAGGAAATTTGTAGGAGGTGGTGGTGGGGAGGTAAGAAGGGCCCCGGGGGGTGGGGTGGGTGGGAGTGGGTGGGAGGGAGGGGCAGATGAGTGGCAATTCCCCCATCCACATTTGATTGGCTAATCCCATCCGGTGGCTTCATTTCGTAACCAACAAGAGAATGATTTGCAGTACCGTGGGCCTTGATCCTATTCTGCACTTGGCTATCAATTCACCCCTTGGCATTTACGACTGTTGGGATACAGTAATTGTATATAATTCTTGCTTCACAAATTTGTTCAATAGATTTGTCCTGCTCTTTTATTGGAATTTTGAATTCCTTGTATCTCAAGCACCAGTTTTTCCTACAATGTATGCTGGTTTGGTCTTTCCTGTTCGAGGTCCTCCTTTTATGGAGAAAATTCCTAACTCCTTGGATCTCGAGCACTCATTTTCCTCCACATAGATTGATTACCCTTGTCGACTTAGATATTACCTACAGAAATGTTTCATTTGACAAACCATCCATTATGTTTTCCTCTTGAAGTCAATATGAGTTTTTTCGGTGCTTGAAACATTGAAATTGAGTTGTAATGGTCCATCTACATTACCAGTTAGTCCAATTTCGAGATCTCTAGGAACGTGTTCTCTTTCCTTGTGCATTATTGGAGTTGGGTCATTTATAACCGTTCATTTAACTTTTCAGGACTGAAACAGAGTATGTCAGCCAGATGCTGACAAAGATCAAACGGTTTGCGCAACACCATTCCTGTCATGTTTGGTTTGTTGCACATCCAAGACAGGTTGGTTGACTTAAATTACTGTGTTACTACTAGATTGCTGCCTTTTTTCTATTCAATATGATCATCAAACATGTTTTGCCAGTTGCATCATTGGGTAGGAGGTCCTCCAAATCTGTACGATATTAGCGGAAGTGCACACTTCATAAACAAATGTGATAATGGTATTGTTATTCACCGAAACAGAGACCCTTCGGCTGGCCCTGTGGATCAAGTGCAGGTTTGATTTTGCTTAGTTAAGATCATTAGTTGTTTATCTTAGATGTTGAACATCACTAAAAGTTTTCTATATAACTCTAGGTCTGTGTAAGAAAGGTACGGAATAAAGTTAGTGGAACAATTGGTGATGCCTTCTTATCGTATGACAGGTACTTTATTTTTTAATGCTAACTCCTACACATATTATTTGGTGTCTTATGTTAATATTTCTCTTGCAACATGCCATGTACTAAGAACTCATAGTGAAACTGGATCTGTTTATATTTTTAATGTGATCTCACAGCTAATTTACTTCTGAGGAATATTTGGTTTCGCTGTTTTTCACTACAAAATGAAGGATGTTTCTGAGAGTGCCGGAATTGGTGTAAATCAACACCCTTTTGGTTTCAAATAAAAAGAAACTTTGCTTTGATCTTTGGGACTTCGTGCCTTATACTGTAACACTCTGGAAACTCAGTTCCTCATTGCCCCTCAGATGGAATGAAAGAGAAATTTATTCAAAATATCAACTTCTTGAAGTGCGAAATGTTGTGATTTGAGGTGCTTGCTTCTCTATTTTGCAGGGCTACTGGTGAATTCAATGACATTGATGAGGACCCAAGGAAAGGGTAGCAAATTCTGGATATTCCTCCATTTTGGTACATAATGTGTACGATACTTGACTTGCGATGAGAGAGGACAGCTCCTACAAGCAATTAAAGCCATGTGTGGAAAATCAGGCAGAAAAAACTCAAAAGTAATTACCCATTGGTTGACATACATATATGTATCGGAGCATTGTGGCTAGTGATGTTCTTCTCTTAAGTGGCTCTTGTAAGATAAGGTAACAAGCAACATACTAAGCTGTTGCACCTTAGAGCATCCTAATACCCTTGCAGGGCGGCGCGAGATAGAGATGTTAAGGTTTTGGAAGTCTCAATTTTTTCCCCAGGTTCAACTTTTGTAAATTATTCAGTAGTGACTTATGTACGCGGGCTTGATTCCTAGAGTCAGTGTTTAGGTGAGCAGATGTCGTATTCTCAACTTACAAATGTACGTGTTATCATAAAAAAAATTATTGTTTGTATTCTGGAGGAGGCTTATTTCTGATAATCGTTTGTGTTGAGGCGGTTTATTGGTTCTGTTATGTTACTCCATCTGACCATCTCTTTGTAAAATTAATTGGGTTGATGTACAAATTGAGAAGAAAAAATGTTCAAAACAAGAGAGATTGTAATGTGGTACCGTGTTCACTTTTACAATTCGGTCCTATGGAAATATAAAAGTAAATTTGTTATCCTTCTTTCACGGGTATTATGGGACCAAAACTCTTTACCCATTCAATCTTATGAAATAAGAAAACATATATCCACATAATATTGTATGAGTTTGGCTAGCCAACTACACTGTTGCAGGTTAACATTGTCCTGTTTTTGCTTTTCCTTAAATGCCCCTAACATTCACAGTAGCAACGCATGAACAAAAGGGTGGGCTTTTCGTCCTTTTACTCATCCGATTCTCTTCCTTCCCCATCCCCCGGGCGTAACTCTTCTGGAAGAGATTATAAAATGTCGCTTTTACTGGGAAGAGAACTCAACTAATACTACACAAAAACGAAACCCACTTTCAGAGGGGATTAATGATGTATATTTTTTAATATTTAAACTAGGCTATGGATTGCCTAAATGGAGCTCAAATCTGAATCATTTATCATATGCTGATGACACAATAGTTTTTGCCTCTGCTGACAAATGGTCACTTCAAAGGATTATGAAGATTCTGCATGAGTATGAAGCTGTTTCTGGTCAAAAGATTAATGTTCGTAAGAATGCTTTCTACATGTATAAGAAAATATCTAGTGAACTGGTGCATGAAGTCCAGCAGATCATAGGATTCTCAAGAGGTGAATTTCCTTTTACCTACCTTGGATGTCCAGCAGATCATAGGATTCTCAAGAGGTGAATTTCCTTTTACCTACCTTGGATGTCCAGTGTTTCATGCAAGAAAACAGAAGATATTCTATAGAGATGTGATGAAGAAAGTTAGAGATAAATTGCAAGCATGGAAAGGAAAATTACTGTCATTTGGTGGAAAAGATGTATTGTCACGACCCGACTAGGGGCCATGACGGGTGCCCGGGGCTAACCACCGAGCACCGCTCATACCTTTACCCGTCGTACACATCAAGCGTTCATTCATTAATCTTATACTCAAATCATAGGAAAACCATTTTTCACCTTAAAACATAATTACCTTTATATATATAAGCCCTTCGGCTATCAAAATAATATACATAAGATAAGGACATCATGAGACCATACTACCCACGCACGTGCGTATCTACGAGCCCTGCACCGAGTACTAGATATATGGACGGGACGGGACCCCGTGCGTGCCCCAAAACATTTATGTACAAAATAATAAATCAATGGCACCTCGGAACAATGGAGTGCCCTCAAATGCCAAACCCTATGAATACGGGTCGCCTCCCCGTTTACAATGGGCATGAACACAGCGTATAAAGAAAACGGACGTCAATACGAGCAATGTACTGAGTATGTAAGGCGCGGACAATAACATGATAAGAGCGTGAGGAATAGCATAAGATAAAAGAACCGTTCATTTCTCATAATACTTTTTAAACATTCGTCGTACGTACTTACCCGCTTTTGTTATACAGGATACACTTGTTATATCCGCGCGCTATTACGTATACGATAACACAAAGGTACATCCACGTACCCGGCCATATAGGCTCGGTCAGATCCGTACTCGCCCTCCCGGACTCGATAGTATCCGTACTGTCTCTTCCGGACTTGATGCTATCCGTACCTGACCTTTCCGGACTACGCTATCCGTCTACTCTTCCCATACCGTCCGGGACTCGATGCTATCATACATACATACATATACTTAAAAATACATAAATGAAATCAACATCATCCTTAGCATTACCATACATCTATCATTAAAGCATACATTAGAACATTGAAGGTAACTATGGCGAGGTCGGGGTGACATGAGATCGTGGACCCCCGATTACCTTATGGAGTAATCATAATCATCACATCTCACCTTGAGGAGAATAACGTTTTAAGGTGAGCGTACACAAGAAAAAAAACATCAATGGAACCATACTTAGAATCATTAACTTCATGGGCATCATATCTCGCTTTAGGATTCTTTAGACTTAAACTCATCATCATCATCCATTATCATACTCGTGTCTTACCTCTTTTCTTTATCTTATACATATGTAGCTCCTTATAGTCATAGAATCATCGTCATCATTATCGTGCTCATAATGTATCTCTTATCTTTATCTCATATGGCTATTCATGAACATAGACTCTTTAGTTTTCGGAATGTAGGAAAATTCACGGAGAAGGAGGGAAAATCATGCCATAAGATTCATGCCTTAGAAAGAAAGGACTAGCCTCACATACCTCTTTTGTTTAACAATTCTATCGCTTGATTATTCTCCTTCGATGCTCGCGTTTCTACCTTCAAGAAAGTTCGTATTAACATTAGCTAAACGATTATAAGAACGTACTTACTAAAGCTAGAGAAAATCGGCAAGCATCTCCTTTGTTTATACAACTTTCCTCACGTCACATATCAACTCCCAAACATCCATAACAACACTCACAATATTATAAGCAACAATCATCATTCATCTACATTTTTCACATTTCACAATTTCACTTTAATTCCTCCATAATCATGGTCATAGTTTACTATTGCATTTTCTCACATATAATACTTATACCATGTTCTAAATGTCATTCATAACATACTTACAATCACAACATATCAATATTCATGACTCATTCCAAACTATTACTCAAAATGTCATTATTCTTACATTCATGACCCATTTTCTATTTCCTTCTACAATCCAAGTGTTTCAACTTTTCAATACCTCAAACAACATGGAAATACCATAAAACTCACCTTAGATAATGGAAGAATAAGCCTTGAATGGAAATATTCTTCTTGCACCAAAACCCTAGTTCACTTCCATTGGAATTTCTTGGCTTAGATGAACTTCAATGAGTTTCATACACTTAATTTTGTTGGTTTGATGAAGTTGATCATAGATTTCTCTTGGGTTCTTGTGGATGAAGAGTGGAGAGGGTTCTAGAGGATTCTTGAAGTGTGAAGTGAGGAAATGAAATGAATTAAATGAGAGAGGGTCCTTATATCAACTTAAAAATTTGACCCGACTCGGACATACGGACCAACATACGGTCCGTATAAATTATATGGACCGTATGTCCGGCCGTATATTTGATCCGATGGAGTTTCCATTCGGCCGGGGTATACGGTTGAACATACGGCCGATATGTTTTATATGGCGGTATGTTTGGCGTATAATGCCCAATCTTGACCTTTTCCGAACTCTTTCTCGTCGACTCGTTTGATCTCACTCTTATGGAACCTTCTTAACACTTATTTAACACCTCATTACCAATCTAAGGGACATTATAACTCTTCTCCAAAACATCATTAAGCCATCATTAATTCGATACTCACAAATCTTTCCCGACACACAACATATCCCTTGCTTTCCTTGACAACTTTCTTCCCTCACCTCAAATGTCTTTGAAATCTCGATTAGGATCATCAAATGCTATTTCTTACTTATCATAACATCATATACATCGTGTCCTTCGTTAGTATATTCACGGTACGTTAACGAAAATTTTTTGAGGTGTAACATGTACTGCTTAACAGTGTGCTGCAAAGCATTCCTGTATATCTGTTATCAGCAATGGTTTCTCCCAAATGTGTCATCAAAGAGTTGCATAAAATGTTTAGTAGATTTTTCTGGCAAACAAAGGAAGATGGTAAATGTAAACATCGTCCGAATGGAACAAATTGTGTTATCCCAAAGTGGAAGGTGGTTTAGGATTAGATCATTGAATGATATTTCAAAGGCTCCTTTTCAAAGCTTTGGTGGAGGTTTTAGAACAAGTAACTCTTTATGGTCAAACTTTATGTGGAATAAGTACGTAAGAAGGTTAGACCAACTCTTGTTCAATGGAAGGTTGGTACTCAGACATGGAAGTATATGTTAGAAGCTAGGACTGATATGGAGCATCATATCTGGTGGGAGCCTCATCAAGGTTCTACATAAATATGGTATGATAACTGGTTGAAGATAGGTGCTTCGAATGACCAACTTCAGTTTCAATTTTACAAGGATGATAGTGTAGAAGATCTAGCAGAAATAATGGAAAGAGATCATTGGGATATGACAAAAGTACAACATTTGTTTTGTGATGAAATGGTGCAGCTTATCAATAGTAAGCTTGGAAATCTGATTGAACCTCAGGAAATTGACAAACCTCATTAGATGCTTACTAGTTACGTAAATTCACGAAAAGTGGTGCATGGGAGTACATAAGGCAAAAAAGGTAGGTTTCCTCTTATTGTTCAAGGTTTTGGATCAAAGGTATGCCCTTTAAAATATCTCTTATCATTTGGAGAGTTTGGTTTTACAAGTTACCTGTTGATGAGGTATTGCAAAGGATGCATATTTTTGTAGCTTCAAGATGCTATTGTTGTTACAATCATCAAGAAACAATGGATCATTTATTCTTAACTGGTCCATTTGCTATGAAAGTTTAGAAATATTATTGTGATGTAGCTGGAATTTTAGGACCTCTAATTCGGGGTTAAACATGCAATCCCGAAAATGGTGGAACACTCACCGCAAAGCTAATTTGAAGACCTTATATCAAGCAGTTCCAGCTTTCATTTTGTGGCAACTTTGGAAGGGTAGAAATACAAGGAGGCATGGAGGTACTATCATTGTGAACAAGGTTATTTATGAAATCAACAGAGGTATATTGTTATTGGCACAAAGCCTATTTCCTGGAATGAAGCAGTTTCCAAAAGGTGGCCTTTCTTTGTGCAATATTTAGAGAACCTAAGAATGACAGTTATTCACAAGAAAGTAACCTGGTTACCACCAGAAAGGGGAAATACAAGTGCAATACTGATGGTGCCTCAAGGGGTAATCCAGGCCCAAATTCAGCAGCTTTTTGCATTAGAGATCATAATGGAGATTTAGTGTATGCAGTAGGGAAAAGATTGGAAGATACTACTAATGTAATAGCTGAAGCAGTTGCAATTGAAGATAGAATATAATATTGTGTAGAGCATCAGTTATTACCTTTGATAGTAGAAACTGACTCTTTAACAATGCAGAAGATATTAGATGGAATATGGGAAGTGCCATAGAGGATGTCATTGGTAGTTAAAAGAATTCAAAGGCTGAGAGAAGGAAAGCAGATTGGTGTGGATCATATGCTAAGAGAAGGAAATAGCCTGGCAGATTTTTTCACTAACCTTGTTTTTGATTTTGCAGGTACCATGCAGTTTCATAATTTCCATGAAGTTCTATCAATAGGTAGAAAGATAATTAACATGGAAAAAACTAAAACTCCAAACATTAGAATAAGAATAAAGGATCAGTTTTGAAAATTTAGGGAGGGAATAAACTGAATATAGTGCAGTCTTCAGTGTGTGGTATTAATGTTATGTTCAATCTACTGAAGGATGTACTATATCTAGTTGGTTGTTTATTATCTTGATATTGGATTGATTTTGAGTTTGAAGAAATTTGGATCGATACTACTACAATGGATACAAGAAGTCTTGCACGAAGGTGTATCACTAGACAAGGTGCAATCATCTTGATGGATCAAGTATAGAGGAGGAATTTTCGGCGGTCTATACGGACACTGTCTGATTTGTGAGATTGGTTTATATGGTGAAGCTGTGCAAGTCCTATAAAAACTCTACTGGAAGAGGCTTATTATAACCAAAAGCCTAAAGTTCTACTTCATGAGTTCTTGATTCATTCCATCTCTGAAGCTTGTAGATGTGAAAAATGGATGCAAGACAAGGCCTTGGAACTAGTTGGTTTTCTTCTTGTGGTGTTATTAGGATTAGCATAGTTTTGGCATTTCTATTTTCTTAGATTTTTTCTTTTTCTTCTTTCCTTGCTTGTACAGTTTGATTTTTTTAATAAATTTCCACCTTTTATGGTGGCTTTAATTAAAAAAAAAAAGTTAGCATGATGAGTGGTGCTTGGTAGCCATCTCCGGGTATCCGTCATGGCCCACTAGTTGGGTCGTGACACGAGGTTCGTTCCGGAGAAGATGTTTGTGCTCGGGTCCGAAGAGTGAATCCAGAACGAGTGGTACATGGACACCATGGGTCCCCTGCAGGTCATGACTACTGAGCAATGACATCAGTTATCATGTGTGTATAGTAAGAGTGGTTATTGTGGTAAGCTTATTTCCGTTGTGGCTTCCGTTGATTTTGCCACTTGATATCTTGGTGATTTGATTGTGTTTCTTGATAACTTGGTGATTTGATTGGGATTATCCTTGGTTGACTTGTTATGTTTTATTGATATTCATGTCTCTTGGCTGGCTTTTTTATTCTATTGATTTTATGAGATATGCATGATACTAATATTAGTCGGCTTATGATATCTACCGGTACATAGTATTTGTACTAGTACTACCTTGCTGCATTCTTTTGAGTGCAGATTGTGACGCAGAGACTGCTACCGGCCCTCATATTTAGCGTTGATGACGTTTGCTGATAGATCTAGGGTGAGCTTCTTCTAATGTCCGGATGCCCGAAGATCTTCTTCTTATGATGTCTTTTCTTATTCTTGACATTATGGATATTTATTAGTCAGATTTCATTCCTTAGACATGTTTTAGATTAGAGTCCTATACGATGACTTTCGAATTTTGGGGATTTTGTAATAGTTAGAACTTCCGCACTTATTTCAGTGTGTTATGGCATGACTCATTTCGTTTAATTGATGCTTGAATGAGTAATAACTGATTAACTTGGTTAACATAAAATCGAGTTTGATTGAATAGATAGCTTGTGTGTTGGTTCACCCACTAGGAATTAGTTCGGTGCCAGTCATGGCGGGTTTGGGTCGTGACAGAGTTGGTATCAGAACTTTAGGTTCGTCGATCTCGTCGTACAAAGACATGTCTAGTTGTGTCTTGCGGATTGGTACGGAGACGTCTGTACTTATCTTTGAGAGGCTACTGGATAGTTGGAAAACTCCCTTTTCTTTCTTTCTTTCTTTCGTGCTACGCGATTCCAATTGGTATCTGCTGATTCAAATTGGTATCTAACCATCCTTCATTCTCTCGCAAATAGAGAGAACACGCGCGGCAACAGCTAGAGGTAGAGGTGGAGGTAGAGGGGAAGCCTCAGCAGGGAGTGGCATCCCAGTGGTTGATCCCGTGCCTCCAGTGGTTCCTAAAGAGGCAGCGGGAGATGCGCCGCACGGCCCGGCCCGGTCCCGGTGGAGTTCCGCGGGGGCTGCGGATGCTATGGCATAGATGCTATGGCACGGGTGAATTGGTTGCACAGGTTAGCACAGGCTGGAGCTATACCAACCGGTCCAGCAAGTAGAGGCGCAGGAGTAGCAGCCCCAGGTCCGGACAAAGCACAGGCTCCAAGGGTTCAGCATGCAGCAGCAGTAGCACCTCTCTTGGAGGAAGTTTTGGGTTTTGAGGCCATTCTGAGGCCAGTTGCAGGGCCAGTGATGAGTGGCGAGGAGCATGATCTGTTTTGGAGGTTTACTAAAATGAAGCCTCCCGTGTTCTATGTTACTGAGTCAGAGGACGCATATGAGTTTATCATCGACTGTCACGAGAGGCTCCATAATGGGGGCCGTGGACAAGTACAGGGTAGAGTTTGTAACCTTCTAGTTCTTGGGTGATGCGAAGCTATGGTTTAGGGCACAAGTGGAGTATAGGCCAGCTGGGTCTCCTCTATTGACTTGGGTTCAGTTTTACTCTGTGTTTCTAGATAAGTATGTTTCGCGTACTCTGAGCGACCGAACGAAGGATGAGTTCCCTACTATTGATCAGGGGAACTCGTCGGTTGCTGTGTATGAGTCTCGTTTCCACTCCCTGTCCCGATATGCTCTTTAGTTGCTACCCACTGAGGGGGAGAGGATACGGACGTTCGTGAAGGGGTTGAACACTGGGCTTCAGTTATCAGCTCTTCAACTTGTAGCCACTGGGGCTTCATTTCAGGAGATAGTGGAGCATGTCCGTATTGTTGAGGGTATTAAGTAGGAGAGTCATGCGAAGCAAGTAGAGAAGAAGGCCCGTAGGGGTGGGATTTTCAGCAACTCCTTCTCGAGGGGTCAGAGTTTGCAGGTATATTCAGGGCGTCCGGTTCAGTCCGCGATGCAGGTGTCAGCTGGAGGCCCATCAGGGGTAAATTATCAGGCTTCCGGTCAGCATGGAGGCTGCACTGCTTCATCAGCTTCTGTTCAGTGGCCTATACTGGACCGTGCTTGCTTCGAGTGTGGTAAGATAGGGCATATTAAGTGGTATTTCCCTAGACTTAGACAGAGTGGATAGGGGACTCAGTATCAGGCTCCCGAGCTCCGTTTGCACTAGATTAAGGGGGTAAGGATCACACACTGGCAGGGCGGGGCGGCCACACTGCGGGTAGGGGTTCTGCCCAGCCTAACCGAGGCGATCCTTAGACAGGTAGAGGCAGACAACATCCCGACAGAAGCGGGGCTCAGACTGGTCATGGTAATCGCGGTGGTTAGCAGGCTACGGGAGGGCGCGGTCATTTGTACGCTTTTCCAGGTAGACCCGAGGCTGAGGCCTCCGATGCAGTTATCACAGGTACTATCTCAGTTTATGACCGGATGGCTTCTGTTTTATTTGATCCCGACTCTACCTTTTCTTATGTGTCTACATATTTTGCTGTGGGTCTGGATATGATGTGTGATACCCTTGATGTCCCTATTTTTGTATCTACTCCGGTTGGGGATTCTGTGGTGATGGATAACGTCTACCCTTCTTGTGCGATTACTTTCATGGGATATAGTACTTCGGCAGATTTGATGATCCTAGATATGGTAGATTTTGATGTTATTTTGGGTATGAGTTAGTTGTCCCCGCACTATGCTATACTAGATTGCCATTCTAAGACGGTTACATTAGCTATGCCCGGGGCTCCTAGACTTGAGTGGAAGGGTAAACTTAGTCCCCTCGCTAAGAAAGTTGTATCCTTTGTTCGTGCTAGGAAGCTAGTAGAGAAGGGTTGTCTAGCTTATTTGGCGCATATTCGTGACACCAGTGCAGATACTCCATCTCTTGATTCGGTTCCAGTGGTACGCGAGTTTGCGGATGTGTTCCCCGCGGACTTGCCTGGTATGCCACCGGATCGGGACATTGATTTCAGGGTTGACTTAGACCCGGGGGCATGTCCCATCTCTATCCCACCTTATAGGATGGCGCCAGCAGAACTCAGGGAATTGAAAGAGAAGTTGCAAGATCTTCTGAGTAAGGGGTTTATTCGCCCAAGTGCCTCTCCGTGGGGTGCTCCTGTGTTGTTTGTTAAGAAGAAGGATGGGTCTATGCACATGTGTATTGATTACCGTCAACTGAATAAGGTAACTATCCGAAATAAGTACCCCATTCCCCGTATTGATGACTTGTTTGATCAATTATAGGGAGCTTCTGTGTTCTAAAAAATTGACTTAAGGTTTGGGTATCATCAATTGAAGATTCGGGCGGAGAATGTTCCTAAATCAACTTTTCGGACTTGGTGTGGGCACTATGAGTTCTTGGTTATGTCTTTCGGGCTTACTAATGCCCCAGCTGTATTCATGGATCAGATGAACAGTGTGTTTAAGCCCTATTTGGACTTTTTCATAATAGTGTTTATTGATGATATCCTGGTGTACTCTAGAAGTAAGGAAGAGCATGAGAAATATTTGAGAATTACTTTTGGGATGTCGCGGGAGAAGGAGTTGTATGCTAAATTCTCCAAGTGTGAATTTTGATTGTCTTATATGTCCTTCTTGGGGAATGTTATTTCGAAAAAGGGTATTATGGTGGATCCTCAGATAATTCAGGCAGTCAGGGAATGGGCTAGGCCCACATCAGTGATTGAGATTCGTAGTTTCATCGGTCTGGCTAGCTACTATCATCGGTTTGTGAAAGGGTTTTCATCTATTGCTTTTCATTTGACCCGCTTGACTCAGAAAGAGGTACCGTTTTAGTGGTCCGACAAGTGTGAGGAGAGCTTTCAAAAGCTCAAAATATTGTTGACTACGGCACCGATTCTAGCATTGCCCGTGGAGGGCAAGGATTTTGTTATTTATTGTGACGCTTCACGTTCTGGTTTAGGTGCTGTTTTAATGCAGGAAAAGAAGGTGATTACGTATGCTTCTCGGCAGTTGAAGGTACATGAGAAGAACTATCCTACTCATGACCTAGAGTTGGCAGCGGTGGTGTTTGCATTGAAAATCTGGAGGCACTACTTGTATGGTGTTCATTGTGAGGTGTACACAGACCATCGCAGTTTGCAGTATATGTTCACTCAGAGGGATCTGAACTCTAGGCAACAGAGATGGATGGAACTACTGAAGGATTATGACATCACCATTTTATATCACGGTGGTAAGGGAAATGTAGTGGCTGGCGCATTAAGCAAGAAGTCGGCTAGTATGGGGAGTCTGGCTCATTTGATTTCTTTAGAGCGTCCGTTGGCTAGAGAGGTTCAGACTCTAGCTAACAGTTTTATGAGGTTGGATATTTCCAACACAGGCATTGTGTTGGTTTGCGTTGAGGCTCGATCATCGTTCTTAGAACAGATTAAGGCAAAGCAATTTGAGGATGCTAAGTTGTGTAAAATACGTGATAAGGTGTTGCGGGGTGAGGCCAAAGAAGCCGTGATTGATGAGGAGGGCGTGCTGCGAATCAAAGGGCGAGTATGTGTGCCACGTGTAGGCGACTTGATCAAGACCATTCTGACAGAGGCTTATAGTTCGAGGTATTCTATCCATCCTGGCGCCACTAAGATAGATCGTGATTTGAGGCAATATTATTAGTGGACTAGGATGAAGTGTAATATAGTAGAGTTTGTTGCTCAATGTCTAAATTGCTAACAGGTGAAGTATGAACATCAAAAACCTGGGGGTACACTGCAGAGGATGCCCATTCCTGAGTGGAAGTGGGAAAGAATAGCCATGGATTTCGTGGTTGGTCTTCCGAAGATGCTAGGGAAGTTTGAGGTTATTGTTGACAGGTTGACTAAGTCTACTCACTTTATTCCGGTAAAGATAACTTATGATGCGGAGAAATTGGCTAAAGTCTACATTCGTGAGGTGCTTAGGCTTCACGGGGTTCCTATATCCATCGTGTCCAACAGAGGCACCACGTTCACATCCAGGTTTTGGGAGTGTTTGCATGAGGAGTTGGGTACAAAGTTGGATCTTAGCACAGCCTTCCACCCTCAGACTGACGGGCAGTCTGAGCGGACTATTCAGGTTCTTGAGGATATGCTTCGTGCGTGCGTGATAGACTTTGGTGGGCATTGGGACCAATTCTTGCCTTTGGCCGAATTTTCCTACAATAATAGCTACCACTCGAGTATTGATATGGCCCCATTTGAGGCGTTGTATGGAAGGAGATGTAGGTCACCTATTGGATGGTTTGATGCGTTCGAGGTAAGCCTTGGGGTACCGATCTTCTGAGAGAGTCCCTAGAGAAGGTAAAGGTGATTCAAGCCAAGCTTCTGGCAGCGCAAAGTAGGCAGAAGGAGTATGCAGACCGCAAGGTCCGAGATCTTGAGTTTGAAGAGGGGGAGCAAGTGTTGTTGAAGGTCTCACCCATGAAGGGTGTGATGAGGTTTGGGAAGAAGGGCAAGCTTAGCCTAAGGTACATTGGGCCATTTGAGATCCTCAAGCGTGTGGGGGAAGTGGCTTACAAGTTGGCTTTACCTCCGGGTTTATCAGGTGTTCATCCGGTATTTCATGTTTTAATGTTGAAGAAGTTCCACGGCGATGGTTCTTACATAATTTGTTGGGATTCGATTTTGCTAGATAAGAATTTGTCATATGAGGAAGAGCCCATTGCTATCTTAGACAGGGATGTTCGCAAGTTGAGGTCTAAGGAAATAGCCTCCGTGAAAGTCAGTGGAAGAATCGTCCGGTGGAAGATGCTACTTGGGAAACAAAATCTGATATGCGTAGCAAGTATCCTCAGCTTTTCGACGAGATAGGTAACTCCTCCCTAGATTTCTCATCTTTGTCCGTTCGAGGATGAACGGTGTTTTAATTGGTATTTGGTGTAACAACCCTTCCGATCGTTATGGGAAATATTGGATCACCCCAACAAATAGAAACTTTCCAAGGGTAGAATGAGCCAGTAGAAACTCAATAGTGTAAGCTTAAGAGCTGAAACTTGACTTGTTTGTGGTTGTTGTTTGATTTTATTGAGTCCGTCGGGGGGGGGGGGGGGGTGATGTAGGAAATTAGAACTCCATTGGAAAATTTGAGGCCACGGGTGGATTCGTAGGACGTCTTTATGTATATGTGCATGTTTATTTTGTGTTTTTGAGGCCTCGGATGAAATGTTGGGTGATAGGGGGAAAAACTGGACAAAAATCGAGCTCACTGCCCAAATGGGACCGCTGTGGCGGTGGGAGTACCGCTGCGGCGGTACCGCTATAGCGGTGGGTGGACCCCGGCGGTCGGCCGATCCATTTCCTCGGTGACCGATTTGGCTGGCGGTTGGCCGCTATGGCGATACCGCTATAGCGGTGGATAGATCGCCATAGCGGTGAAGCGGATTCCCTTAGTGAACGCTATAGCGGGACCGCTGCAGAGGTGAAACGACCGTCGTTGCGGTCGACAGCCAATAGTGGCCCGGTTTTATAACACTTAGTCTCCCATTCTTTATTCATAAAACACCAACACAGTGCCCAACAAGCACCTAGGGTGAAATTCCAAGATAGGGCAAGAAACTTTTGAGAGGTAAGTCTCATCTATCCCTTTCTATCATTCCATTTCTCCTTCTAGATTGTCATCCCTTTTGTGATCTTCAATGGTGGAATTGTAATAGAAACCCTAGAAATTAATAAACCTTCCATACTTGATGGGTTATGGTTATTATCACTTAGTTATCATCAAAAGGCTTGGGTTGATTTCTCTAAATCATAAATTGAATACTTAGAGCTATAAACTAAGTGAATTGAGACCTAGGGTTTTATAAAAATGGTGTCTTGACCATGAAATCTGCTTGTAGTGGGAATGTTGATATAATATCGTTACAAATTGTTGTTTAATGATTACTAAGCCCTTGATAGGTTGCTTTACACCTAGAAAATCATCTACCCCTTGGAATGGGGTAAAGGAAAGGTATTCTTGAATTGGTACTTGTGATTTGGGTAATTGTGACTCATTGAGCCTTCTATTTCTAGACTTTGAGCGTTTTGAGGCTTTGAGGAAGGGAAAAGCTGTAGCGGAGTGACTTGCATTGTTCCAGCTCTACGATTGAGGTAGGTTACGATCTATTTAAGTTAGACTTTGGTTAGTTGATTATATGTTTTGTGAATTCTTTAGGAGAAAGCATGTCTAGTTTTCATGCATGATATTGTGTGGCTAAACTCCTATGTGAATGTGATTGAGTGATTGTGTAGGCTTCGTGCCACTATTCCTGTGTGTTAAATCTGCAGTGGATGTGTTGTGATGAGAAGCTAATATGATCTTCTCGAGGGTATTGTGACATGAAATGATGATTTGAGCATTGATAATGAGAAGGTAAGAAACACTGTCCTATAAAGAGGTATGGAAAGGCACGCATGTGACCTATATTATGGGCTCGTGGTCTGAGGTTATTTTTGAAAATGAGAGGCACATTGATATGTCTCGCGTCCGAGGTTCGTTCAGGAGCGGAGGTTTGTGCTCGGGTCCGACGAGTGAATCCGGAACGAGTGGTACATGGACACCGTGGGTCCCCTGTAGGTCATAACTACTGAAGAATGACACCAGTTAGCATGTGTGTACAGTGAGAGTGGTTATTGTGGTAAACTTATTTTCGTTGTGGCTTCCGTTGATTTTGACACTTGATATATTGGTGATTTGATTGTGATTATCCTTGGTTGACTTTTTATTGTTTGTTGATATTCATGTCTGTTGGCTGGCTTGTTTATTCTATTGATTTTATGAGATATGCATGATACTAATCTTGGTTGGCCTATGATATCTACTAGTACATAGTGTTTGTACTGATACTACCTTCTTTGCATTCTTTTGAGTGCAGATTGTGATGCATAGACTGTTACCCGCCCTTACATCTAGCGTTGGGGACATTTGCTGATAGATCTAGGGTGAGCTTCTTCCCATGCTAGGCCGCCCAAAGATCTTCTTCTTATGATGTATTTTCTTATTCTGGACATTATGGACATTTATTGGTCGGATTTCATTCCTTAGACATGTTTTAGATTAGTGCCCTATACGATGACTTTCGAATTTTTGGAATTTTTTAATAGTTAGAACTTCTGCACTTACTTCAGTATATATGGCGTGACTTATTTTGTTTTATTTGATGCTTGAATGAGTAATAACTGGTTGACTTGGTTAATATAAAATTGGACTTGAATGAATAGATGACTCGTGTATTGGTTCGCCCACCAGGATTTAGTTGGGTGCCAGTCATGGCGGGTTGGGTCGTGACAACAATGATGGGGATCCCATATGCAACTATACTACTGGAGCAAGCAGCACTCAAGAAGGTGAAATTTAAATAGGAGAACCACTAGGTGAAACATGTCCATCTATCAGAGAAGTGCAGGTCACACAAAGAGGGCCACTAAAGAGACCCCTGATGAACCAGGCTCACCACAAGAGCCTTATGAAGAAAATACTAGTAATGCTCAGGGGTCAGCCTTAAGAGGATTCAAATATCAAAAGTCTCATCCCATAGAAAACATACTGTCTGATCTTAATTCTAGAGTAACAACAAGATCCAAGTTAAAGAATCTATGTGCCTTCAGCTCATTCTTGTCAATTATTGAGCCGAAAAAGGTTAGTGAAGCTTTGCGAGATGCAAATTGGATTATTTCTATGTAGGATGAACTAAATCAGTTTGAAAGAAATAAGGTCTGGTATTTTGAGCCCAAATCGAAAGATAGAACTATATTTGGCACAAAATGGGTGTTTCAGAACAAGCTGGATGATCATGGGGTTATCACAAGAAACAAGGCAAGGCTTGTTGTCCAAGGATACAATCAAGAAGAAGGAATAGAAGGGTATATGGTAGGATATGGTGATGCTGACTATGAAGGGTATATGGTGGATAGAAAAAGTAATACTGGGATGGCTCACTTCCTGGCGTCATGTTTTTGATCTCGTGGGCAACAAAGAAACAAAACTTAGTGGCAATTTCCACTGCTGAGGCAGAATATGTTGTCACTGCGTCATGTTGTGCCCAATTTCTTTTGATCAAGCAACAACTAAAGGATTTTGGTGTGGAAATCAGCTGCGTACCTATATTTTTCGATAGTATGAGTGCAATCAACATAGCAAAAAATCCATTCCAATATAAGAGAATCAAGTACATTGATATAAGGCATCTCTTCTTAAGGGACAATGTTGAGAAGGGGCTGATCTCCATTCAGTTCTGCGACACTGACAGATAAATTGCAGACATTTTCACAAAAGCCTTAAGAAGAGATCACTTTGAGAAAAATAGGTTAGAGCTTGGGATCATTAAGGTTACTTAGTCATTCCACTATGGTTGAGCAGAATAGTTGCTTCTTACGCGCTGAAACGGAAAGATATTCTACTCAATCTTGTACATTTAATTGTACATCACTTTTTAATAAAGACAAAAGGGGGAAAAAGCCGTGGTGACTAGAACAGGTTGAAGAAATGGTGTTTGGAATGGTACAATAAGCACAGAAAGACAAAGAGTTTGTCATCATCAAAAAAGGGAATTTGTTGGCACTAGCTAGGCTGATTGTAACGACCCGTTTGGCCGTTACCGTACTTTTGACCTTGTTGACTTTTCCCCAAGCTTTGTTAGCATATATTTGACTTGCGAGGATGGGTGGTGCCATTTCCGAAGCCATCGGATTAGTATTAGATAGGTTTTTTGTGTTAATAAGCCTTAAAGTGAAAAATATTTGACTCAAAGTTGACTTTAGGGTAAATGGATCTTTTTCAAAAAAATTTCAATTCTGAGAGGTTGGGATGGTCATTTGTAAATTACGGGTATGTTCGATTCGGTTCCCAATGAGCTCGGGTGCATTTTGGGACTTGGGTTGGAAAGTTGATTTTAGGTATTGGGGGTTGACTTGGTCAATGAGACCCCCATTGGGAATTTTGAGGCCACAAGTGCCTTCGTAATGTGTTTTTATGTACGTATACATATCTGTTTTGTGTGTGTGAAGCCTCGGGTGGTAGTCGGATTTCGGGTTGAGACTTATGGAAATTGGGAAATTTCTGTTGTTTGGTGTATCGCTATGGAGGTACCGAAACCGCAGCAACGGTACCGCCATTGCGGTGGTCCTGCCACTATAGCGGCTTGGTATATTTTGGGGTGACCACAGTAGCGATCTCGGGACAGCTGCAGCGGGTGACGAGACAGTCTAGTATTTAATGAGATAATAAAACCCTTAAGTGCCTCATTCATTTTCGTTCGGTTCTAAGCTTCTAGGAGGGTATTTAAAGAGACTTTGGGGTGATTCTTCATTGTGGTAAGTCCATCTATCCTCATTCTTCATTTATGATTCATAATCCACCTTAGAAACTCCCCAATCCATGCTAGAGTCTTCCAATAACATGAGTATTAAAGAGGGTTTTTGGGTTTCTTTCTTGAATGAGTTTTTGGTTATCAAACCATGATTTGTGGATGGATTAAGCTTTATTAAGTATGGAATTGATGGGTAGTGGCTATATAAACATGAATCTACCACTATTAGTGACCAATTTGTGGAATTGAAAGTAAGGGTATATGCCCAAATTTGAGGGTTTCACCTAGAATCCGAATTGGCCTAATCCATGAGTTAATCTAGCCATTGTTTGATGGGAATTGATTACCTAAGAGTATGAATTTCATATTTATCCTTCGAATAGACCATTTTACCCTTAACATAAGCCCTCTTTGAGGACCGCAAAAATCGGACATACACTTAACTTATGGTTAGACTTCGATTAAGAATATACACCGATGTATCCATGAGACAACTACTACCCACGCACTCTCCGCAATACATAAATATACATAAGCCCTCACGAGCAAAAAATGATATACAAGAATATATACTAGAGATACAACTATTACACGAGACATAAGGACGGGACATAAGGACGGACAGGACCCCGTCGTGCCCAAATATATACACAAAATAATGTATCAAAAATGGCACCTCCGGAATAGTGGAGTGCTCCTATAAATTTGCTGAGTAGCTCCTAGGAATCAGGGCCACCTCCCTATCTACCTGTGGGCATGAACACAGGGTCCAAAAAAAAAGGATGTTAGTACGAACAATGTACTGAGTATGTAAGGCATGAACAATAATAACATATCGGAAAGATAAGGAAACATCAAGTAAGGAAACAACCTGTAACTGAATGTCACTTAAGACAGAATAATGCATGCTAACTTACATCATAAACAACATCATATCAAGTATGTATATATAAGCTGCCCGACCATATAGGTACGGTGTGATCATCATTAGCCCGCGTCCGGGGTAACCATCTCATGTCGCCCCGGGGTAACCATCTCATGTCGCCCACTAGTGGTGTCTGCCCATGCCATCTAGACATGGTGTATATGCCGCCCGCCTTAGCGGTGTCTGCCCGGCCATATAGGCACGGTGTAATCTCATTATTATATACTTATCATAAAGCATGCATAAGAACTCAAAGACAAGCTATAACTCTATCGAGGTGACGTAAGGTCGAGAACCCCCGATTCCATTATGGAGTAGTCATGATCATCATGCCTCACCTTGAAGGAACTAGCATTATAAGGTGAGTCTAACAATGATGAATAACATCAAGGAATCATTAGCTTCATAAGAATATCATATCATAAGCTTTGGAATCTCTAGACTTAAACTCATCATCATCATTGTCATATTCATAACGCATCTCTTATCTTTATTTCATGAGAAGCTCTTAATAATCATAGACTCATAGTTTCCGGAATATAAGAGAGTCATGGAAAGATAAAGGAAGTCATGTTGTAGGAATCATGCCTTAGAAAAGAAGGGACTAGCCTTACATACCTTTTCGCCTTTCTAACTTGCCGACTAAACGCTTCCTTCCAAGTTCGTAATTCTACATTCAAGGGAATTCGTACTAAGATTAGATAATCGGAAACATACTTAAGCTTAAGCTAAAGCTAATGAAAATTGGGCAGCATCTCCTTTGTTTCTACAACTTTCTCCATATAATATAACAACTCCCAAACATCAATAACAACATTCATAATATCATAATCAATAACTTCAACAAGTTCGACATTATCCAATTCTCAAATTCCCTCTCAAAGTCATTCATAGCCAGAACCATAATATAACACCACATTCATCCTCATATAATGCTTCTTCAATGTTCTTAATACCATTTATAATTACATTATACTCATAACATGTCAAGAATCATGATTCATGTCAAACTACTACTCAAGAATACCACTATTCTCATATTTGTAACCCATTTCTACTTTCTTCCATAATCCAAGTCTTTCAACCACTCAATACTCTTAATAGCATGAAATGAACATAAAACTCACCTTTGATTGTGAAGGAATGGGTTTTGGATGGAAATGCTTCACTTGGAGAAAACCCTAGCTTCAATTCCAAAGAGATTTCTAGCTTCCATCAACCCTAGTTAGCATTCTTGCACTTGATTCTACTAGTTTTGGTATTTGATCTTTGGTTTCCATTTAATTTATGTTAGTGAAGTGTGTGGAACCTTCTAGAGGTTTAGAGAGAAGTGGAGAAAATGGAAGAAATGAAAATTAGAACCTTGGGAACATGTATTTATACTTGGAAAATACTCAGCCCCGATCGGGAGTTATACGGACCCTTATACGGTCCGTATAAGTGTCCAGTGACCGTATTTCACCATCGTGGAAATCCCTTTTGTAAGGTTATACGGACCCCTTATACGGCCGTATAAAGTTATACGGACCGTATAAGTGGTCGTATAACTCCATTTTTCCGAAGTTAATCTCGTCGTTTCGTTTGATCTCCAATCCTTATGGAACCTTCTTAGCACTTGTTTAACACTTCATTAACAATCTAAGGAGCATTATAACTTTTCCTCAAGACATTATTAAATCAACATTAGCTCGGTACTTTGCAAACCCTTTCCAAAACACGACTTATACTTTACATTCTTCAACGAACTTTCTTCTCTTGCCTCGAATGTCTTTGGAATCTTAATTAGAACCGTTAAGTACCTTTCTTACTTGTAGAAACATCATATACTTCTTACCCTGCGTTAGTCTATCTACCATACGACGACATGAAATTTTTCGAGGTGTAACACTCTTCCCCCCTTTAAAAACATTCGTCCTCGAATGTTAAGTTCTCGAGAATTCTACAAAAATTTTGCCAGAGTTTCCCCTGTAATATGGCGCTACCATCCTGTCACAACAACCCACAATAACATCGCCTCACAGGGCTACAACACAATAGCAAGAAATTATGGCCACACACGACCAAAAGCATTAAAAAGAAAGCATTACATACCTCATAATATTGATGTCTCATCTTGAATCTCTTCCGGGGGTGGAAACAATTGCGGATATTTGGACTTCATGTTTTCTTCCGCTTCCCAAGTCATTTCCTCTCGATTATTGTTTCGCCACAAGACCTTAACTGAGGCTACCTCTTTATTTCTAAGTTTCCGTACTTGCCTATCTAGTATGGCAATGGGTACCTCTTCATAAGCCAACTTTTCCGTAACTTGAACATCATCTACAGCACGATTCTAGTAGGATCTCCGACACACTTACGGAGCATTGATACATGGAAAACTGGATGGACTGATTCAAGTTCTGGAGGTAAGTCCAGTTCATAAGCTACTTGGCCTATCTTGCGGACAATCTTATAAGGTCCAATGTATCGAGGACTTAATTTTCCTTCTTGCTAAATCTCATCACGCCTTTCATCGGTGATACCTTCAAGAATACCCAATCATCAACTTGGAATTCTAAGTCTCGCCGACGGTTGTCCGCATAAGATTTTTGGCGACTTTGGGCTGTCAATAATCGATCTCGGATAACCTTGATCTTTTCCACCGCTTGTTGAATCAACTCCGGACCTATTAGTTGTATCTCTCCTACTTCAAACCACCCAATTGGGGATCTACACTTTCTTCCATATAGAGCTTCATACGGGGCCATCTGAATACTGGAATGATAGCTGTTGTTGTATGCAAACTCAATAAGAGGCAAGTGATCATCCCAACTACCCCCGAAATCTAGCACACATGCCCGTAACATGTCTTCCAAGGTCTGAATAGTGCGTTCAGCTTGTCCATCAGTTTGTGGATGAAATGTTGTGCTAAGCCTCACTTGAGTACCCAAACCTTCTTGAAAGAATCTCCAGAATTTAGCTGTAAATTGTGCTCCTCTATATGTGATAATAGATATCGGGACACCATGAAGTCGCACTATCTCTTTAAGATACAACCTTGCATAATCTTCTGCCGAATATGTGGTTCTGACTGGAAGAAAATGAGCTGATTTCGTGAGTCTGTCAACAATCACCCATATGGAGTCATACTTGCGCCGAGAACGAGGCAACCCTACAATGAAATCCATGTTGATCACTTCCCATTTCCAAGTTGGAATTTCCATGGCTTGTAACAATCCTCCTGGCTTTTGATGCTCAATTTTCACTTGTTGACAATTTGGACATTGAGCTACAAATTCGGCTATGTCTTTCTTCATTCCATCCCACCAATACATTAGCTTAAGATCGTGATACATCTTTGTCGCTCCTGGGTGAATGGAATACCGAGAGTAATGAGCTTCTTCTAGAATACGACGACGTAGCCCTGCAACATTTGGAACACATAGCCTGTCTCGGTACCTAAGAACTCCATCTGTAGAAACTTCAAATGGCGACTTCTCTTTCTCAGGAAATGTATCTCTATAGTGACTCAACTGGGGATCTTCATATTGGCGCTCTCTCACCTCCATATCTAAGGACGAAATAGTTGGGTTGTGAATACCAATTCTTGCATTGCCTGAATCAATTAGACGAACTCCGAGGCTGGCTAGCTGGTGAAGCTCACGGATTAATTCTTTCTTCTCCGGAGGGACCTCACATAGACTACCCATTGATTTGCGGCTAAGTGCATCAGCTACTACATTCGCCTTTCCGGGGTGGTATAAAATACTCACATCATAATCTTTTAATAGTTCTAACCACCGCCTCTGCCAAAGATTCAAGTCCTTCTGCTTAAAAATATATTGGAGTGATCGTGTAAATATCAACATGAATGCCATACAAATAGTGTCTCCACATCTTTAGCGCATGAATAATCGCAGCCAGTTCAAGATCATAAGTCGGATAATTCTTCTCGTGTTTCCGCAACTGCCTTGAAGCATAGGCAATGACTTTACCGTGCTGCATCATCACACAACCAACCCAACACCGAGGCATCACAATACACAACATAACCATCTGGTCCTTCGGGAAGTGTCGGGATCGGGGTGAAGTTAATCTATCCTTCAATTCCCGGAAACCGCGTTCACAAGCATCGGTCCACCGGAAATTTTGCCGATTTCGAGTTAGCTTCGTTAATGGTGCGAAATAGAAGAGAATCCTTCCACAAATCTTCTATAATAGCCTCGCTAATCCCAAGAAGCTACGGACTCTCGTAGGTGTTGTGGGCCTTGGCCAAGTCTTCACGGCCTCAATTTTCTGAGTATCAACTCGAATGCCGTCAGCTGAAATAATATGGCCCAGAAAAGTTACAGAATTTAGCCAAAACTCACATTTTGAAAATTTAGCATACAACTCACGAGTCCGAAGAATCCCAAGGACAATACGCAAATGGTCTGCATGCTCTGCTTCTGTCCGAGAGTATACTAGAATATCATCAATGAACACGATCACAAATAGATCTAAGAGAGGCCTGAATACATTATTCATCAGATTCATAAACACCGCCGGGGCATTAGTCAACCCAAATGACATCACCCGAAATTCATAATGGCCATATCTTGTTCTGAAAGCCGTTTTGGGAATATCTTCTTCTCTAACTCTCACTTGGTGATACCCCGATCTTAGATCAATTTTGGAAAACCATTTGGCACCCTGTAATTGGTCAAACAAATCATCGATTCTTGGAAGCGGATATTTATTCTTTATCGTCACCTTGTTCAGCTGCCTATAGTCAATGCACATCCGTAGGGAACCATCTTTCTTTCTCACAAATAGGACAGGTGCTCCCCACGGTGATGAACGGGCCTAAATGAATCCTTTCTCAAGCAAATCTTTCAATTGCGCCTTTAGCTCTTTCAACTCGCGGGAGCCATTTAAGTAAGGGGGAATAGATATAGGCTTGGTGTCCGGTAACACATCAATAGCAAAATCAATCTCTCTTTCCGGAGGAAGGCCTGGAAGTTCATCTGGAAATACATCCGAAAATTCATTTACTACCGGGACGGATTGAAAAGTCGGCGGCTTTGCTTCGGTGTCATGAACTCGAACTAGATGATAAATATAGCCTTTGGCGATCATCTTCCTTGCCTTAAGGTAGGAAATAAACCTACCTCTTGGAGACGCTGTATTACCTTTCCATTCAAGCACGGGTTCTCCCGGGAATTGGAATCGAACTATTTTCATTCTGCAATCAACATTAGCATAACAAGAAGCCAACCAATCCATGCCCATAATCACATCAAAATCTAACATTTTCAGCTCAACCAAATCAACTTTAGTCTGACGATCACATACCACAATCACACAATTTTTATACACTTGTCTAGCTATTACTGGATCACCAACCGGAGTAGATACCTTAAAAGGTTTAATTGGCTCGGGTTTCACCCCAATGCGGCCAACGATATAAGGAGTAATATAAGACAACGTAGAACCCGGATCAATCAATGCATAAACATCATGAGAGAATATGGATAGTATACCTGTAACCACATCCGGGGAGGACTCAAGATCCTGTCGTCCGGCTAAAGCATAAATACGGGGCTGGGTACCACCTGAACTAGATGCTCCCCCTCTGCCCCTACCACGGCCTGCTGGAATCTGGGGAGTCTGCCCTATCGGGCGCACAGACGAGGAAGAACCAGCTGCTGATCCTGTGGGCTGAACCCCAACTCTACCACCCATCGATGGACAATCGCGCATCATATGCCCAACCTGACCACAGGCATAGCAAGCATCTGAACCTCGGCGACACTGACCGGAATGTAATTTACCACACTGGCTACATCGTGGCACCGGTGGTCTCCGCTGGCTAGGATCACCTCCAAACTGAGGACCTGAGACTCTCGAACTCTGACCCGGACCAGAATAAATAGGGCGATCAAATCTCCTGCCCGCAAACCGAGGAGGTGCACTCATCGCGGACTGGCCCGAATATCTGGAATACTGTTGCCGCTGACCCCCTCTATACTCACTACTAGCACCGGCAGATCTGGCCCTCTTGCTCTGTCCTCTATCAATATCACGCTCACCCCTCTGCGGCTGTTGCTGCTCTTCTAAATTCTGGGCGTGAGCCTGAATACGGGAAATGTCCATCCCCTCCTGTAGTGAAGCCGTCAAGCAATCTTTGAACAAATGTGGCCCTAAGCCACTCACAAATCTATGTACTCTATCTCCCATGTCAGCCACCATAGTCGGAGCATATCTAGCCAATGAATTAAAGTGAAGGCTATACTCCCGGGCACTCATATTCCCTTGCTTAAGATTCAAAAATTTATCAGCTCTGGCCCGACGGACCTCGGGTGGCAAATAATGACAAATAAAAGCTTTCACGAATTCTTGCCAAACCGGGGGAGGTGCATTTTCCTTTCTTGAAGATATCCAGTTATTATACCAAAGAACCGCCACATCCCGGAGTCTATAAGATGCCAACTCCACAGATTCAGTATCGGAGGCATGGATGATTCTCAACGTTCTCAACATCTCATCAATAAAACCTTGCGGGTCTTCATCCGGCTTTGACCCAAAAAAATTTGGAGGATTTAAACTCATGAAATCACGGGCTCTAGCACTAGTCGCCCTGTCACCTGGACCCGTACTTTCGCCGAGCCGAGCGGCAACTAGCCGTGTCAATACCGAATAGCTTCGGTCATTTGTTGACCCGAAGCACCCGGCGGAGAAGCCGGAGGCATAGGAGCCGGAGCTGAAGCCCCCTCCTTGTTCTTCTAGAATAGGCGGAGTGTGAGAGGTATTGGATGGAGCCTCATTATGGGATTCACCTTCTTCTACATTCGTTGGTGGCTCCCTTTCCATCCGCCTTTCTGTCGTAGCCTTGCCCTTCTGGGCGGCTGTGGCTTTTCTCTTTACCGGCATCGCTGAAATCATAACGCACAATTAGGGAGAAGGAAATCTTATAACATAGCTCTATCGCACGATCTAATAGGAAGAAGAATGGTCATTTTTCCTAAATGCCCCACAACCTCTTGTTTATAAGTGTGGCGCGCTTCACACCCATAAATGAGACTCTGCTGGACACGGCTCGTAGACACACCCTAGGACGGAACTGCTCTGATACCACTTTTGTCACGACCCGACTAGGGGGCCATGACGGGTACCGGAGTCGACTACCGAGCACCACTCATTATGCTAATCATCATACCAATATATATATATATAACATATATACTCTCCAAAGCAATACATAAATATACATAAGCCCTCACGGCTGCAAAAATGATATACAAGAATATACACTGATGTATCCATGAGACAACTATTACCCACGCATTCGTATCTACGAGCCTCTACTAGAGTACTGAGACATAAGGACGGGACAGGACCCCGTCGTGCCCAAATATATACACAAAATAATGTATCAAAAATGGCACCTCCGGAATAGTGGAGTGCTCCGTAAAATCCGAGTAGCTCCTAGGAATCGGGCCGGGCCACCTCTTGTCTACCTGTGGGCATGAACACAGCGTCCAAAAAGAAAGGACGTCAGTATGAGCAATGTACTGAGTATGTAAGGCATGAACAATAATAATATGTCAAAGAGATAAGGAACATCAAGTGAGGAAACAACCTGTACTGAATGTCACTTAAGACGGAATAATGCATGCTAACTTATATCATAAACAACATCATATCAAGTATGCATATATAAGCTGCCCGACCATATAGGTACAGTGTGATCATCATTAGCCCGCGTCCAGGCCTCATGCCGCCCACTAGTGGTGTCTGCCCATGCCATCTAGACATGGTGTATATGCCACCCGCCTTAGCGGTGTCTGCCCGGCCATATAGGCACGGTGTAATCTCATTATTATATACTTATCATAAAGCATGCATAAGAACTCAAAGACAAGCTATAACCCTATCGGGGTGACGTAAGGTCGAGAACCCCCGATTTCATTATGGAGTAGTCATGATCATCATGGCTCACCTTGAAGGAACTAGCATTATAAGGTGAGTCTAGCAACAATGAATAACATCAAGGAATCATTAGCTTCATAAGAATATCATATCATGAGCTTTGGTATCTCTAGACTTAGACTCATCATCATCATTGTCATATTCTCAACGCATCTCTTATCTTTATTTCATGAGAGGCTCTTAATAATCATAGACTCATAGTTTTCGAAATATAAAAGAGTCATGGAAAGCTAAAGGAAGTCATATTGTAGGAATCATGCCTTAGAGAAGAAGGGACTAGCCTTACATACCTTTACACCTTTCTAACTTGCTGAATAAATGCTTCCTTCCAAGTTCGTAATTCTACATTCAACGAAATTCGTACTAAGATTAGATAATCAGAAACATATTTGAAGCAAAGCTAAAGCTAATGAAAATTGGGCAGCATCTCCTTTGTTTATATAACTTTCTCCATATAATATAACAACTCCCAAACATCAATAACAACATTCATAATATCATAATCAATAACTTCAACAAGTTCGACATTATCCAATTCTCAAATTCCCTCTCAAAGTCATTCATAACCATAGCCACAATATAACACCACATTCATCCTCATGTAATGCTTCTCCAATATTCTTAATACCATTTATAACAAGATTATACTTATAACATGTCAAGAATCATGATTCATGTCAAACTACTATTCAAGAATACCACTATTCTCATATTTGTAACCCATTTTCTACTTTCTTCCATAATTCAAGTCCTTCAACCATTCAATATTCTTAATAACATGAAATGATCATAAAACTCACCTTTGATTGTGAAGGAATGATTTTTTAGGATGGAAATGCTTCACTTGGAGAAAACCCTAGCTTCAATTCCAAAGAGATTTCTAGCTTCCAACAACCCTAGTTAGCATTCTTGCACTTGATTCTACTAGTTTTTGGTATTTGATCTTTGGTTTCCCTTGAATTTATGTTAGTGAAATATGTGGAACCTTCTAGAGGTTTTGAGAGAAGTGGTGAAGTTGGAAGAATGAAAAATAAGAAGTAGGAACATGTATTTATACTTAGAAAATACTCAGCCCAACGGGACTTATACAGACCCTTATACGGTCGGTATAAGTGACCGAATTTCACCATCAGGGAAATCCATTTTTCTGTAAGGTTATACGGACCCCTTAGACGGACCGTATAAAGTTATATGAACCGTATAATTGGTCGTATAACTCCATTTTTCTGAAGTAAATCTCGTCATTTCGTTTGATCTCCAATCCTTATGGAACCTTCTTAGCACTTGTTTAACACTTCATTAACAATCTAATGAGCGTTATAACTTTGCCTCAATGTTATATCCCGTATTTCATACATTCAGATAATTCGAGAAAGTCATGGTAAGTAAGGACAAGATAATTTTCAAAATTATTTTAATGTACAAGTTGGTTATAAATATTATTTACGAACATTGGTAGTATGAGAATATCGAGGAAGGCCTCGGGGTAAAATGGGAAGTTTACAAAAAATTGTTTTGAAATTTCTAGACCAAGCCAAGGCTTGGCCATGTGTGTGTGTATGTGCATGTATATGTGGGTCCCACTCTTATATGGATGAAGCTTATGGAGCAAGCTAAGTGGTCATCTTTGTGAATTAAAAGAAAAGTTCAAGAAAAAGAAAGAAAATTCTAGAAAAAAAATGAAGGAAGGAGGCATGTTGTCACGACCCAACTAGGGGCCGCGACGAGTACCCGATACTTGTACCGGGCACCCCCTTGTCATACGTCTTGTTCTTTTTACTAAGTGGGCCGTATGAACACTAGCATTTTTTTTTCCAACATCATCGACGACAGCATACATATAAACGAGTAGTAATCAACTGTACGGACATATTGCACGGCGGCAAGGACAACTAGACTATGAAACATCTGACTGTACATATCTGTCTACGAGTCTCTAACAAGATACGTGTAATTACAAGTAACTGACTTTGCTGTGTCTACATATACATACACAAAAACAGTACCCAAAACAAGCTCCGAACAACCGGAGCGCCCTGTCAATGTACCGGAAAAGCTCCTAGAGTCGAACCCGTCAACTCCGTCTCACCGCGTGGCATGAGACGCGACCCCGAAGAAAAAGGGGTCGCACGAGCAAAGCAGTGTTGTACCGAGTATGTAAGCCATGAAAATAATACAATGAAGCATGTAACATATGAGCAATAACAACATGTAGGACCCAAGATCATATAACGATATAAAAGGATAATGTGACTCGTAAGTGCCTCTCAGGCGGATGTCATGCTTGCTTATTATATATATATTTTTTTCAAAACATTTCTTGTCATATACATGTGAAAATAGAACAAGTCATAGCGCCGAAATACGTCGGCTCATCCACATGTGTCCCGCGTCCGGGATGGAATTACGCCACCGACCTGTGGCAATGCGTCTATAGCGCAACATGTGTCCCTTCCCCAAATTTCCCCATTTTCATATACATATCATATACATGTCATATACATTTCATATAAGCAAACATGCATGAAACCCAAGAAAGTCATGTGTCTATCGGGGTGACGTAAGGTCGGTAGCCCCGATTACCTTATGGAACAACCACGGTCACTTCGTCTCACCTTGAAGGAACAATCATTGGCGAGGCGAGACTAGCAATGAGTAGCAACACCACGAGAAAACATAAAATAAAATTATAAAGCTTCTATGAAAGAAGTAATGGAAACCGATAAGCACGTACATCGAGACTCGAGTAACGAACATAAAAATATGGTCACTGTGTCCCATTGGGTCATCCACGGAGATTTCAAGGCATTTCGATTTCATTTACAAAGGTTTCGGACGTTTGAACATTACTTTACCTTATGGCACAGGTTATGGATTCAATTCTATTGAATGAAAAAGGAACAAATTTAGGTGTCGTTTCCGAGGGGTAGGACTTTTCCCGAGGGTCGGATTTCGACTTATAATAACTAAGACATGCCAAGAGAAGGAAAGGTGGACTTCACATACCTTTTCCGCTTTGCACCCGTCTCCAAACTCAAGCTCCAAGTTCGCCAAAATCTACAATTTGGTCACAGTTACCAAATGTTAATCTTAACCCATACTTGCCCATAAACAAAATTTGGGCAGCACCTCCCCTATACGTATAACACCCCCGAGATTCATACTCGGCCAAAACAACAACAACCATACCAACAACAATATAAACAACATCAACAATCGACTAAAAACGCATTCTAGCGCAAATAGTCTTATCTTCCAAATAATTCAACAACTCCAAATCCAACTTTACACTTACAATCCAATATCAATATGTTCATATTCACATACTAATTTAAGATCATTCAAACATAAACCAAGAGCATTTCAAGCTATATATCCAATATTCAACAATTCCAACAATTTTCATATTCAATTCAAAATTCTCATGTATGCAACGAGACCATTCCAACGCATTTTTCTACTTACTAATTCATCTCCAACAAGCCACTTATATTCAATTCAACTCAATTCGATTCTTTTCAATGCAATTTAATACAATTCCATACAATTCAATATAACTCAATACAATTTAATTCACATGATATTCCAACAATACCATCAATATACTAATTACCCACACTTTCCAATTTATGAGACCACAACAACATTTTTTTTTCCTTCTTTCAAATTCAATCACAACAACCAAATTTTCACTCCTTCAAACCATTAAATCTTTATTCTAACATCATAGAACCTACCATAACAACAATTTCCATTCTAAATAAAATCAATTCACTACACCCTTCCATACTCTATCATTCGGCCAACCCTCCATTATGCATGTTTTTCATGGATTTCCATATTTTCCATGCATCACAACAACCACCAACACACAACACAACACAATACAACACAACACACACTCACACGGCTTGCTCTTGTAAGTCACGGCCACACACACACACACTTCCATCACATGAATTTCATCCATTTTCATGCACACAACATACTCAATCATCCATAACATATAAGAAAAGAATTAAACCTTACCCTTTTTCCTTACTTCTTCACTTGGCTTGCAATTGAAGTCTTGCCAAGACTTGTGTTTTCCTTGCTCCAAATACACCTTACCTTACTAAGAACCCTTCAAGGGATTGTTTGGCTATGAAGAACAAGTTGAGAATTCTCTTTTTTTTTTTTTTTTTTTTTTTTTTTTTTTTCACTAAGGCCGAATGGCCAAGCTCCTTTCTCTCTTTCTTGCCTTCTTGAAAAGTCTAGGGAATTAAGATGAATAAATAATCTTTCCACCCATATATATATATATAGTCCCTTCCAATAACAATCAACCATATTGCCCCTAACTTGGCTTAATTTAATTTGGCCAAGTTTTGAAAGTGGGGTCCATGGCCAAGTGTGTCACGACCCAACTAGGGGCCGCGACGAGTACCCGATACTTGTACCGGGCACCCCCTGTCATATGTCTTGTTCTTGTTACTAAGTGGGCCGTATAAACACTGGCATTTTTTTTTTCATAACATCGCCGATAATAGCATACATGTACACGAGTAGTAGCAATCAACTGTACTGACATATCACACGGTGACAAAGACGACTAGGCTGTGAAACATCTACCTGTACATATCTGTCTACGAGCCTCTAAACAAAATACATGTAATTACAGGTGGCTGACTTTGCTGAGTTCAAATATATACATAAGAGTAGTACCCAAAACAGTAGCTCCGGAACAACTGGAGCGCCTTTCAATGTACAGCGGGAAAAGCTCCTAGGAGTCGAGCCCGTCAACCTGTCGACCTGCGTGGCATGAGACGCAGCCCCCGAAGAAAAGGGGTCAGTACGAGCAGTGTACCGAGTATGTAAGCCATGGAAATAATACAATGAAACATGTAACATATGAGCAATAACAACATGTGGGACCAAAGATCATATAACGAGATAAACGGATAATCTGTACCTGTAAGTGCCTTTCAGGCAGATGTCATGCTTGCTTATACATACTTTTGTTCAAAACATTTCGTATCATATACATGTGAAAATAACAAGTCATGTCGCCGAAATACGTCGGCTTCCCACATGTGTCCCGCGTCCGGCATCCCGCGTCCGGATGGAATTACGCCACCGACCAGGTGGCAATGCGTCTATAGCGCAACATGTATCCATTCCCCAAAATTCCCCATTTTCATATACATATCATATACATGTCATATACATATCATATAAGCATAAAAGATGCATAAGAACCCAAAGAAAGTCATGTGTCTATCGGGGTGACGTAAGGTCGGTAGCCCCCGATTACCTTATGGAATAACCACGGTCGCTTTGTCTCACCTTGAAAGAACAAACATTATAAGACGAGACTAGCAATGAATAGCAACACCACAAGAAAACTTAAAACAGGATTATAAAGTTTCAATAAAACAAGTGATGGGAATCCGGTATGCACGTATATCGAGACTCGAGTGACAAACATGAAAACACGGTCATTATGTCCCATTGGGTCATCCACGAAGGTTTCAAGACATTTCAATTTCATTTCCAAAGGTTTCGGACGTTTGAACATCATTTTACCTTAAAGCACAAGTTTTGGGTTCAATTCTACTGAATGAATAGTGAATAAATTTAGGTGTCGTTTCCGAGGGGTAGGACCTTTCCCGAGGGTCGGATTTCGACCTATACTAACTAAGACATGCCAAATGAAGGAGAGGTAGGCTTCACATACCTTTTCCGCTTTGCACACGTCTCCAAACTCAAGCTCCAAGTTCGCCAAAATCTACAATTTGGTCACAATTACCAATTGTTAATCTCAACCAATACTTGTTTATAAACAAAATTTGGGCAGCATCTCCCCTATACGTATGACATCCCCGAGATTCATACTCGGCCATTTTATCACTCAACAAATCCGAGAATGGAACTCGGCCAAATCGTCAACAACAACCATACCAACAACAATATACACAACATCAACAATCGACTAAAACGCATTCTAGCGCAAATAGTCTTATTTTACAAATAATCCAACAATTCCAAATCCAACTTTACACTTACAATCCAATATCAATATGTTCATATTCACTTACTAATTCAAGATCATTCAAACATAAACCAAGAGCCTTTCAAGCTATTTATCCAACATTCAACAATTCCATACAATTCAATATAACTCAATACAATTTAATCCACATGATAATCCAACAATACTATCAATATACTACTTACCCATATCTTCTAGTTTATGAAACAACAACAACAATTTTTTTCCTTCTTTCAAATTCAATCACAACAACCAATTTTCATTCTTCCAAACCATTAAATCTTCATTCTAACATCATAGAACCTACCATAACAACCATTTCCGTTCTAAATAAAATCAATTCATCACACCTTTCCACTTCCTCTCATTCGGCCAACCCCCTCCCCATATGCATGCTTTTCATAATTTCCATATTTTTCCATACATTACAACAACAACCAACACACAACACAACACAATGCAACTCAACACACACTACACATACACGGCTATATACTCCATGCACACACACGGCTTCATCATGCATTCACAACTACAATCTCTCCAAAATCATTCAACTTCCATTTTCCATATAACATCCACAACAATAACAACCAAACACTCAATAAAATAATTAAAACATGATTCCTACATACCTATGCATATTCGGCCATGCCCCTATATTCATGTCCTTCATGAATTTCATTTATTTTCATGCACTACAACATCCACACATATCCATAACACATAAAGAAGAATGAATTCTTACCTTTTTCCTTTACTCCTCACTTGGCTAGAATTTGCAACTCCTATGAATATGTGTTTTTCTTGCTTCAACAACCACTCTACTTTGACGGGGGCGTTCCAATTAGTAGGGAAACTAGGAGAAAATAATTTTTGGAAATCAATTCTTGACCTTCAATTTTTTTTTTCTTTGGCCGAATGGCCTTTTGTTTTTCTCTCTCTTTTCTTGCTTTCTTGTTTCTTGAAAACTCTAGGAAATTTAGATGAATAAATCATCTTTCCACCTCTATATATACTTAGTTCCTTCCAATTAAAATTGAACAAATTGTCCCTTGTTTGGCTTGAAAACATTTGGCCACATATTGCAAGTGGGACCCATGGCCAAGTGGCCTTTCTTGAAATTTCTAGCAAATCTCTTCTTTTTCATGAAAAATATTTCCCTTGGTTCCAAATTTGCCCCTAGCCTTTCTCCATATTTCCATGAGTCATTTTGCAAATTTACCTTTTTACCCCTGGCCTTTCTTATTATTCCAACTTTACAATTTTCCATACGCGACTTGTGTCACTCGCCTTGACTTACCCGAGGGTCCAAAATACGGAGTGTAACAAAGTGGCCCCCCTTTCTTGAAAAATCTAGAAAATTTCTCTTATTTCATGAAAAATATTTCCCTTAGTTCCAAATTTGCCCCTAGCATTTCTCCATATTTCCATGAGTCGTTTTGCGAATTTACCTTTTTACCCCTGGCCTTTCTTAATATTCCAACCTTAACATTTTCCATAAGCAACTTGCGTCACTTGCCTTGACTTACCCGAGGGTACAAAATACGGAATGTAACACATGTGCCCCTCACATGCTTGGAGGAGTTATATATATATATATGACAAATTAGTCATATTCTCCATAAAAAGCTCTAGAAATTTGGAGAAAGAAAAACAAAAAGAAGAAGAGCAACAAGAGGGCCTAGTTCGGCCAAGGGAGGAGAAAAAGAAGACCATGAAATCTTGTCCCAAAAATTATTGTCTTCATGTATTCCTACTAATTCAAGGGTCCTCTACAACGTGGCATAATTGTTTAGGAAGATAAGTCATCCGTTTCGTCGTTTCCGTATTCTAGTCAAGTGAAGAAGTTGAAGAAGAAAGGTAAGAATTTCATGTTCTTTATATGTTATGGAAGGTTTTATATGTTATCGTATGTAGAAGTGAATGAAAAGTATGAAAATTTTGTGTGTTGTGGATGTGTGTGTGTTGGCCGTGTATTGCATGGAAGGAGGAGGAACATGAATTAAATTATTTATTATGTTAATTGTATTGTTGTAGCCTTGTGATGTAAATGGAAGGATAATAGTTCTAGTTGGCATGAGAAAATTGTGGTTAAGTGGTTGTCGGAAAGTGTGTGATTTTATTATAAATTATGCAATTATGAGCATGAAGTTGTTAGGGTGCAAATTATGATTATTGTTGATGAAATTGGAAGATGAAAATATGTTATGAATACGTATGTTGAGGATTAGAAGCGTCGGAGGAATTATGGTCTTGGTGGAAAATTTGTATATTTTGTATATCTTGTGAATATTTTGTAAAATGATATGGAATGATTTAGAATTGTATTGGAGTGATCTTGATTGGTAATGAATGTGAAAACAATGAGATTAGTTTGGAAATGTGAAGTTGGAATGAAAGTTGTTGGATTATGTAGTAAAGAGAACTATTTATGTTATAGTGCGTTTTATGATAATTGTTGGTGTTGTTGGATTGTTGGGTTGTTGTTGTTGATATTTTTGGCCGAGTTAAATTCTCGGGGATGGCGCATTTACAGGGGAAATGCTGCCAAAATTTCTCGTAGGCAAATGTTAATTCAAGATTGAATTTCTAAAGGCTCTAATCAATGTTTGGTAAATGTGACCATTTATAGATTTTGGAGAGTTTTGAACTTGGATTTGGAGAAGCGTAAGAGACGGAAAAGTTATGTAAGGCTTCACCTTTCCTTCTTTTGGCATGTCTTAGACCTAATAGGTTTGGATATAAGCCTCGGGGATGATTCTATGCTTAGAAATCTGAGTTTGGATTTGACCCTTTTTCATTCAATAGAATTGAATCAAATTTCTTGTGCTTCGATGAAATAAGTGCTTAAACATCTACGTCTTGCCCAACTAAGACCGAATTGCGCTAAAACTATCATAATGACTCCGTAAAGCTCAATGTACGAAATTTACGTACGCCACCTTGACTTGACCCGAGGTGGGTCCACAATTTAAAGGAGAGACCTTTTGTGTTGCTCCATTTGACTTATTGTGTACAATAATTAGGTGAAACTTTTGGGTCGTTGTCCCGATTACCAAAGGACAGCTTGTTTAACTACCTCGTAATGTTCTATAATATAATTATTGCTTCGGTTTTCCAAAAAAAAGGCTTCGGAAATGCGTTTGTGGTTCACTAATGATTTTTAAAGAACTAGTTTTGTACAAAGAAACATAAAATTGACCTTTTTTAAAAAAAAAAAACCACTTCGACGGGGGTGTGAGATTTTAATACTTAGACTTTCTAAAACCACTCCGAAGGGGGTGCGATGGCCTCAGCTTATACCTGAATGTGCTATGGCCTCAGTTTGTGTCTGAGCGAGCTATGACCTCAGCTTACGTCTGGGCGCGCTATGGCCTCAGCTTAAGTCTGAGTGTGCTATTTTCAAAAACCACTCCGAAAGGGGTGCGAGATTTTACTATTTCATCTCATTTACTACTTATGTTTATATTACCATCATTATTATTATGCCGGAGCGGCAATGCCCGAAGGGGCCATCATTATTATTATGAAGCGGCAATGCCCGAAGGCGGGCCATCATTATTATTATGCCGCAAGAGCGGCAATGCCCGAAGGGGCCATCATTATTATTATGCCGGAAGCGCAATGCCCGAAGGGGCCATCATTATTGTTATGCCTAGAAGATGCAATGCCCGAAGGGGCCATCATTATTATTATGCCGGAAGCGGCAATGCCCGAAGGGGCCATCATTATTATTGCGCCGGAAGCGGCCGTCCAAAGGGACTATTTCATTAGTACGTCGGAAGCGACACACGGGTTAGATTGTATCCTTTACTTAAGGAGTGTGTGTTCATTTGCATTTTTCACTTAAGGATTAAATGAGGCCCGTATACATACATACATATATATATATATATATATATATATATATATATATATATATATATATATATATATATATATATATATATATATATATATATATATATATATATATATATATATATATATTTATGCTTCTTCCAAAGGCTGCTGTGTGTTGAATTCGATGGTGATTTCTTCTCTCCTAAATTAACTTATAGTTATTATCTGTCACCGCCTTACATATTCGGTACATTCTCCGTACTGACCCCCTTTCTTCGGGGGCTGCGTTTCATGCCACGTTGTACACCCGTATGAAGAGAAGACTTTGCTAGAAGTTGTTCCCGCGGGATTGGCGAGCTCCATTTCTGGGTTCGGAGTGTTGCCGAGTCAAGCACTTATGTCATGATATTTGTATGTCCTAGAGACTTTGCGTACGTTGTCCCGTGGATAGGGTGTCGAGGAGCGCGAATCGATTATAGATGCTAAAAGAGTGTGTATTTTCAGATGTTGTCGAGTTGGTAAGAATTATGTGATTGACCGAAGGTTTTCATAATCCGTATAAAACCGTGATCTCTATTTTGAAAGGTTTCATGTTCTTAATTTTTTTTTTGAAATGACAGGTTGTAGTAACGCGAACGTTTAAGGGTTCGCTCGACTCTGAGGAGAGTCGGGTGCCCATCACACCCTAGTAAGGTCGGGGTGTGACAAAGTGGTATCAAAGGTGTCTGTCCTAAGGGTTGTCTGCAAAGTCATGTCCATAGAGAGTCCGTTTATGGTGTGAAGCGCGCCACATTGATAAACAGGAGGCTACGGGGCATCTAGGGATTGTTGACCTTCTGTCATATCTAAGATCGTGCGATAGAGCCCAGTCATAGGACATGAAGTCCCTTGTACTAACCTTTTATTTCGCCTAAAGGACGACGTCGACAAAAGAAAGCGACCTATGGCATCAACAGTTACAAAGTACAGTGGTAAACAATGGTGCGGACGAGGCATGTTGGATGAGGTAAGAATATTGAAGTATTACTGAAATGTAAGTCGGGAGAATGGAAGTGAAGGTGACCATTAAGAATCGAAAAGGGGCAAAACGGTAATTGCAAGAGAAAGGACGTGTTACGAACACGCCTCGGAATCTGTAAAACTTTGACTGGCTCCAGATTATGTAGTAAAGGCCATATGAGAAAGCGTACGCGATTATATTAGCATTAAGGCACCGAATCCCACCAAAGTTTCGAGGTTGCCGTGCTCAGTGGGAGCAATTTCATGATGGGTGACCCCCCTGGGAAGTATACCAGAAATTCCAAAGATTTAGTTGTAAAGGACAAATGAGAAACCAGAATAGCCTAAGTGAAATTAGAATATACGAGATGGTTGGAGACCATAAAAGGCCACGTAGCACGCGACAGGCCAGACTAGAGAAGAGACAGAAAGTACGTCACGGCTCTGAAATTTGGATAGGTTTGAATAGGTCTGGAAGTATTTTGTGGGTTAGTTGATACTAATTATATGTGTATATGTATATGAACATGTATGATATCTCATATGTGAGGGTATCGACAGAAAGTGAAGGGAAAACTTATGGTAAGAAATTTTTGCTATGTTGTGCACAAAGTTGAAAAGAAGAACTGTTGATATATAGAGAACCCTTAAAGGGGGGGGGGGGAGACCATATTATATTAGACCAGAAAGGGAAACCTATGACATAAACTGAGGATTTGTGTAAAGGCCAAGGAGAATAAGGTAAAGGGTAAGGAATGGGCATAAAGAGAAGGACGACCCTAAAACGGGACCCCCGAAGTGCTACAAGACTTAATAAGATCAGTTGTACATTCGAGAACGAATGTTCTAAAAGGGGGGAGGATGTTATATCCCGTATTTCATACATTCGGATAATTCGAGAAAGTCATGGTAAGTAAGGACAAGATCATTTTCAAAATTATTTTAATGTACAAGTTGGTTATAAATATTATTTACGAACATTGATAGTATGAGAATATTGAGGAAGGCCAGGGGTAAAATGGGAAGTTTACAAAAAATTGTTTTGAAATTTCTAGACCAAGCCAAGGCTTGGCCATGTGTGTGTGCATGTGCATGTATATGTGGGTCCCACTCTTATATGGATGAAGCTTATGGAGCAAGCTAAGTGGTCATCTTTGTGAATTAAAAGAAAAGTTCAAGAAAAAGAAAGAAAATTCTAGAAAAAAAAATGAAGGAAGGAGGCATGTGCCCCTCACATGCTTGGAGGATTTATATATATATATATGACATATTAGTCATATTCTCCATAAAAAGCTCTAGAAATTTGGAGAAAGAAAAACAAAAAGAAGAAGAGCAACAAGAGGGCCTAGTTCGGCCAAGGGAGGAGAAAAAGAAGACCATGAAATCTTGTCCCAAAAATTATTGTCTTCATGTATTCCTACTAATTCAAGGGTCCTCTACAACGTGGCATAATTGTTTAGGAAGATAAGTCATCCGTTTCGTCGTTTCCGTATTCTAGTCAAGTGAAGAAGTTGAAGAAGAAAGGTAAGAATTTCATGTTCTTTATATGTTATGGAAGGTTTTATATGTTATAGTATGTAGAAGTGAATGAAAAGTATGAAAATTTTGTGTGTTGTGGATGTGTGTGTGTTGGCCGTGTATTGCATGGAAGGAGGAGGAACATGAATTAAATTATTTATTATGTTAATTGTATTGTTGTAGCCTTGTGATGTAAATGGAAGGATAATAGTTCTAGTTGGCATGAGAAAATTGTGGTTAAGTGGTTGTCGGAAAGTGTGTGATTTTATTATAAATTATGCAATTATGAGCATGAAGTTGTTAGGGTGCAAATTATGATTATTGTTGATGAAATTGGAAGATGAAAATATGTTATGAATACGTATGTTGAGGATTAGAAGCGTCGGAGGAATTATGGTCTTGGTGGAAAATTTGTATATTTTGTATATCTTGTGAATATTTTGTAAAATGATATGGAATGATTTAGAATTGTATTGGAGTGATCTTGATTGGTAATGAATGTGAAAACAATGAGATTAGTTTGGAAATGTGAAGTTGGAATGAAAGTTGTTGGATTATGTAGTAAAGAGAACTATTTATGTTATAGTGCGTTTTATGATAATTGTTGGTTTTGTTGGATTGTTGGGTTGTTGTTGTTGATATTTTTGGCCGAGTTAAATTCTCGGGGATGGCGCATTTATAGGTGGGAAATGCTGCCAAAATTTCTGTAGGCAAATGTTAATTCAAGATTGAATTTCTAAAGGCTCTAATCAATGTTTGGTAAATGTGACCATTTATAGATTTTGGAGAGTTTTGAACTTGGATTTGGAGAAGCGTAAGAGACGGAAAAGTTATGTAAGGCTTCACCTTTCCTTCTTTTGGCATGTCTTAGACCTAATAGGTTTGGATATAAGCCTCTGGATGATTCTATGCTTAAAAATCTGAGTTTGGATTTGACCCTTTTTCATTCAATAGAATTGAATCAAATTTCTTGTGCTTCGATGAAATAAGTGCTTAAACATCTACGTCTTGCCCAACTAAGACCGAATTGCGCTAAAACTATCATAATGACTCCGTAAAGCTCAATGTACGAAATTTACGTACGCCACCTTGACTTGACCCGAGGTGGGTCCACAATGCTCGAGACCTTTTGTATTGCTCCATTTGACTTATTGTGTACAATAATTACAGGAAACTTTTGGGCTGTTATCCCGATTACCAAAGGATAGTTGTTTAACTACCTCGTAATGTTCTATAATATAATTATTGCTTCGGTTTTCCAAAAAGAAGGCTTCGGAAACGCGTTTGTGGTTCACTAATGATTTTTAAAGAACTAGTTTTGTACAAAGAAATATAGAATTGACCTTTTTTTTTTTAAAAAAAAACCATTCCGACGCGGGTGTGAGATTTTAATACTTGGACTTTCTAAAACCACTCCGAAGGGGGTGCGATGGCCCTCACTTATACCGAATGTGCTATGGCCTCGGTTTGTGTACGAGCGAGCTATGGCCTCGATCACTGAATGTGCTATGGCCTCAGCTTACGTCTGGGCACGCTATGGCCACAGCTTAAGTCTGAGTGTGCTATTTTCAAAAACCACTCCGAAAGGGGTGCGAGATTTTACTATTTCATCTCATTTACTACTTATGTTTATATTACCATCATTATTATTATGCCGGAAGCGGCAATGCCCGAAGGGGCCATCATTATTATTATGCCGGAAGCGGCAATGCCCGAAGGGGCCATCATTATTATTATGCCGGAAGCGGCAATGCCCGAAGGGGCCATCATTATTATTATGCCGAAGCGGCAATACCCGAAGGGGCCATCATTATTGTTATGCCGGAAGCGGCAATGCCCGAAGGGCCATCATTATTATTATGCCGGAAGCGGCAATGCCCGAAGCGGGCCATCATTATTATTGCGCCGGAAGCGGCCGTCCAAAGGGACTATTTCATTAGTACGTCGGAAGCGACACACGGGTTAGATTGTATCCTTTACTTAAGGAGTGTGTGTTCATTTGCATTTTTCACTTAAGGATTAAATGAGGCCCGTATACATATATATATATATATATATATTTATGCTTCTTCCAGCGAAGGCTACAGGTGTTGAATTCGATGGTGATTTCTTCTCTCCTAAATTAACTTATAGTTATTATCTGTCACCGCCTTACATATTCGGTACATTCTCCGTACTGACCCCCCTTTCTTCGGGGGCCGCGTTTCATGCCACGCAGTACACCCGGACGAAGAGAAGACTTTGCTAGAAGTTGTTCCCGCGGGATTGGCGAGCTCCATTTCGGTTCGGAGTGTTGCCGAGTCAAGCACTTATGTCATGATATTTGTATGTCCTAGAGACTTTGCAGACAGTGTCCTGTGGATAGGGTGTCGAGGAGCGCGAATCAGTTATAGATGCTAAAAGAGTGTGTATTTTCAGATGTTGTCAGTTGGTAAGAATTATGTGATTGACTGAAGGTTTTCATAATCTGTATAAAAACCGTGATCTCTATTTTGAAAGGTTTCATGTTCTTAATTTTTTTTTTGAAATGACAGGTTGTAGTAACGCGAACGTTTAAGGGTTCGCTCGACTCTGAGGAGAGTCGGGTGCCCATCACACCCTAGTAAGGTCGGGGTGTGACACTCAAGACATTATTAAATCAACATTAGCTCGGTACTTTGCAAACCCTTTCCAAAACACGACTCATGCTTTACATTCTTCAACGAACTTTCTTTTCTTGCTTCAAATGTCTTTGGAATCTTAATTAGAATCGTTAAGTACTACTTCTTACTTGTAGAAACATCATATACTTCTTACCCTGCGTTAGTCTATCTACTACCTGATGACATGAAATTTTTCGAGGTGTAACACTCTTCCCCCCTTTAAAAACATTCGTCCTCGAATGTTAAGTTCTCAGGAATTCTACAGAAATTTTGCTAGAGTTTCCCCTGTAATATGGCATTACCATCCTATCACATCAGCCCATAATAACATCGCCTCACAGGGCTACAACATAATAGCAAGAAATTATGGCCACACACGACCAAAAGCATTAAAAAGAAAGCATTACATACCTCATAATACTGATGTCTCATCTTAAATATCTTCCGGGGGTGGAAACAATTGCGGATAATTGGACTTCATGTTTTCTTCCGCTTTCCAAGTCATTTCCTCTCGATTATTGTTTAGCCACAAGACCTTAACTGAGGCTACCTCTTTATTTCTATGTTCCCGTACTTGCCTATCTAGTATGGCAATGGGTACCGCCTCATAAGCCAACTCTTCCGTAACTTGAACTTCATCTATTGGCACAATTCTAGTAGGGTCTCCGACACACTTACGGAGCATTGATACATGGAAAACCGAATGGACTCATTCAAGTTCTAGAGGTAAGTCCAGCTCATAAGTTACCTGGCCTATCTTGCAGAAAATCTTATAAGGCCAATGTATCGAGGACTTAATTTTCCCTTCTTGCCAAATCTCATCACGCCTTTCATCGGTCATACCTTTAAGAATACCCAATCATCAACTTGGAATTCTAAGTCTCGCTGACGGTTGTCTGCATAAGATTTCTGGCAACTTTGAGCTGTCAGTAGTCGATCTCGAATAAACTTGATCTTTTCTGTCACGACCCGACTAGGGCCATGACGGGTATCCGGGGCTAACCACCAAACACCGCTCATCCTGCTACTCATCTGCTCTTATTCATAACATATATATATACTCATAGTCATAGAAAACTATCATCATTTGAAACATATTTACTTTTATAAACATAAGCCTTTCGGCTATCAAAATAATATAAATACATATACATAAAGTCTATGAGACCATACTACCCACAATGCGTATCTACGAGCCTCTACTAGAGACTAGACATATGGACGGGACAGGACCCCGTCGTGCCCAAAAATATATATATACATATATATACCAAAAGAATAATCAATGGCACCTCCGAAAAAGTGGAGTGCTCTCAATCAGCTAGTGGCTCCTATGAGTCTAGATCACCTCCCTGTCTACCTATGGGCATGAACACAGCGTCCAAATAAAAGGACATCAGTACGAACATTGTACTGCGTATATGAGGCATAAACAATAATAAGACATCGATGAAAAGAGGAGACATCAATTAAGGAGCAATCAGTAACTGACTGAATCATAAAAGAAATAATGCATGCTGGCTTACTATCATAATCATCATCATGTCATATATGCATAAATGTATAAGCTGCCCGACCATATAGGTGCGGTGTGATAATCAATAACATTAGCATTAGCTCTCCAGGCCTCCCACGTCCGGGGTACCATCTCATGCCGCCCACTAGTGGTGTCTGTCCATGCCATCTGGTCATGGTGTATAGCTGCCCGCCTTATATTTCTTACCATATAGGCGCGGTGTAATATCATCATATGCTCATTATAATATACTTATCATAACTTATCATAATTCATGCATAGAGACTCGTGGATAATCATACTTTATCGGGGTGACATAAGGTCGTAGACCCCCGATTTCATTATGGAGCATTCATAAGCATTCTGCCTCACCTTGAAGGAACAAGCATAAGGTGAGTGTATATAATGATCATCATCAATAGATTGTAAATAGCATCATATCATGGGCTATAGCTTCTTTAGACTTAAACTTATCATCATCATTAACGTACTCATAATGCATCTCTTATTTCATATAGTTATTCATGAATATAGACTTTTAGCTTTCCGAAATATAGGACATTCATGAGAAAGGAGGGAATTCATGCCATAAGATTCATGCCTTAGAAAGAAAGGACTAGCCTCACATACCTTTGTCATTTAACTATTCTATCGCTTGCTCGTTCTCCTTTAATGCACCCGTTTATACCTTCAAGGGAATTCATATCGACATTAGCTAGACAATCATGAGAACGTACTTACTAAAGCTAGAGAAAATTGGGCAGCATTTCCTTTGTTTATACTACTTCCTCCATATTGCATATCAACTCCCAACATTCATACATCAATCACAATATCATAAACAATAAGCATCATTTGATTACATTGCCCTCATTTCACAATTTCACTCCAAATCCTCCATAATCATGACCAAAGTCCATTATCATGTTCTTTCTCATACAATACTTATTCCATGTTCTAAATGTCATTTATAACGTATTTATAATCTCAACATATCCATTTTCATAATTCAATTCAACTACTACTCAACAATGATACTATTCACACACTTATGACCCATTTCTATACTCTTCTACAATCCAAGTGTTTCAACCTATCAATACTTCAAACAACATGAGAAGATCATGAAACTCACCTTAGATGATGGAGGAACAGCCTTGAATGGTAATACACTTCTTGCACCAAAATCCTATTTCACCTTTCTTGGGATTTCTTGACTTGGATGACTTTAATGGGTTTCACACTCTTGATTCTTGTTGGTTTGATGAAGTTGATCATCAATTTCCTTGGTGTTCTTATGGATGAAGTGTATGGAGTGTTCTAGAGATTTCTTGAGTTGTGGAGATGAAAAATGAAATGAATTGAAATGAAGGAGAGGTCCATTATATTATTTCACATTCAGTCCCGACCGAGATCTACGGACCAACATACGGTCCGTATGTTTTCTACTGGCCGTATGTCTGGCCGTAGATCTGGTCCAGTGAAGTATGCCATACTGGGCTGAATCTACGGTCCATAGATTTTATACGGCTAGTATGTCTGGCCGTATGTTGCCCAGTTTTTCCGAGACTTGATCTCGTCGACTTGTTTGATCTCCGATCCTTATGGAACCTTCTTGACACTTGTCTAACATCTCAATACCAATCTAATGGACATTATAACTCTTCCTTAAAGCATCATTAAAATGTTATTAACTCGATAGTCGTAACCCATGTCCGACACACGACATATGACTTGCTTTCCTTAACAACTTTCTTTCCTTAACTTAAATGTCTTTGGAAAACTTAGTTAGGACCCTTAAATGCTATTTCTTGCTCATCAAAACATTGTATACATTATACCCTTCGATGGACGATTCACTGTACACTAACGGGGAATTTCCCAAGGTGTAACATTTTCCATTACTTGTTGAATCAACTCCGGACCTATTAGTTGTATCTCTCCTACTTCAAATCACCCAATTGGGGATCTACACTTTCTTCCATATAGAGCTTCATATAGGGCCATCTGAATACTGGATTGACAGCTGTTGTTGTATGCGAATTCAATAAGAGGCAAGTGATCATCCCAGCTACCATCGAAATCTAGCACACATGCCCGTAACATATCTTCCAAGGTCTGAATAGTGCGCTCGGCCTGCCCATCAGTTTGTGGATGAAATGTTGTGCTAAGCCTTATTTGAGTACCCAAACCTTCTTGGAAAGACTTCCAGAATTTAGCTGTAAATTCTGCTCCTCTATCTATGATAATAGATATCGGGACACCATGAAGTCACACTATCTCTTTGAGGTACAACCTTGCATAATCTTCTACCGAATATGTGGTTCTGACTGGAAGGAAATGGGCTAATTTCGTGAGTCTGTCAACAATTACCCACATGGAGTCATACTTGCGCCGGGAACGAGGCAACCCTACAATAAAATCCATATTGATCACTTCCCATTTCCAGGCTGGAATTTTCATGGCTTGTAACAATCCTCCTGGCTTTTGATGCTCAATTTTCACTTGTTGATAATTTGGACATTGAGCTACAAATTCAGCTATGTCTTTCTTCATTCCATCCCACCAATACATTTTCTTAAGATCATGATACATCTTTGTCGCTCCTGGGTGAATGGGATACCGAGAGTAATGAGCTTCTTTTAGAATACGATGACGTAGCCCTGCAACATTTGGAACACATAGCCTGTCTCGGTACCTAAGAGCTCCATGTGTAGAAACTTCAAATGGTGACTTCTCTTTATCAGGAAATGTATCTCTATAGTGACTCAATTGGGAATCTTCATATTGGCGATCTCTTACCTCCATATCCAAGGACGAAATAGTTGGGTTGTGAATACCAATTCCTACATTGCCTTATATATGTTCACTAACTGTTGTTGGCCTATGATGCTTACTCACTACGTGTTTTTTGTACTGATTCTACCTTGATACACTTCTTTTTGGGGTGTGGAGTTTGAGAAAGGTTCCACTCCTACTTCTCGAGGCTGAGTTTCGAGGCCTGGCTTGCAAGCTTCTAGGGTGAGCATCTGACGAGTCGCTGCCCGGAGGCTCATCTATCCTGTCTTTATATTCTATCATTCAGACAACTTTTTATTTCACTTTCAGACTTATGTATTAGACATTCTTATTGTTGCTCTTGTACGAGTCGGGCCAGTTCCTTGGGGATTGTAATGTCTTCCGCACTTATTCACTTTTAAATGATATTGAGATTTATTTTTATTTACATAGTTGTTCCGCATTTATAGTTGTATGCTAGTTAAGGAAAGGGTTCGCCTACTGAGGTAGAGAATGGTAGGTGCCCGCACGATCCCCGAGTTAAGGCGTGACAAGTTAGTATTAGAGTCCTAGGTTACCCGGTCTATAAGTACAAGAGCATGTCTAGTACAGTCTTGCGGATCGGTACGATGAGCTCTGTACCTATCTGCGAGAGACTACAAGTATTTAGGAAACTACGAATTCTTTCATTCCTTCATGCTACTTCGTTCGAATTGGTATCTGGTGTTACACGCCGTAGTTTCGTATGTTGAGATTCGAGCTACCTTTCAGGAGGTATGTGAGCTTATATGTGTTTAACTTATGGTTACAAGGGTTTAAGTGCACATTGTGAGCTATGGAAGTATTGAAGGGCAAGTGAATTAAGGAAATTAAATTTGTTGGAACTTGGAAGAGAATATGAGGGATAATTTTGGCCCAACTTGGAGAAAGAATATCTTTTAGTAGATGAGGAGTTTTGAAGCAAGGTAAAAAGCCTAAAATGGGTTCGTCGAGTCTAGTTTCCAACCTAATAAACTGCTCGACGATAGGACATCGGAGTAGAGAATTATGGACGTTACAAGTTCTGCTGACAAAGCAAAGACGCGTGCTACAGTGCCGACTTGCTACAGTGACCCGATCCGAATTTGACCCACTATTTAAGGACTAAATCTGATCCAAAACCTCATTTTTTCAGCCAAGAATCCTCCAAATATTTCCCAAACCTTCTAGAAAATTCTCCCAACTTCTATCCACTAGATTTTAACGCGAATTAAGTATAATCTCCGGATTTAAGGTTGGACGGCAATGATAGTTGCGATTATACTATCGTATTGCGGTGAAACTTGGCTTGAATTCAAGGTGATAATCGAAGATATTGCAATTCTAGCGGGTGAAAGGTATGAATTTCTCCTTATTAGTATTGATTTAAGCTTATCTACAGATGAAAGGTTACTAAATGAGCGTATAAGGAATTTATGGATCAAAAAATTAGATAAAACATCGTGTGGGATGTTTATGGAATATTTTGGTGTTGATGATATTGGTGTGTTGTTGGTATTGTTGTTGTTGTTGGTTGCTGAGTTGAGATTTTGGGCTAGGCATCTAAACAGAGGAGATCTTTTGCCGAAATTTTGGCAGATTCTAGAAAGATTTATTTGGAGGCTTAGGATAAGTATATGACAACGGGCCTAATAATAGTATGAATGGCTTTATATGTAGATTTCAAGACAGGAGGTAGGTTGGAAATGTCACACCCAATCTTGATCAGGGTGTGATGGGCACCCGACCCTTACCTAGGGCCGAGCGAACCCTCTGACTCTTATTCCACGCGTAAAGTTTTTTTTTCCTCTAAGTCAAACACACATGACAAAGCTTACTAAAAATATTCTTTCTGTTGCTTTCCGAGCAAATCGAATTTGTAACTGTATAAAACTTATGTCATAATACCCGACACATTGCCCATGAAGCCACCGACGATCGACTTCGGTACCACGACTCGTCGCAAAGTCTCTAACCGTAATCGAAATCCGGCATGTGTACCGACTCGGCTACACTCCGGAGCCAAATGGAGCTTGCCAAACCGGAACATTTTCTATATTAACTTCAATCCGTCGGGTGTACCACGCGGCATGAAACGCACCCCCGAAGAAGAGAGGGTCGCACGAGCAATGTACCGAGTATGTAAGACATGAATAATAATACGATCGGGAACATAAGTATGAACAACAATACCATGGGATTATAGAATCGTGATGAGATAAGAGGATAACCGTACATATGGACGGTAAACGCATAGAAATATAAAGCATATCATAGGTCGACAGAAACCTGTACATGTGCGTGCCGCTGAGGGCGGATACCATGCATGCCTAGCTTCTTTTCTTTCTTTTTTTTTTGAACACGGTGTTTCTTATTCTTGTACATAGAAAACAGATACCTTTCGAAAAACGGTACCTTTTTGCTCGCATTTACAGACGCCGATTTCATCGGCTCTCCCACCCCCCTCCCCCCAACAGTGTCCCAAGTATATCATATTATATATCTATATATATCACATAAACAGACGCCGCGTACGGCTCTCCCATATCCCGCGTCCGGGCATCCCGCGTCCGGGATGGAATCCAGCTGAATCAGGTGGAAATAAACAGTTGCCCTCCCCAATCCCCACATATACATATATCATATAAACAGCATACATGGGAGCCCAAGGAAAACTGTAACGCTATCGGAGTGACATAAGGTCGGTAACCTCCGATTTTATTATGGAATAACCACGGGCGCTTTATCTCACCTTGAAAGAATTAGTAATAAGGCGAGACTATCAATGGAGAGTGACATCATGAGCAGACATAGAATAGGTCCATAAGGCAGCAGTACATATACTTTGGAATCTTTAGAAAATAATGCCATAGCTAAAGGGTAGAATCGAAGATCAAGGACTAGTTTATCACTTTCATACTCGCATTGGATTCTTGACTTAAGGCTCATAGTCATGGAGTCATCCTTGTCATGCTTATCATAGACATGTTCCTTCCTTTACATCATCGTTATCACTTTCATCATGGAAATATTCCCATAGAATAGTTGCAACATTTGTCGGTAATAAGCAAGAACTTCATTGAAAATACGGAAATAAGCACTAAAGAAAATAGGGGACAAATAGTGGGCCCACCTCGGGTCAAATGAGGTGGCGTACACAATTGACGCATCATACGTTTCATGGCATTACTTAAGAGAGTTTTAGGGTAATCGGGTCTTATTTATGCAAGTTCTAGAGTGTCTAGGGAAGTTTTCCCACGTTTTGCACAATTTCTATTTCAATTCTATTTGAATGAATAGTAACTAGTTTCAATCTTGGATTCGAGAAAAGGAATGGTCCCGAGGCCCGTATTCGAAACTTATTACATCTAAGACATGCCAAAGAAGGAAAGTGAAGTCTTACATACCTCTTTCCGCTCCTTCTGCTACTCCAAATCCAAGTTGTAAACTCGCCAAAATTCACAATTTGGTCATGTCTACCAAATGTTGATCAGTGCATTTTGAATTGGATTCTTGGATGAAGCTTGGCCACCGAAATTTCGACATTTCCCCCGTAAATATACCATGCCACCAAGTTTAACTTGGCCGATTTCAATCAACAACAATCCGGGAATTCAACCCGGCCAAACCATCCACACTAATGGTAATATTCATATCAACAATTTCAAGAATCAACCCAAAATTCATTCTAACAATTCAATCAACATACCACTTCCTTCAAGATCTTTTAACTCCCGCAAGAACAATAACAACTTAATAATTTACACCTTAAAAACATCATACTAACAACATTGTATTCCTATTCATGCAAGAACATCATACTCCATTTACATAATCTTCCAAAACAAGCCTCCAACTACTAAAACTTCACTAAGTTCATTAAGCTTTTATTTGCAACATAACATTCATAACACAACCACCAAAATACTAAATAAAACTTGCCCACCATTCCTCCATAATTCATCAATATATATACGGCCATATATTACCAATACTCACGGCTAGACTCCAACATACCAATTTTCATGAATTTTATTCATTTATGCATCACATAGTCCATAACATAACAATCAAGATGCTACATAAACTTAACTCTTCACTCCTATACCATATAGCATACACACGGCTTCACACACCAACATCTTCATTTCATGAATTCCATTCATCTCAACACACTATCACACGTCCACAACCATGCATAACGTATGAAAAACAAGATTGCACCTTACCTTTTCCTTCAACTCCCACTCGGCTAGGAACTTCTTTTGCAAGAACGGATAGTTTTCTTCTTCCAACAACTCCTCCACGTCGTAAAGGACCTTCTAATTAGTGGGAAACAAGAAGAAAATAATTTTTTTTCCATGATCAACTCCCATGGCCTGTTCGGCCAGCTTGTTAAGTCATTGCTCTCCTCTCTCCTTTCTTCTCTTTTCTTGAATTTTCTAGAATTAAAATGATGAGAAATGGTCTTCTTGACCACTACACACACATATATATTTATCCATGGCACATGGCTGATCATGTGCAGCCCCCCTTGGACGTTTTTCTCCCTTCTTTTTTTTCTCCACTCTTCTTCAATTTTCTAGATTTTTCTTTTTCTTTCCCTCCAAGTTTCTTGAATTTTTCTAATAATAAAAGATGAATTCCATGCATTACTTAGTCATCTTTTAATCACATGTGTCATGCACTCATGTGGGCCATAGCCCACCTTGAATTTTTTTTCCAACAAGTCATGCATAAAAGTTTCCAATTCCAAGTTTGCCCTTAAATTTCCATGACAATAATATTTATAAGCGACTTGCGCATTCAAACAAAACCGAAGAATGGCCTTGCCCTTAACTTCCCGCGATTGTCTTAAAATATTCCGACGTACAAAATGCGGGATATAACAGGAAAGTTGAGAAGCGAGCTTCCAGGTATGTTAAGGCTCGTCCCTTTCTTTCAAAGGCATGATTCCATAAATATTTCCATAACCTCCTTGTTTTCAAAAGGTAGAAGTTTACAACTCTTAAAGATTCTTATGATGTTAAAAATGAGAATGTTTTATGAGGGTTACGTGAGGATGATTTTATGCTTAAAGGTCTCAAGTATGATTTCAACGATGATATGAAAATGTTAAGCTATTTCATGATTTTCTCGATCTTACGTCATTGTTGTTGATCTCACCTTATAAATTGTTCCTCCAAGGTGGGATAGAGCGATATGTTTTTATTTGGACTCCTATGCATGCCATGAGTATAATATATGTATATGGCTATTTTGTGACATTACAGAGAGTTCTATTGTTTCATTTTGATTACGCGCTGCACTCATTTTCATTCTTCATGTATATATAAGGCACAGTTGACAGGGGGTGACGCTGTGACCTTTGTTGTGTATTACAAGGCCCAGTTGATAGGGGGTGATGCTGTGGCCTTGGTTGTGATGTGTATATATATGGCACAGTTGACAGGGGGTGTCTTTGTGGCCATTGTTGTGATGTGTATATGTATGGCACGATTGACGGGGGTGTCTTGTGGCCATTGTTGTGATGTGTATATATATGGCACGGTTGACGGGGGTGTCTTTGTGTGCCTTTGTTATGATGTGTGTATATATATATATGGCACGGATTGGGGGTGTGCTGTGACCTTTGTTGTGATGTATATATATATATGGCACAGTTGACAGGGGGTGTCTTTGTGGCCTTTGTTGTGATGTGTACACATATGACACAGTTGACAGGGGGTGACGCTGTGGCCTATGTGGTGATGTTTTAATATATCTTTGCACATTCATTAAAATGTTTTGGATGTCTTCCATGATTTTATGTACATATTGATTTAAAAAGGTTCAAGTTGCATGTATGGTATCTGCCTTAAGAGGCAATCAAATGTACGGGTCATCTTTATCCCGTTATGTCCTATACTTTTTATTGTGATGTTATTCTCGCACTTACATACTCGGTACACTATTCGTACCGACCCTTTTCTTCGGGTCGCATTTCGTACCGTGCGAGTGTATACTGGAGAGTGAGTAGAAGACGTTGGCTATAGGATGTTTCCAGGCTATCAGCTGGATTGGTGAGCTCCATCTCAGTGCGGAGTGTTGCCGAGTCAGAGTACTTATATTATGGTATCTCGTGTATATTTGAGACTTTTGCAGACAGTGTCTTATGGATAGGGCATCGAGGGGTTGGATTGTGTAAAGCGACCATATAGGTCGATGTGTCTTTATGCTTTGCTTCTTTGTAAAGATTTTACTTGTGACTAAAGGTTTTCTTTGAATTAACGAGAAGGGAGAAGTTTCGACTCTTGGATGAAATAGCTGTATGGCACTCAGCCGAGTAGGGTTCTGGGTGTCGGTCGCGGCCCTCCGATTTGGGTCGTGACATCTGGCTGATTCCAGTTGGTATCGGAATGTGTAATTCTTAATCACCCACAAACAGTGGAAACTCATTCTTAAATTCTTATGCGAGCGGTTTGGTTATTACTTATGATATGATACAAGTTGTATTATTCTGATTCGGATGCATGACCAAGTTCAGATTCTAGCTATGGCTCTAGGATTCGATTGTGTGGAGTCGCGATTAGACTCAGTTGTTGTATGGAGTCGCGATTAGAATCGGATGATGTGTGGGGTCGCAATTAGATTCATTTATTGTGGGGGGGGGGGGGGGAGGGATTCTTGAGAAATAGAAGAGATGGTACAGAGGGTCAAATAATCTCCATGTTTTTAGCGATGGGTTGGTCAGAAGTGGGAAGAGTACGTTTGTGGCTTAACAAGGGTGAATTGCTCGATTATATGATTGGTTTTGGAAAAAGTTCCAACTTCGTCCGGGTAATATGATGGTGTGCGTGGCACAAGTATAAGTTCATTTGCGATCATCGAAACTGGATATACTAATCTATTATTAGAAGGGAAAGATTGGTATATGGCGTGTTTTTCAGGAAAAGGTTGCAATTGGTGCGAGAGTGGATTTCTCCTTCGGCCATGAAAAGTTAAGTTAGGCTTCAATGTGGCTATTTGGTAGTGGTTTGTGGGTTCTTTCAGAGAAGTGGTTATCGGGTCTAGATCAGAGAGCAATGTTACTTGTGATGAGTGAAGATTTAGGATATTGGGCAGCTGTGGTCCTGGTCTTTCAATATAGGGTGTGTTCATCGGGTCTTCATGTTTAGTGAAATGATAAGGATATCGTGGAATCAATATCTAGTGGACTTGAGCGTTATGTCGCGATAATACATAATAGAATAAACATAACTATTCAGTGTTGAGTCGGTGTGTTTTGTTATGTTGTAGGCCAATGAAAGCTAATGGTTGATTAGTAAGAGTGACTCTAGTGTTGAACAAGTGCGAGCTTTTAGTACGCAAGGAGCTATCAAGGTTACATCTAATATTGGAATAAGGTTGAGAGCTTTGTACTTGTTGTGTTAGTTTCGGCTGATTTCCATTTTTACTGGTGATATGACTCTGTTGGATTGATCGAATGAAAGAGATGATCGCGTGAATGGTCAGAGATTTTCTGTTTCGACAATTGGGATGATTCGAAGTGGTGAATCATTAATGAGGTTAAAATTAATTTGAGAATATTATAGAAATTGAGCTAGGGGAATTCAAGCAAAGACATCTTGGTAAGGATACATGGGAACATTAGTAGGTCTGTGTATGTAATACGCTGGTTTTAGAGAGTTTTGGTTTCATAGTTGAGTGAGATACGGGAAACTCTAGGGTGTATAGTGTGTGGTGTGTTACTATCTCCAGGATTGACTTGTGTAGTTTGCAACAATTATGATTGTGCAATGCTCTATTGAGTGGGTTCGATAAATGGTTAGACAGTGACGATGATTGTGATTTGATTAGAATTGAGAAATTGAAAGGTCAAGAAAAAGTCCAGTGATTAAGAATCAATACGAACGAGGTACATCTTCAGAATTACTTGGGTCTGTATGGATTGTGGTGTTCTTGCATAATTTAGATAGGGGTGGATTGTTGAGTAAGCTTAAAGGGAGAAGTCTACGGAAATGGTCTACGTGATATATGAGTCATGAAGTTTCGTGATCAGCGACCAGTGAGAAGAAAATTTCAGGTGACCAACATGTTAAGGGTTATGGAAGTGGTTTGTGTGGTATACAATTGGGTAATTTTGGAACACTCTTCGGTGGATGAGTTAGTGTCGGTTAAGAGAAAGGAATTGCGAGAGTCCCCATTATGTGAAAGCTAGAATTGGATTTTTGAGATAAGGCCGTATTCGTGATTATGTATTAGGTGCGAGTAATATTTGAATGGATGGCTTGGATGAAAACTTTAGGATATCGAGAGCTTGGGAATAGTTGTACGAGGTTAGCGCAAGACATTGCGAGATTGATGTTTTAGAATGGTGAAAGACATATCGAGGTGTTACAATGGGAGATTCGATGGTTTAAGGGGTATTATATGAGACTACCAGCTTTGAGTCGAAAAGTTCAAGATTGTATCAGATTTGCTTGTCATGTAAAGGTTGAGAAACATGAAGGTTGCACTCGTAAGGTCTAGTTCTTCGGTGCTAAGTTGACATCGTGAATACGACTCAGTTTTGGGAGTCGAGGGTGACAGACTTGGTTGATTATGCCTGAGGAAGAGATTAGAATTGGCCGCCACAGATGTGTGGTAAGGCCGTGATTGGTTTTCGGAAGGTTTGGAGTCAGTTCGAGTGACTATTGGTGGTATTCAAGGGTTGCGCATTCATTCAAGGTTGGAATTGTTCGAATTAAGCTTGATGGACTATGTATATATTTTCCAGAAGGACTTATGGGTTTCTAGTAAATCACCTTCACGGATTCTATGGTTGCAGTTTAGATTTGAGGTATGATAGGTTTATCGAGATTTATTGGGGTTTGCGAGTAGACTTGGTGATATTTTATCGGGGTCAGTTATTCTGACAGTTATAATGGTTTACATCGGGGCTCGTTAGTGATTTGAGGAGGTACTATGATCGCGATAGATCTTTAGAGTGATCAGACGATTTCCTACAGACTTGGGTCAGCGAGGTATTCAGTGGGTATGCTTCCAGAATTGTAAATTGAAGATTTAAGGACACTTGGAATTAGCTAAGTCGACTGTGAGTAAGATCATTTTTGATAGATGGAGCGGGAATTCTTGTCTGGCAAGAGTAAGTCATGGTTTCAGACTTCTGTTTATGTGTTTTTGCGAAATCGTGGTGCGAAGAACGGTTTTAGAAGTGTGAAGGAAAACTTAGCGGAATCAAAGTATTTTACCAGTTCAGAGTGGGTTATGACTGAGTTTTTTTTTTTTTAATCTAAAGGTTGTACGGTTTGAGGGGCCTACTGATCGGGTTCAAAGGTATGGGTATATCGACTCAAAGAATTCCGACAAAGCAGTTCTTCATTTTGGGGATCAATTGTGAGAGAAATTTGACTATGGAAATCTGAGAATTGGGTCTTTTAGCCAAGTTATAGGAAATTTTTGACTGATAAGGTGAACAGGCAGTGATTTTAGCGTCCTTCGTCTTTGCGGAGGCTTTTGTGTCGCTTTCCTTAGTTACCATCCACCTTCATACTCTCTTTTCTCGCTCGAGGACGAGCAATTATTTAATTGGTATCTGATGTAACGACCTGTTTGGTCGTTACGGTACTTTTGACCTTGTTGACTTTTCCCCGAGCTTCGTTAGCATATATTTGACTTGCAGGAAAGGGTGGAACGATTTCCGAGGCCATCAGATGAGTATTAGATAGGTTTTTGGTGTTAATAAGCCATAAAGTGAAAAATGTTTGACTCAAAGTTGACTTTGGGGTAAACGGACCTTTTTCAAAAATTCATCGATTTCGAGAGGTCCGGATGGTCATTTGTAACTTGCAGATATGTTCAGTTCGGTTTCTAATGCGCTAGGGTGCGTTTTGGGACTTGGGTTGGAAAGTTGGTTTTAGGCTATTGGGGGTTGACTTGGACAACGAGACCCCCATTGGGAATTCTGAGGCCACAAGCGTGTTCATAGCGTATTTTTATGTACGTCTACATATCTGGTTTGTGTGTGTGAGGCCTCGGGTGATAGTTAGATTTCTGGTTGAGAATTGTGGAAGTTGGGAAATTTCTAGTGTCTGGTGTACCGCTATGGCACCACCAGAACCGTGGCAACGTTACCGCCATAGCGGCTTGGTATATTTGGGGGTGACCGCCATAACGGTTATGTAACTGCTGCAGCGGGATCGCCGTAGCGGTCTCGCGACAGCTGCAGCGGGTGACGAGGCTATCTAGTATTTAATGAGATGATAAAACCCTTAAGTACCTCATTCATTTCCGTTCAGTTCTAATCCTCTAAGAGGGCATTTCAAGAGACTTTGGGGTGATTCTTCATTGTGGTAAGTCCATCTATCCTCATTCTTCATTTATGATTCATAATCCACCTTACAAACTCCCTAATCCATGCTAGAGTCTTCCAATAACATAAGTATTAAAGAGGGTTTTTGGGTATCTTTCTTGAATGAGTTTTTGGTTATCAAACCATGATTTGTGGATGGATTAAGCTTTATTAAGTATGGAATTGATGGGTAATGGCTATATAAACATGAATCTACCACTGTTAGTGACCAATTTGTGGAATTGAAAGTTAGGGTTTACACCCAAATTTGGGGGTTTCACCTAGAATCCGAATTGGCCTAATCCATGAGTTAATCTAGCCATTGTTTGATAGGAATTGATCACCTAAGAGTATGAATTTCATATTTATCCTTTGAATTGACCATTTTACCCTTAAGGGTTCGTTTTCCCCGTTCCATGAGTTAGGATTTGGGACTCGAATAGAAGTAAGGCTTATGGGTGTTGTCTTTCTTGATTCTAATACCGTATTCGGATATACTAGTCTTCCATTACTTTGAGGCAAGAAGGAAGGGCAAGGCTTAAATTTGACGGTTCAAGATAGTTGTTTGGCTTTCCAAGTAGGTTACGGCTTACCTTATGGTTAGACTTCAGTTAGTAAAGCATATGTAGAGTTAGTGATTGTCGGAGACAGCATGTACACCCTCAGGTGTGGAGTTGGGATGGACTTCTACTAGGTTGGTTGTTTATTGATTGTGACTTGTCATCTTGTTACGTTCTATTTGTATTGTGGCTTTATGTGTTCAGGCTTGAGGCCTGTTAGAAACTCTAGGAATCATGCTTAACATTTCATATATGATTTGGAGGATTCTACGTATCAGGGGAGACTAGTTGGATGGAAACTTTACTTAGGACTTACTGTTGATGCTGACTTCGTGCATGGTATGCACACTCATTTCATATGTTTATTGATATTGAACCATAACTTGGTACCGATGATGTCAAAGAGAATGGAACATTGAATGACTCTAGACAGGATGCTTAGTGGTTAACCTTAGACCGTATTTTATCATATGTTGATGTCATTGGAAAGGTAAGAAAAGATATGATATTGTTGATGTTGTTGTTGTGATAAGTGTCCTTGTGTGGCACGACTGAAATGAATATGTTGCATTCGATATTCTCAGTGCATGACATATATTTTCATATCCATGCTGTATTGTTGTGATATTGATATTGGTGTGATGGTGATAAATGAGAAGGATGTAATTATGATTCTTATGACATTATTATATCGCGAAGCCATCTCTGTGATGTGTGATACGGAGTGGCTAGCAGGGAGTTCGATGGAGGAGTCATTCTAGGCTGTGTGATGCAGAATGACGGTACATGGATTTAGCGGTCCCTTATGGGTTATGACTGTCGGACGGTGGACAGCGTCCCCCCAGAGCATGTGTGTATTAGGATGGATGAGTCATTCTAGGCTATGTGATACGGAATGACGGAACATGGACTTAGCGGTCCTCCATAGGTCATGACTGTCGGACGGTGGACATCGTCCCCCCCGGAGCATGTGTGTATCATTGCATAGCATCGCTTTCATATTTCATTCACTCATACACCTGATTTCTGGTTATGATTATTATTTGTACTGTGCAGTGTTCGTGAACATTGATTTCCTATTGATTCCTGATTTGAGATCGTCTTGGGCCTGATTAGTACATACTTGAAAAATGATGGATTCGAGAAGTAGAGACTTACTTCTAGGATAGGACTTGAGGTTTCAGATAATATTGTAGGTTATACTAGTGTTTGATTATTCTAAGAAATTAGGGAAAACTTGGAAGGACTTAAGTTTAGATGTTTCACTATAGGCTTGATCTAGATAAAACCCACTGAGGGCTTCTTGGATATTTCGATACTTGAACTGTTATTCTTGGATTTGTGTTTATGCCTTATATTTGATTGCGAGCATGTCTATTCTACCGTCTCTTTCCTTATATATGTTCACTAATTGTTGTCGGCCTATGATGCCTACTCAGTACGTGTTGTTTGTATTGACGCTACCTTGCTACACTTCTTTTTGAGGTATAGAGTTTGAGATGGGTTCTGCTCCTACTGCTCGAGGCTGAGTTCTGAGGCCTGGCTTGCAAGCTTCTTGGGTGAGCATCTGACGAGTCGCTGCTCGGAGGCTCATCTATCCAGTCTTTATATTCCATCATTTAGACAGCTTTTTATTTGTCACGACCCAACTGGAGGGCCATGACGGGCACCCGGAGCTAACCTACCGAGCACCACAACACATATATGCATCTCATATCCATACCTGAGTGGGCCATAATGCTAACTCGTACATACCATAAACTGTATGGGACACAAGCTCTAAAGATAAATATCTACATCATCAAGTTAAACCCAAATACATATGCCGGCAAGGCTATCCATAGTAATGATACAACAAAATATAGATAGAGATGGCCATAAGACATCTAACTGTGTATGTCTGTCTACGAGCCTCCACCGGAGTGCATAACATAATAAGGACGGGATAGGACACCACCATACCCATCTATACACAGAAGAACCATACTAGTACTTTGCCCATACTGACGTCCTTTTGTTGTGGACGCTGCGTTCATGCCCACAGTGTGAACGGGAGCGTACGTATTCTTGGCCGCCATCTCAGCTTTGGTATAGGAGCACTCCACTAGTTAGTTGCAGTTCAGCGTGGTATGATTCTTTTGTGTATACATATATATGGGCACGGCGGGGTCCTGTCCCGTCCTTATTATGTTATGTACTCTATGCAGAGGCTCGTAGACAGATGTGTACAGCTAGATGTCTTATGACCTCCTTGGTCTATATTTTAGTTATATACTTTGATAGCCATGTCGGCTCGCATATATGGGCGCAGTTGATGATATATATATATATATATATATATATATATATATATATATCTTTTGGGCATGTGCCCCTTCCAGTTATGATATTTATGAGTTAGCTTCATGGCCCACTCAGATATGACTAGGAGATGCATGCTTTGAGGTACTCGGTAGGCTAGCTCTGAGTGCTCGTTTGTCACGACACAACCGGAGGGCCATGACAGGCACCCGGAGCTAACCCACCAGGCACCTCTCATCGTACACTCACATTCATATCTCGGTGAGCCACATGACCGATTAACAATTCTATTCCTCAATAATACACAATGACTAAAACACTTTTACATAGCAACGTCAACAACTATGCCCATATACATATACACAAGCCGCGAGGCTAACAAAATAACATACCAAAATATGAGCTGACAAGGCAAAAGACATCTGCTATACAAGACTGTCTACGAGCCTCTAGGAAGAGTATGAAACATCATCATAAGGACG
>NC_081346.1:36725416-36734021 GCF_029784015.1 Lycium ferocissimum
CCGCGGGCGCAGGGCAGGACCGTTCGGGATGCAGCTTTGGAGTTCGACGCCGTCGGACATGCGCCCACTTATGTAGCGATATGACCGGACCTGGACGCACCGCAGATATTACGCGGGTCGGGAACAAGATTGATCGACAACACAGATGGCGGCCTGTGACGGGGATGGACATTGCCCGTATGGCTGCGCGCACGCCTGTGGTATGGAGGACAAGACACAGAGGGCATCACCGCGTGCAGGTGACAGGGCCGGCCCCAAGAGGCCATCCGCCGGGTATTCGGGGAGTTTCAAGGTGGCAACAACAGACACATCGGGCACTCCTCTCGCCGCGGAGCGTGCCCTCACGCTTGTTGGTAGGAGGTTTGATACAGCAGTTATTCAGAGCCGGTAAGAGCTCTAGGGCTATGAGTTTGCGGGGCCGATTGGAGGCTCGAGCGACGAGGCCGTTTATGCCACAAAGTCCTCACACAGGGCAGTACCATCTAGAGAATGTCGGCGCCTCCTGTGCGCTTTGTTTTACTTGCGGCCGTCAAGGCCATGTTAAAACAGGGGAGCGTCCGTACAGAGGTGGCCCGTGGGGATAGCTCAACCCTCACCGGGTCGGTTGTCGGTTCGTCCCTTCGCCTACGCGCCTCTCTCGGGGTATATCGGCACCAGCAGGCCGAGGCCGTGGCGGAGCTCTCCAGCTTTTAGCGGTCCTTCGAACCGCTTATATGCGTTGGCCAATAGACAGGAGAGCAAGGAGCGGCTGCCACCGTACGGCACAGTATATGAATCCTTACCGAGACGTGTGTCACGTTATGTATATATATTGCCGTATGGTTGATATTTAATAGCCATGGAAGGGTAGTAAATTTAAGGACCGACAATCGAGTATTCATAAATTAAGGCGATTAAGGTATGTTTACCATTATAGTGAATCTGGAAGTCAGGGACGGAAGGTAACCGTATTCGTAAGCGAAAGGTGAACGCGGGGATCGAGAAGGGTAAAACAAAGACTGTGTCGTGTAAACGTTTTGAAACCGTTAAGACTCCAACTTACTCCAGGTTGTGTGCCGAAGGTCATGCGTGACGTTAACGCTATCGACTAATATTAAAGCACCGTATTTCACCGAATTCCGAGGTTAAGCGTGTTGGGAGAAATATCGACGGCGACCCCCCCCAGGAATTTTTCTCGAAAATCTCACAAATTGAGACGAAAGAGGCAAACGAGAAGCTAGAATAATCCAAAGGAAGCTGTAGTGACGTGGAAAGTCGGAACCTTAAGTGGTCACGTAGAACGACGATTAGATCGAAAGAGGAAGAAGATGTATCACGATTTTGGAATCGGGTGAGTTCGAACAGTGTTGGAAATATTTTGTAAGTGAGACGATAGCGACTACATGTCTGCGTAGGTGTGTAATGTCTCATACCTTGTTTTATTAGCAGATAGGTCACGACCCAACTAGGGGCCGCGACGAGCACCCGACACTCGTACCGAGCACCCCTTGCCTCGTTTCAAACTCTTACTCTTAAGTGGGCCGTGTGAATTACCGCACTAAATTTTTTTCCATTTGCATGACCACTTTATAATATAATTATAAACTTGAACTAATAAACTGTATTAATTTAATTTACATCGGCGGCGACAATTCCAGCTACAAAGCATCCGCCCGTACATATCTTGTTCACGAGCCTCTAGACAATATACATATAGCATCAAAATGGGCTAAGTGCTACCGTGCCCAAATATATACACAAAAGTAATACCAACAAGCAAAGGTTCTAACAACCGATGACCCTCGACGAACCGCCGGAGCTTCAAAAGACCAGACCCGTCTATTCGCTTTTTGGCTCGCGCGATAAACGCAACATTCGAAGAAGGGACGCGCACAAAATAATGTACCGAGTACGTAAGACATGAAGCAAATACAGAGAACGTAGAACAAGGACAATAACATGAAAGAATAGCATATTATAGGGTAGAAAGATAACTGCGTACATGTAAATGCCCTTCGGCAGATACTATGCATGTCTAGTGCTGTGGAACGTGCAGCCCGATCCATATGCATTATGCTTTGCTTCCTTTGAAAATAGCTCCTTTGGTATATACATATATATATATATATATATATATACATATAATAGAGCATACCATAACGCCGAGGCGTCGGCTCCGATCCATTTGACCATACATCCCGCGTCCGGGCATCCCGCGTCCGAGACGAAATCATGTATCATACTCCAACCGATCGTGGTCGGCGCCCATAGCCGCCTTCCCTTTATTCCCTCTTTCCCTATATACATATACTTATGCATACAATACATAGACAACATGGACTAGTATTATAAGGCAAGACTACCAATAAAACGTGGCATTAAAATAAAGCGTAGCATATGATCATAGGCTTCATATAATATTTCCTTTAGAATCTTTTTAGAAAGTAGAGCCACAATAAGAAGTAAGATTTGATTCATGAACCAACCGGACACTTTCATACTCATATCGAGCTCTTAACTTGGAACTCTTAGTCGTGGACTCCTTCTTATTACACTCGTCATCAACGTATATTCTTCATGAATTTCACCGTTATTGGCATCATAGAAAGGTTCTCTTTAAAATAATTACAACACCTATCATTTGTGTAAGTGGACGATAAGGAAGAATCCGGGATAGGGACCCACCTTGGTCAAGTGAGGCGGCATATACAATTTACATATAATACACTCCGTGGCATTACTTGTGAGGGTTTTAGAGTAATCGGGTCCTATTCGTGCAAGTTCTAGGTGTTTAAACCATCCTTTCACTATTCATGAGCTTTTGGTTCAATTCTACCGAAGGAATCGTGGCCAATTTCCAACGTGTGATTTCTAGAGTTGGAGATTCGCGGACACGTAGCCAAGCCTATACGTCTAAGATATGCCAAGGAAAGGAGAGGGAAGTCTTACGTACCTTTTTCGCTTCTTTCACGCCTTCAAATCTCCGCTCCAAATTCGCCAAAATCTACAATTTGGTCACATTTACCAAGTGTCAATTTAGGCATCTGGAGGTTGAAATTCAAAGTAGCCATTTGTCTACCGAAATTTCCTACAGCATTTCCCTGTAAATATACCATCCCACCAAGTTCAACTTGGCCAATTTCCAATCAACAACAACCCCGGGAATTCAACCCGGCCAGATTAGCAACACAATATCAACGACCATGCTACAATTTCAATGATCAACCCAAGGTACATACTAACAATTTAATCGATATACTACTTCCTTCAAGACTTTCCAACTCCAATAAAAACATTAACAACATTGTAATTCATATACCAACAACACCATACTAACAACATTATGTTGAATTTTTACATAAACTTTTAAAACAAGTCTCCAACTACTACCATTTCACTAAAGTCATCCCACCTTCATTTCCAACATAGTATCCACAACAACAACAACCAAACACTAGATAAAATAACTAAAACATGATCCCTACGCACATATATATACATGCACGACCAACTACTACTTTTGCATGACCACAACCAACACAACTTCACTTCTTAACTATTAAATCCTTACTTTACATTATAGAGCTTACCATAACAATAATTACAATGTTAAGTAAAATTAATTCACCACACTCTTCCATAATCCAATCCATTCGGCCACACACCCCACATGTATATTTGTCATAAAATTCCATAGCTTCTACACTTAACAACTACAACCAACACACAACACAACACATACAACACATGCACACACCCACGGTTTACCCTTGTAGTCACGGCCACACCATGGTTTTACACACCAAGAATTTCATCTACTTTTTACACACTACACATGCAAAATCGTCCATAACATACAAGAAAGAATCAAACCTTACCTTTCTTCAATTCTTCACTTAGCTAAGATTTGCAACTTTGCTAGAACATGGATTCTTCTTGCTCCAAAGACCACTCCACCTCGTTAGGGACCCTTGAATTGGTAGGAAATGATTTTTGAAGAAATTTTTTGTAACTTTCTTGGAATTTTTCTACTTGGCCGAATGGCCTTTGAAATTTTCTCCTTCTTCCTCTTCTTGAAATTTCTAGAGAATTTTGATGAATATAAGATGACTTTCCACATAAATACATACAAGTCTTCCACCAAATTTTTCCCATATTTATAAATAGGTCCTTCCACATAAAAATATGGCTACATGATCCCTTTCTTTCCTTTCTTGAAATTTCTAGAGAATTGACCAAATTAGATGACTTATTTGTCATCCTTGCCCCTATATTTCTTCACATGGCCAATATGGCCCCTTTGGAACTTTCATGAACTTTTCCAAAATTCCCGTTTTGCCCTCGACTTTTCTTAATATTACCATTTTACCTATTCCACATTATTTCCATGACCCCTTTTGCGACTTTCTCTTTTTTGCCCTTAACCTTTCACAATATTTCCATACTAATAATAGTCATAAATAATATTCAAAACCAACTTGTACGTTGAAATAATTTTGGAACCCAGTCTTGTCCTTAACTTCTCACCACTTTCTCGCAATATCCGAACGTATGAAATACGGGCTATAACAAGATGTGTGTATTCCGGCAACCAACGTGGCGGTATAGGGAAGGCATTAATTGGACAGAGTAACGAAGCTCAAGTGAGCAGAGGTGTATAAATGGCACAAATATTATAAGGCAAGTCTCGATGTTACAATTATTACAAGTCAAGTTCTGGATAGTTCGAATGCAATGACATGTGGAAAAAGGGAAGAAAGTGAGTAGATGGAAACATCTCTAAGTCAATCGGAACTCTCTTTCTTTCAAAGTACCGTTTACTTGGAATGGGAAATGCGGATATAAGGCAAATATAATCGGGTAATGATATAAGCACACCCCTAAAGGGGGAAATGATTTTTAAAGAAATGCAAGTGCAAGATGTAAGGATTGCAACATAATGTGTGACCGGAAAGTTGAAAGGCGAGATATAAGCAAAGGAACAATAAAAGAGTTCGAGTTAAAGATAAAGAGATGATTTGAGAAACTGACAACAAAATAAAGAAGGAAAGAAGGAATATGACCGGTAGATACGACCGCATGCTATGTAATAAAAGTGAACTTCCCCGAGATCCTTATACGCTTTATAAGACTAGTTGAACATTCGAGGATCAATGTTCTAAAGCGGGAAGGATGTTATATCCCGATTTTGTTCATTGGGACAATCCGGTGTAACTATGATAGGTTAGAGACAAAACTCATTCCGGTACAACCACGAGACTTTTGACCTTCGATTTCGTTTTCGAGACACAAGTTGTTCATGAATTTGTTGGCATGGAATATTTAGGAAAATTTGGGACCAAAAGTGGAATATTTGAAAGTTTGAAATTCATGAAAATTGGCCATGTTGACCATGTGGCTTAATTGGTCCCACACACTTCTCTCTCGGACAATTTTAATTGGTCCAACACACGTGTGTATGGCCATGGACACTTGTGCAATTTGAGTGGAAGCTTAAAGATGATCACTAAGTCATCTCTCCTCATTTCTACACTTAGAAAAAAAAAAACAAAAGTTGAAGAGCATCACCAAGAAGCTCTCGGCCAAGGGCTAGAAAAATCAAGTCCAAATTAAGCCATCCCAAAATTATTTCGTTGATGCAAATCCACTAATTGGAGGTCCCTAAGTAGCGTGGAAGTGTTGTTTGGATCATCAAACCATCCGTTTTGTAGATCGCAAACCCTAGCCTATTTGTGAAGTTGAAGAAGAAAGGTAAGATTTAATCATGTTTTATGTGTTATGAATGGTGTATGCATGTTGTAGTATGCTAAAATGGAGGAAATTCATGAAATATGGCATGTTGGAGTTGAGGTTGTGTGTGTTGTGTTGTGTTGAAGTAATGAATTGAAGTTTAGTTAGCATGTTTTGAATGTTGTAGAGTGAAGAAATGGATGAGAATCATCAATATGTATATATGTAGTGTTGGCCGAAAATGGGTCATATTATATGGCAATGAATGGATTAATTCTACTTAATGTTTTAGTTGTCGTCGTTATGAATTCTATGTTGGCATGATAAGAGTTTAATGACTCAAATTGATATCGTAAGTGTTGTGGGCTGAATTGGAGACTATTGTGCTTTTGATGTAATTTGTGTATTTAAGAGAATGACATTGTTAGAATGTGGATTGTTGGTGCAAATCATGATGTGGAAGTGAGGAATGTGTTATGGATATTGTTCTCGGGTTTGGGGACTGCTTTCGGGCAAATTGGAGCCTTTGTTGGATTGTTGGAAATATTGTATGAATTGTTTAAAATGTTTTTGAATGTTGTTGGTATGGGTTTGGGTTGGTATTGGAATGTATGAGAGATAATGTTGGCTTGAATGTAAGCCGTTGAATTGAAATAATGTGTCACACCCTTAATCCAATAGGGTGTGATGGGCACCCGACCCTCATTTAGGGCCGAGCGAACCCGCTGACTCACCTAATACTCATAATCACGCTGGCTTTCAAATCATGACACACATATATATATAACGAAAATTTATCGAAGAACAATATGCTTTTTGTTTTTCTCAAATCAAATAAAATCTTGCAACATGTGAAACTTATGACGCAACGCATAATAATACATCGGCTTACATAGCCGTTTACATAACCGACATCTAATACCCACGACATCCTGCAAAGTCTCTAACATGGAACATGAATCGACATCATAATGCTCAGACTCGCGCAAAGACCGAGAAAATGGAGCTCGCCAATCCCTCCGGAACATCTTCTCAATGTCTTCAACTCATCTCGGGAGTACCGCGCGCATGAAACGCAGCCCCCCGAAGAAAGAGGGGGTCGCATGGAATACGTACCGAGTATGTAAAGCATGAAATACAGTAAGCGGGATCATACTGAAGTAAAGAGTACAGAAAATCATAAAACTTGTCTTTGAAAAGATTTATCATGCATATCAAAATCATATAATCATCACGTATACATATAGCGTGTCCCGGCCCCCTAACGAGGGACTCGGTGTATAAAATCATCATAAGCATGTACATATAGCGTGTCCCGGCCCTCTAGTGAGGGACTCGGTAAGTAAAATCATGTCATCATCATGTATGTATGCATGTACATATATATATATATACCGTACCCGACCTACAGCCGAGGGACTCGGTGAATAGCCGTGTCCCGCCCCGGCCGCAAGGAACTCGGTATGCCATCCTTGCCACCATCCCCATATCATCACATCATCATATACATATATATATAGCGTGTCCCCGCCCTCTAGTGAGGGACTCGGTGAATAATGCGGAGAGGCCGCATGAATGCGTGTCCCGCCCGGCCAAATGAAAGATATATTGAGCTTCGCACGAGCAGAGTAGTGAGAAACCATATGCACATAAATCACCATAATAGACTCAATGGATAAGCAAGTAGTCAACGGTCGAGGGCTAAAACAATAATCATGTTAGGTTCTTTTTCAAAAAGGATCGTATCAAATCCGTTCTAAATATTTTGTCACTAAAACTGCATTAAAATAAATTTAAGGGATCGCAAGCACATATCAATTCAATCCGAGCCCGCTCGTAAAAGTTACGGGCCTTACCTATCATGGAACCTCATGCGAATATATCGAAGCGATCTGAGCCTTTCGGTGAAAGTTATGGACGTTCGTAGTTTCGGAGTCGTTTAGGAAACAAACTCTTTTCGAAAACAAACTTTTATGCAATCTTTGAAATCCACTCATGCAAACAACATAAAGACCATAATTTGACTACATTAAAAATATGAATATCACGAAACAAATATGGATCATAAACATGCTCGGACATGAAGAGTAGAATTACTCAGTACGTGTCATAACTTACTTTTCACTAAGACATGCCAAAGAAAGAAAGGTTGAGCTTTACATACCTTAGCCGCTTCCTAATCTAATCCGAACTTACGTCTCGACACTCTAAGGTCTACACAACGTCAATAGATATTGAATATTAGTCATAAACATCGAAGAATCTAATCCCAAGCCTTTACTTTTTCTACAGAAATTTCGGCAGCATTTCCCCTATAAATTGGACATCCCCGAGAATTCAACTCGGCCAAATCAACAACAACCAAACCAACAACCATACTAACAACATCCATAAGTGATTCAAAACGCATTCTAGCATTAATAATTCCTTTCTACACAATTCGGCAACATTTCATTTATATTCAAATAAACTACATACGATCAAGCCAATACCAATGTTCACATATTCAAGTAATAAGCCGAGGTCATTCAATCAAGATTCAAGGACATTTCAAGCTATCTGCAAAGTATTCAAATCAGCCCATCCATTCACCATGCCACCCGAACCCCTCCAAATGCAAGAAAACAATCGACAATACATTTCTTCCCTCCAAATTCATCAACTACACTAACAACTCATACATTGGCAACATTATCCTCACAAATCCAAGAAACTATAATAAAATCACATTAACTCCAAATCAGCCCACACGGTTTTTAACTTCAACTTGATCATTAACCTTCATTCTACATCATAAAATTCTTAACGACGACAACTAAATTACTAGATAACATTAATTCATTTCTTACATACCAAACAGCCCCTACACGGCCATTCCTCAACATACATCGTTCCA
>NC_081346.1:36734121-36782158 GCF_029784015.1 Lycium ferocissimum
GAATTGAAATTGGCCTTGGAACGGTAAAAGGATGTTTGACGTCAAAAGTACGGGCCGTACAAATTTGTACGGGCCGTATATTAGGGCGTACATTGCAAGGTAAAATCAGAAGTCACTGGAATTTGCCATTTCGAGGTACGGCTTGGATGTACGGGACGTACATAAATGTACGGGACATACTTTTGTTGCGTACCTTTCAGACCAAAAATAGTAGTCACTGGGTTTTGACAAATCCAGGTACGGCCCAATTGTACGAGCCAGACATAAAAGTACGGGACGTACAATGAGCCCGTACTTTCCCCGCTTCAGCTAGTAGTATAAATACGTGAGTTCAGTTTTTAGTTCCACATTTCACATTCCCAAGGCCTAGCACGAAGTTCTTCTCTTCCCACCATTAGAATACATCAAGGTAAGCCTATTCTAAGCATCTCAAAAGAATTCTAACAAATATTATTGAATATTAAATAAGCGTTCATCATTCCTAACCTAGGGTTTTCACGAAAACCCATCACAAGGATTCAAGACTAAGGCTTTTGGACTTCTTCTAAAAGTTCAGACTTTTATACAAGTTTTGGAGCGCTACAGGTATGTATGGTTTCTATCTTTGTGTGGGAACATCGTTGTTCTTCCCCACGCCATGTTCTTCCATGATTTATACAAAATTTTATCAAAACTGGGGTTCTAGAAATGTTCGTGATAACCCTAAGTACATGTACCATGATATACTATGTTTGTATGATTACTTCGTTATTGTGTTCTTGATATTCCATTTTGGTTATTGAGAATCTGTCCATAATCCTTGAAAACCTATACTTTGTATTCCATGGGTTCTTAAATGCAAGATATGAACTATTATGCTTATTTTCATGAAATTCTACATGCTTCCATATTTTCATACAAGTTATATTATGTATATCTATCTTCATGCTATAATACAATCACGAATCTTGTTTACATGCAAGTTATATAATTCATGGGCTACTAAGCCAACTATATCCATGTTCCTGTTTTTGGGAGTTACACAAATTACCGAGAAGGCTCAGATAGCACAAACTATGTATGCTACCATAGGATAAGGATCGCTCCGCCCAGTTAGGACGATACCTTTATGTTTACCCATTGCGGGTTATTGGATCCATTCATGTTCATGTTCATGTCTTGTACCCCGGCAAGGTACAAGCTAGCTTAGCTGGTCGAGCAGAGATCAGACGCCACTTACTTACATGGTGGTTACATGTCGATTATGCTAAGGCCCTCCCGCTTAAAATGTTTTATTGATGTTATATCTATACTCATGTCAGATATACTCATGTTCACGTTCGGTTTACAGTTTTAGTTTCAGTTCTATTATTTCATGTGCCATGCTTATTTCATTCAGTTGCTTTACGTACCAGTACAATTCAAGTGTACTGGCATCCTCTTTATTTTCTCGGGGTCTTGCATTTCACGATGCAGATTTATAGGACGACGGATCAACATATTAGGACTTGCTCGTATCAGCTTTTGGTGAGCCCCTTTCTATTCGGGGTGTCATATTTATGTATATTTCAGTCATGTAGTAAAGGTATGTCGGGTGCCTTGTCCCAGTAAACAGTTTAGCAGTCAGACTCATGTCAGAGGTTTCATAGACTAGTCAGTTATGTTATGTTAGACGTTCAGGGTCGTATAGCCATTTTGGCTGAGTATTAACATGTTATTTCAGACTATTTTCGCATCATTCTTTTAAACAACCATTTTCTCTATTGTTATGGGATTTCATGTTTTATTCAGATTATCCATGTCTTATATTGTATTCCGGAGCAGCTCATGCCCCATGTTGATTCAGCAAGCCATGTGGTTCGCTCGATAACATGCAGCAAGGCACCAAGTGTCGTGTTACGCCCAAGCCATGGTTCGAGGCGTGACAAAGCTTGGGATCAGAGCCTAGGTTAAATTGTCTCCTGGAGTCTATGTAACCGTGTCCAGTGGTGTCACGACCCAACCGAAGGGTCATGATGGGCACCCGGAGCTAACCTACCGAGCACCACAACACGTACATGCATCCCATATCCATACCTGAGTGGGCCATCATGCTAACTCATAAATGTCATAAACTGTATGGGACACAAGCCCAAAACATAATATACATCACCAAGCTGATCTCAAGTATACAAACCGACCAGGCTATCAAATGATAACATAACAAAACATGGACCGAGAAGTTCATGGAACATCTAACTGTGAATATCTGTCTACAAGCCTCTATTGTAGTACGTGACATAACATGGCCGGGACAGGGCCCCGCCATACACATGCAAATGCATATACAAGCATGCTGACTCACAGAGCAACTTCGGAGCAAGCGGAGTGCCACGACAACGCTGGCCGAGTGGGTATCTTTACGAGAGATCCGTCGACTTTTGTATCTCAAGACTGCGGGCATGAAACGCGAGCGCCCCAAAGAAGGGACATCACTACGAATGATGTACCGAGTATGTAAGGCAGAAATATAACACAATAAACATATACTGTAAAGAAGAAGGATAAGAATCAACCTGGCACTTCTGAGCTACCGATGTAAATCTAGCATACATATATAATACCTCTTTATATTCTAGCAATCTCCACTATGTCTATATACCCTACCATGGCCCTAGTTAGCTTACTATCATAACATTATCCGAACATATATTGCGGCGTACAAACCAATCCAGATATGAATGCATGTGTTGCGAAACGTACAACCCGATCCAAATATGAATGCATGTGTCGTGAAACGTGCAACCCGATCCAAATATGAATGCATGTGTTGCGGAACGTGCAACCCGATCCAAATATAAATGCATGTGTTGCGGAACGAGCAACCCAATTTAAACATAAATGCATGTGTGACTCTCTATACACTCATGTGCTTAACTATATCTATATACAATACTGTGTCTCTGACCTAGTTATCATCCTGGTGCTATCTGCCCGACTGATCAGTGGTAACTGCCCGACCGGCCGTAGCATGTTGGTAAATATAATCAACATCATAACCAGACCTCTATGAATAATCTCTATGCACTTCTCATGGTCATCACTTATCCGTTAATGCCTACATGATCACATAAGACTTATAAGCACATTTCTGGGTCATTCAGACTTCTTCCCGATTAACTAAACCTTAAGTCAATTCCTGGCTGCATCATAAGTCTATCTTCTAGCATTAAGTACCTCATTAGGGATCTTATAACTAGCATACTATTCAGGTCTTACAAAACATTCCTTAAGAACACATTTCTAAATTAATCGGAGTGACGCAAGGTCATTTTACCTCCGATTACCGCTATGGATCTTTCATTGTCGGTATATCTCACCTTGAAGGAATGAATGACTATAAGATGAGATTAACAACAATAAACAAGATTAAATATGTCATAGGAACATCAAGATACATAAGCTCCTAGCATTTCTAAGAGTGAAGTCATAATGGACATCATTGGTGTAAGTATGTATCGATAAGATCATGCCTTAAGAAAGAAAGGGACAGCCTTACATACCTCAAGTCGTCCAAGAAATCCAACAATCGGGCTAATCACAACTGGCATGCCATTCCTACAAGAAGGAATACATATATAAACTTAGATGGTGCTAGTATATCACGTATATCAACGACAACTTGGTTCTAAGTAGAACGGGCAGCATCTCCCCTTACCCTCCAATCACCTCAACATATACAACAGCCCACAATAACAACAAGAAGCTTACAAAAGCCCTTAAATACTCCTTTCACTGCCCATACAAAGAATATACACCAAACAACCCAAAGTATACCAATATACAATAACAATACACTTTCTTTCTTCTAAATCAAGGAGCATAATCTCATCAACATCAAAAACATTAGATATTATCCAAATACATGGAAATTAGCTCAACAACACAGCCACAACATGCTCAAAACAGTCCATGAACTCAACAACTACAACACAACCCTTTATGACCTTTTCTCCATAACTATTTTCACTTTTAAGACTTGCTAAACCTTCAAATCAACTCAAAATAAGAGATAAGTTGAAGAACATAACTTATACTTGAAGAACTTCAACTCACACAACTTTTTTCAAGACCAAGTTCACCACAACTCCATGTAGAAGCAAGAACAATCACTTTTCATGAACTAGTTGAGGATTTGAAGCTTGATCCTTTGTTAAAAACAGTTAGGGATGTTTATGGATGAGTAGGGATGGTCTAGAAGATCTGATTTTGATGAAAGTAAGCCCCAAGGTCATGGCCCTTCTTATTTATAGCAAAAGAGAAGTTTCCACCGCCTCAACTCGACGGTACTATCTTATTCAATGGTTCGTCGAATTGCAATCGTTGAATTGGACAGAGGAATCGTACAATTTTGTACAGGCCGTATCTTCCACTGTACGTCTCGGATTTACGATCTGTCAATTATATTGGAAAGAAGACTCTCTGAACTTCAATGTACATAGGTTATGCATTCCATAAGTCCTCATATTCTAGGAGATATGTATCTCTCAAGTTGGACAAAAAATTCCTATCCAAAATTCCGCCAAGTTTTCCCAAATTTTCGACAAACTTAATTTCTTCGATTCGCTTGATCCCGAAACCTTTAGACACTTGCTTATCACTTGTTCAAAGAATTCCCTAACCTTCTAAGGGTCCCATGACCTCTCCCGAACATTTGTTTACTTACGACGCAAAATTTTTTGAGGTGTAACAAGTAAGGTCTCTATTATATGTGTGCGTGCGCCATTCATATAACCAGCTGGCCACCAAGGCATCTAGGATTATCTCACTCCTTTCATACTCTAGATCATGCAGCTAGAGCTATGCTTTCAGGAATCCTTCTAACTTGTGTGTATTACGTATTTCAGGCAATGCCTGCAAAAAGAAAGTACACCAGGAGAACTTCCACTACTAGCCAAAGGGCTGCTACTGAGGACTTTCAGACTCAGGAAATTCACACCAAGGCTCAGGGGCATGCACCGGATGCAGTGCCCCCGACTAAAACCCCAGCTACAGAAAGGCCTGTGGAGGTCCGCCCTACAATTACTCCACAGCCCAGTGCTATTGACATGGGTGTTAGGAGAGATATCTAGCTGCTCACCCTGATTGTTGCTAGTCAGGCACAACGTCAGGAAACGGCTCCTAACACAGGTTCTAGTAGAGGGTCGAACAGGTCTAGGACCAAGGAATTTCTGAACATAAAGCCTCCAGTGTCCACAGGGTCTATTAAGGGATAAGATCCCCAAAATTTCATCAATGGGCTTTAGAAAGTCCTTCGTGTTATGCATGATATTGAAACAGAGGCCTTAGAGTTAGGAGATTATTAGTTGCAGGATGTTGCTCATATTTGGTATGAGACGTGGGAATAGCCCTACGAGGAAGATACGTCCCTAGCGACTTGGGATGATTTTGTTGATGCTTTCATTGACCACTTCCAGCCGATTGACGTCAGAGAGGCGAAGGCCTACAAAGTTGAGAGGCTCAGACAGAATGTTATGAGTGTGAATGAGTATTATCTCAAGTTTGTCTCCATGTCTAATTTTGCTCAGTATATGCTTCCTAACATGAGGGCCATAGTTAGGAGATTTGTGTTGGGCCTTATACCCGACTTGTATGGTGATGCAAATATTACTACTCAGAATGTGATAGTGACCATCACCAAGATGGTTGCTTTTGTTTAAGGTCTTGAAGACAGAATGAAAGAATAAGAGGCTCTTAAGAAAGAAAAAGATAGGGAATTTAATAAAAGAACTAAGTCTGCAGGTAACTTCAGTCACGGGGGAGGTGGAGGCAGAAAATTCTTCAAGAACAGATCATCAGGACCCTCTCCATTTGCAGCCAATGCCCCAGCCCCAAAGTTCAGGAACAATCAGAAGAGACCGAATTTCAGGTCAACTTACTCGTATTCTCAGGCTAGTGCGGGTCAGCAGACTTATGATATTCCGGTTTGCATCAAGTGTAGTAGAAGGAACCCAGGGGAGTGTCGTTTGGGTATGGATTGATTAGCTTCATCTTATGCCACAACGGGTTGTAGAACCAAAACAGTAAGATTTGAATTTCCTAATGAATCAGTCATAGAATAGAAGGGTAATTCAGTGGTATCCAGGGGTAGATTTATTTTCTATCTTAAGGCTAGAAGGAAAATTTCCAAAGGGTATATCTATCATTTTGTTCGAGTTAGGGATATAGATACCAAGACTCCAACTCTCCAGTTCATACCACTCGTTAATGAGTTTCCAGAAGTCTTTTTAGAAGACCTTCCCGGAGTTCCTCCCTACATGGAGACAGACTTTGGAATTGATTTACTTCCCAATGCTGAGCCGATATCTACTCCGCCATATAGAATGGCTCCAGCGGAGTTAAAAGAGTTAAAAGTCTAGTTGAAATATCTTCTTGACAAGGGATTTATTTGGCCTAGTGTCTCACCTTAGCCAGTCTTGTTTGTCTGAAAGAAAAATGGTTCCTTACGCAAGTGTATTGACTACCGTCAGTTGAACAAAGTCACCGTCAAGAGCAAGTATTCTCTCCCCAAAATAGATGATTTATTTGACCAATTTCAGAGAGCCCAGTGTTACTCCAAGATTGACCTCAGATCAGGATACCATCAGTTATAGGTTAAGAAAGTTGATAATCAGAACCCGTTATGGTCATTTTGAATTTCTTATCATGTCATTTGGGTTAACAAATGCACCAACTGCTTTCATTGACCTTATGAATAGAGTCTTCAAGCCTTATCTTGATTTATTCATCATTGTGTTTATTGATGATATTTTTGTGTATTACCGTAGTGAAACTGAACGTGCAAAACATCTCAGAATAGTATTGCAGACGCTTCAGGATCGTGAGCTTTATCTAAAGTTTTCAAAGGTGAATATTGTCTTAAGTCAGTGGCATTTCTAGGCCATATAATTTCAGGTAATGTGAAGGTTGACTCTCAGAAAATAGTTGCCGTAAAGAATTGGCCAAGACCCACCTCAATTTCTGATATACGAAGTGTTTTTGGTCTGGCAGGCTATTACAGACGGTTTGTGGAGGAGTTTTCCTCTAGTTCTGCTCCGTTGACTTAGCTCACTCAGAAAAAGGTTAAGTTTCAGTGGTTAGATGCTTATGAGCAAAGCTTTGAGGAATTGAAGAAGCAATTAACCTTAGCTCCAGTTTTGACGTTGCCAGAGGGAACCCTAAGATTCGTTATATATTGTGATTCTTCAGAATATGGTCTCGGATGTGTCTTAATGCAGCATGGTAAGATTTTAGCTTATGCGTCTATTCAACTTAAGACTTATGAAAAGAATTATCTGATTCATGATTTAGAATTGGCAGCCATGGTTTTTGCACTTAAGATATGGCGTCACTATTTGTATGGGGTGCTTGTTGATATCTTCACCGATCATAAAAGCCTGCAGTATATTTTCAAACAAAGAGAGCTGAATCTTAGGCAGAGAATATGTCTATCATCCAAGGAAGGCGAATGTAGTAGCCAATGCTCTCAGTCGGTGTTCCATGGGCAGTTTAGCCCTCATTGAGGAAGATAAGAGACTTATGACAAATGAAGTTCGCCATTTAGCTAATCTAAGATTTCTACTCTTGGACTCCGAAGATGGTGGTGTTGTTGTTCAGAATAGAGCTCATTCCTCCATAGTGGTTGAAGTTAAAGAGAAGCAATTTAGAGATCCCTACTTGTTGTAGCTGAAAGAGAGGGTTCACAAGCATAAGACAACGACTTTAGAACAAGGGAGAGATGATGGTACCTTGAGGTACCAAGGTAGATTATGTTTTCTAGATGTTGATGAGCTTAGAGAACAGATTATGTCAGAGGCTCACAATTCCAGGTATTCCATTCATCTCGATTCCAAGAAGATGTATCATGACCTTAAGGAAATCTACTGGCAGAATGATATGAAAAAGAATGTAGCGAATTTTGTGGCTAAGTGTCCGAATTGCCAACAAGTGAAAGCTGAACACCAAAGGCCTGGTGGGTTGGTTCAGAATATTGATATTCATATTTGAAAATGGGAGATGATAAATATGGACTTCATAACAGGCCTACCTCATTCTTCACGAAGACATGATTCGAATTGCGTGATTGTGGATCGACTTACTAAGTCAACACACTTCTTGCCAGTTAAGACCACCGATTCAGCAAAAGATTATGCCAAGTTGTATATTCATGAGATTTCCACATTGCCTGGGACCCCAGTGTCCATTATTGTAGATCATGGTGCTCAATTCACAGCGAACTTTTAGAAATCCTTTCAGAGAGGATTGGGTACTAAGGTTAACCTCAGCATAACTTTTCATCCGTAGACAGACGGTCAGGCAGAGGGTACTATTCAGACTATTGAGGACATGTTGAGAGCATATGTCCTAGATTTCAAAGGTAATTAGGATGATCACTTGCCTCTCATTGAGTTTGCTTATAATAACAGTTATCATGATAGCATCAAGATGGGACCGTTTGAAGCTTTGTGTGGGCGAAGGTGTAGATCATCCATTGGTTGGTTTGAGGTTAGTGAAGCCGAGTTATAGGCACCAGATTTGGTCTATCAGGCTATGGAGAAAGTCAAGTTGATTCAAGATCATTTTAGAACGGTGCAGAGTCACCAAAAGGCCTATTCAGACGTGCGGCGTAGAGAGTTAGAGTTCCAAGGTGATGATTGGGTATTCTTAAAGGTTTCATCTATGAAAGGACTGATGAGATTTGGCAAGAAAGGAAAGCTCAGTCCAGATATATTGGACCATATAGAATCCTGCGAAGGGTTGATAAAGTAGCTTATGAGCTTGAGTTTCCACAAGAGTTGGTTGTTCATCCAGTGTTCTATGTATCCATGTTGAGAAAGTGTGTGGGAGATCCATCGTTGGTTGTTCCTGTCGATACTATATTAGTTAAGGATGGCCTCACCTGTGAGGAGATCCTTGTGGCGATTCTCGATCGTCAGGTTCGTAAGTTGAGAACTTAGAAAGTAGCCACTAGTAAAGGCTCTATGGAGGAGTCAGAAATTTGAAGAGGCTACATGAGAAGCCGAAGAAGACATGAAATCCAAGTACCCGTATTTGTTTGAAGAGCAAGCAGAAAGCGTTCAAGGTAATAACCTTTCGTATCGATGTCATGCCCTTTATGTATTCATGCCTCACTTTTCACGTCCATGTTCATGTACTCTCTACTCATGCCTCATGTTTTAGCATTCATGTTTTCATAAAACCATGCCATTTTAGTTCAGGTCCCATGTTCCATGTCATGTTTCTTCACGTTCATGTATCCAAGCCATGTTTAGTCACGTTCTTAACCATGAACCATTATTTGAGGATGAATGATCCCAAGGGGGAGATATTACAACACCTCGTACCTTCTACCTAAGTTATGCTCATGATTCAGAGACTTAGAACCAAGACAGAATGTGTTGGGATTGAAATTGGCCTTCGAACGGTAAAAGGACATTTTACGTCAAAAGCATGAGTCGTACAAATTTCTACGGGACGTACAATTAGGGCGTGCATTGCAAGGGAAATCAGAGTCAGTGGAATTTTCCATTTCGAGGTACGGCTTGGATGTACGGGATGTACTTTTGTCGCATAATTTTAAGACCAAAACTCATAGTGACTGGATTTTGACAAATCCAGGTACGGCCTAATTGTACGGGCCGTTCAAAAAAGTACAGGACGTACAATGAGCCCATACTTTCCCCGCTTCAGCTAGAAGTATAAATACGTAGGTTCAGTTTTTATTTCCACTTTTCACACTCCCAAGCCCTAGCACGAAGTTCTTCTCTTCCCACCATTAGAATACATAAAGGTAAGCCTATAATAAGCATCTCAAGTGAATTCTAACTGACATTCTTGAATATTAAATAAGATTTCATAATTCCTAACCTGGGGTTTTCAAGAAAACCCATCACAAGGATTCAAGACTAAGGCTTTTGGTCTTCTTCTCAAAGTTAAGACTTTTATACAAGTTTTATATCATTACAAGTATGTGGGGTTTCTATCTATATATGGGAACATCATTGTTCTTCCCCACGCCACGTTCTACCATAATTTATACGAAAGTTTATCAAATCTAGGGTTCTAGACATGTTCAAGATAACCCTAAGTACATGTACCATGATATACCATGTTTGCATGATTACTTCGTTATTGTGTTCTTGATATTCCATTTTTATTATTGAGAATCTGTTCATAATCCATGAAAACCCATACTTTGCATTCCATGGGTTCTTAAATGCAAGATATGAACTATTATGCTTATTTTCATGAAATTCTAAATGCTTCCATGTATTCATACTAGTTATATTATGTATATCTGTCTTCATGCTATAATACAATCACGAATCATATTTACAAGCAAGTTATATAATTCATATGCTACTAAGCCAACTATATCCATGTTCATGTTTTTGGGAGTTACACAGATTACCGAGAAGGCTTAGATATCCTGAAACTACGTATGCCAGCGTAGGATAAGGATCGCTCCGCCCAGTTAGGAAGATACTTTCATGTTTACCCATTGCGGGTTATTGGATCCATTCATATATATGTTCATTTCTTGTACCCCGGTAAGGTACATGATGGCTTAGCTGGTCGGGTAGAGATCAGACGCCACATGCTTACGTGGTGGTTACATATCGGTTATACTAAGGCTCTCCCACTTAAAATGTTTTACTCATGTTATATATATACTCATGTCTGATATATACTTATGTTCAAGTTCAGTTTACAGTTTTAGTTTCAGTTTTATTATTTCATGTGCCATGCTTATTTCATTTAGTTGCTATAAATACCAGTACAGTTCAAGTGTACTAATGTCCCCTTTTTTTGCCCGGGGTCTTGCATTTCACGACGTTGATTTACAGGACGACGGATCAATACATTTGGACTTACTCGTATTAGATTTTGGTGAGCCTCATTCTATTCGGGGTGTTATCTCTATTTATGTTTATTTCAATCATGCATTAAAGGTATGTTGGGGCCTTGTCCCGGTAAACAGTTTAGAGGTTCCATAGACTAGTCAGTTATGTTATGTCAGATATTCAGAGTCGTATAGCCATTTTGGCTCAGTATTAACATGTTATTGCAGACTATTGTCGTATCATGCTTTTAAACAAGTATTTTCTCTACTATTATGGGATTTCATGTTTTATTTGAATTATCCATGTCTTATATTGTATTCCGCATCAGCTCATGCCCCATGTTGAATCAGCAAGCCATGTGGTTCACTTTGGTCACATGCAGATAGGCACCGGGTGTCGTGTTACGCCCAGGCCATGGTTCGAGGTGTGACACCAGGGTGATCGTGGAGGTTCATAAGCCATTCTGGGCAGATCAGAGCCTGAGCGTTCCAATGCAGTCATTATAGGTAATATGGTTTTTGATTTGCTTGATGCTCCTGTTCATGTATCTACTCTGATTGGAGACTCGGTAGTGGTAGATATAGTTTACCGGTCTTGTACGGTCACTTTATAGGCTATGGTACGTGGTTAGACCTAGTGATTCTTGATATGGTAGATTTTGATGTTATTATGGGTATGAGTTGGCTTTCTCTTTACCATGCGATCTTGGACTGCCACGCCAAGATAGTCACTTTAGCTATGCCGGGTATGTCAAGACTTGAGTGGAACGGTACTCCAAGTTCCTCCCCAAAGAAGGTCATTTCCTTTCTTCGCGCCAAGAAGTTAGTTGATAGAGGTTGTTTGGCTTATATGGTGTATATTCGTGATACCAGTGCTGTCGTTCCATCGCTTGAGTCGGTAATCGTGGTGTGTGAGTTAGTAGAAGTATTTCCCACGGACTTGCCGGGTATGTCACCCGACTGTGTTATTGATTTCTGTATTGACTTGGAGTTGGGGACTCCCTCTATTTCTATTCCATCGTATCGGATGGCCCCAGTCGAGTTAAGAGAGCAGAAGGAGCAGCTTCAAGAACTTCTTAGCAAGGGATTCATTAGACTGAGTGTCTCCCCTTGGGGCGCTCCAGTGCTTTTTATGAAGAAGAAGGACGGAACTATGCGGATGTGCATTGATTATTGCCAGTTGAGCAAAGTCACCATTCGGAACAAGTGCCCTATTTCTCGTATTGATGATCTATTTGACCAGCTTCAGGGGGCTTCTGTGTTTTCTAAGATTGACTTGAGGTCAGGTTATCACCAGTTGAAGATCCGAGCCGAAGATGTTCTTAAGACAACCTTTATGACTCGGTATGGGAATTATGAGTTTCTTGTCATGTCATTTGGGCTTACTAATGCCCCAGCTGCTTTTATGGACTTGATGAATGACATTTTTAAGCCATACTTGGATTACTTTGTGATTGTGTTCATTGATGATATATTAGTCCACTCGAGGAGTAGGGAGGATCACAAGATACACTTGAGGATTGTTCTTGGTTTGTTGAGAGACAGGGAGTTGTATGCTAAGTTCTCCAAGTGTGAGTTTGGCTTGAGTCTGTATCTTTCTTAGGTCATGTGGTATCAAAGGACAGGATTATGGTTGATCCTAAGAAGACTAAGGCCATGAGAGATTGTGCTAGGCCCACTCAGTGACAGAGATTCACAACTTTGTGGGTTTGGCCAGTTACTATCGTCGATTCATAAAGGAGTTTGCTACTATTGCTTCACATTTGACCCGTTTGATTCAGAAAGAAGTACTTTTTCAGTGGACCGACGAGTGTGAGGAGAGCTTTCAAAAGCTCAAGACTTTGTTAGCTAAAACTCTGATTCTAGCATTGCCCGTGCAAGGCAAGGATTTTATGGTTTATTGTGATGCTTCTCATTCTGGGTTGGGTGCCGTGTTGATGCAAAAAAAGAAGCTTATTGCTTATGTTTCCAGACAGCTGAAGATTTATGAGAAGAACTACCCTACTCACGATTTGGAGTTGGCTGCAGTGGTATTTGCTTTGAAGATCTGGAGACACTATCTCTATGGTGTCTATTGCGAGGTATTCACCGACTATCGCAGCTTTCAGCATGTGTTTACTAAGAGGGATCTCAATTCTAGGCAGCAAATATAGATGGAGTTGCTTAAGGATTATGACATTACCATTATATATCATTCGGGCAAGGCAAACCTGGTAACGGATGCCTTGAGTAGGAAGTCAGTGAGTATGGAAAGTTTGGCTCGATTGATCGCTTCAGAGCGTCCTTTAGCCATGGAGGTTTAGACTCTGGCTAACAGTTTTGTGAGGCTTGAAATTTTAGATTCTAGTAGAGTAGAGTGAGGCGAGATCGTCGCTTCTGGATCTGATTAAGGCAAAGCAGTTTGAGGATGCAGGGTTGTGCAAGATTCGTGATACGGTCTTGAGTGGTGAGGCCAAGGAGGCCATGATTGACAGTGAGGGGGTTTTAGGGATCAAGGGATACATTTGCGTTCCTCGTATTAATGATTTGATTAGGATGATTTTGGAGGAGTCCCACAGTTCTAGATACTTTATTCTTCCTGTTGCTACCAAGATGTACCGTGATTTGAGACAATACTACTGGTGGGGTCGGATGAGGGGATACATTATAGATTTTATAGATAAGTGTGGGAATTGTCAGCAAGTCAAGTATGAGCACTAGCAACCTGGTGGTGTGCTTTAAAAGATGCCCATTCCTCAGTGGAAGTAGGAGAGGATTGCCACAGATTTCATTGTGGGCCTTCCGAAGACCCTGCGTAAGTTTGATTCAATTTGGGTTATTGTTGATCGATTGACTAAGTCTGCTCATTTCATCCCAATACAGGTTACCTACATTGTTCAGAAGTTGGCCCAGATCTATATCCGTGAGGTTGTTCGTTTGCATTAGGTCCTATTAACATTATCTCTGATAGAGGCCTTCAGTTTCCATCCCATTTCTGGAGGACCTTACAGGCCGAGCACGGTACTCGATTGGATCTCAGCATAACTTTTCACCCTTAGATAGATGGTCAGTCTGAGAGGACGATTTAGGTTATCGAGGTTATGCTTCGAGCGTGTGTGATCGACTTTGGTGGTCATTGGGGCCAGTTCTTACCTTTGGCAGAGTTTGCGTACAACAACAGTTACCATTCGAGCATTGATATGGCTCCATTTGAAGATGCCGATCTCCTATTGGGTTGTTTGATGTCTTTGAGGTGAGGTCGTGGGGTACCTATCTTTTAAGAGAGTCGTTGGATAAAGTGAAGGTGATTCAAGATAAGCTTTTAGTGCCTTAGAGTAGACAAAAGGAGTATGCGGACCGGAAGGTCCTAGATCTTGAGTTCATGGTTGGCGAGCAGGTTTTGTTGAAGGTCTCACTCATGAAGGGTGTGATGATGTTTGGGAAGAAGAGCAAGCTCAGTCCTAGGTTCATTGGTCCATTTAAGATTCTCGACCGTGTGGAGGAGGTATCCTATGAGTTGGCTTTACCTCCAGGTTTTGTCGGGTGTTCACCCGATGTTTTATGTGTCTATGCTGAAGAAATATCATTCTGATGGTTCTTACATCATTCGCTGGGATTCGGTCTTGCTTGATGAGAACTTGTCCTTTGAGAAGGAGCCTATTGTCATTTTAGATAGAAAGGTTCGAAAGTTGAGTTCAAAAGAAATAACTTCAGTAAAGGTCCAGTGAAAGCATCGCCCGGTCCAGGAGGCTACTTGGGAGACCGAGTCTGATATGCCTAGTAGATATCCTCAGTTTTTCACCCAGTCAGGTAGCCTTCCTCTTGTTCCTTCCTTGTCCGTTCGAGGATGAACGGTTGCTTAATTGGTATCTGATGTAACGACCTAACAGGGGTCGTTATGTGTCTTTTGACCATTTTACCCCTGTTGAACAATTCCTGAGACTATAAACAATTCACGTGAAAAGTGCTGGATTTGGAATCCTTAGGTTCGAAGGTTCATTTATGAATCGGTGGGGTGGATGGTTCGGTTCCCGAGGCATTTGGTTGCATTTTGGGTACTTGGTTGGAAACTTGATGGTTTTACGTTTAGGGATTGACTTGGTAAATTAGTCTTCCGTTGGGAATTCCGAGGTCACGGGTGAGTCTGTAGCGTGTTTTTACATATGTGTACATATCTAGTTTATGTATTGGAGGCCTCGAATTGATGTCGGGATTTCAGGTAGACTTGTGAATAACTAGATATTTGCTTGTTCAGCTGTGACCGCTACAGCGGGCTTAGTACCGCTACAGTGGGACCACCATAGCGGTGGATTGGACTATCTTAGTTCCGCCATGGCGGATGGTCTAACTTCCATTGTGAGGCCACTATGGCGTAGTCCCGGCTCCCACGGCGAGGGGTGACCTTAAATGATTTTCTCTATAGCGGAAGGCCCGACCGCTAAAACTGGATCGCCATGGCGATTTTGGTGATCGCTGCAGCGGATGACGGGACCATAAACCCGTTTTGTATTCCTAAGTTCCAAATCATTAGTCCAAAAACTCCTAAAACCTATTCTGAGAGCTAAGAGAGGCGATTATTAATGAACTTGGTGGAATCATCCTTGAAGGTAAGTTCTAATTCCTAATCTTTTTCATTTACCTTTCTTCTTTAAGTTTCCATGGTAGTTGAAGTTCCTAGAATGGTGGTTATGAAGACCTAGAATATTGAATTGTTTAATATTGATTAGCTTACTGTTTATATCATCTAGAAGTGTAGATTAACACCTTCTAGGATGGAATTTCTCTATAGTTCAAGAATCTAATTTTGAGACTTAGGATTTCACCCAAATGTGGGGGTTTTGACTAATTCATGAAATTGAAGGGTCTAAAGTGGTTAGAAACCCATGAAATTGAGGATTATGATTGTTGCGACTAAGGGTAGGGTAGTTTCACCCTTATTTCTGCTTTTACCCATGTGATTCGTTAGGGGTATATTAGGTAATCTTTCTCAAATCGATTATTCTTCCAATTAGATGGTCTATTACTTACTTAGCATTGCTATTGCTAGACTTTGAGCGTTCTAAGGCATTACGCAAAAGGAAAGCTCAGGTGGAGTAGTTCGCATTCCAATTCTGCATTCGAGGTAGGTTATAATTTACTTGAGTTAGACTTTGATTAGTAGATTATATATATAGTAGAATTGATGGGAGAAAGTATGATTGGGAATTCAGGCATGAAGTCTGGTTGGATATTACCTAGGTTGGCATGACTTCTTATTATGTGGGCTAGTCGCCGTTACTTTATGTATGGAACCATGAGGTGTATTTGTTGTGTTATTAGAAGGAAGGGGTTGATATATATAGTCTTCGTGATTCATTGAGACAGCTTGTATGTTTTATGCTATTGTTGGGTTGATTTATCTGAGTCTCATTACGGCTTATGGCATTGTGACTTACACTTTCTTGGCATTGATATTATTGATTGATCATGCTTACATTGGAGTGGTGCTTCATATTGGGTTCTGGACTTGAACCATATCTTGAGATTCATTGTGGTATACAGACATATATATAAGGCACATTTGACAGGAGGTGAGGATGTGGCCTAGTTGTGGCTTGTGATCTGAGGTCAGTTCCAGAGCGAGTGGTACATGGACACCATGGGTCCCCCGCGGGTCATGACTTTCGTAAGAACAAGGCCTTTAGCTTGTGTGTACGATTGAGATACTTATTATTGGTTGATTGCATTGGATACCATCTTATTCCTTTGATTCATTGTTGATTAGTTAAATTTGATATGGTTGTTGTTGTCGTGTTGTTATGCCTGTCTGTTTATCTTTTTGGTTTTGCGAATGTATGCATGATACCAATCCTAGTCGGCCTATGATATCTACCGGGATATAGTGTTTGTACTGATACTACCTTGCTGCACCCTTTTTGAGTGCAGATTGTACTCCGGAGTTATTTCTAGACCTCGTATCTAGCCTGAGGCTACTTCCTGACCATATCCGAGTGTGAGCTCCTATCCATGCCATGTCGCCTGAAGATCTCTCTTTATTTGTTGCTTACTCTATTTCCAGACATCATTGTTATATTCAGACACTTGTGTATTTCTTAGATAGTATTTATGGTTAGAATCGTTGTACGATGACTTTTGGATTTTGGGGTTTTAATATGTTGTATTCCGCACTTATTTTTATATGGCATGACTTAGACTTATATTTATTAAGTCTGTTGTTCTTTAAGTTGTAATTGGTTTATTGATTAATTAATTGGTTAAGGGGATGGTTTGCCCACCAGGGGGGTTAGTGTGAGTCCCATCACCACGGGGTGGGTCGTGACAAATACCCCAGTCTTAGACAGGGTGGCCCACACTCAGGTTCTCAGATTACTGCACCTAAATTAGTGGCATAGCCGGCTAGAGGTGGTGGACAGAGTGGCGTAGGTGGTTCTTATTCTAGTAGAGGTGGTGCTCAAATAGGCCATGGTGGTGGTGGTGAAGGTTCTCAGGCCAAGGGTGGCTGTGCTCAGTGCTATGCATTTCTAGCCAGAACAGAGGCAGAGGCTTCTGGTGCTATAATCACAGGTACTATTTAAGTTTGTTGTCGATCGGCTTAGCATTATTTGATCCAGGCTCTATATACTCTTATGTGTCTACCTATTTCGCTTCGGATTTTGATATGTTATGTGAGTAGCGTGATTTCCCTGTTAGTATTTCTACTCCCTTTGGGGATTCTATAGTGGTGGATTGAGCGTATTGATCTGGTGTCGTTACTTTGATGGGGTATGACACTTGGGCTGATTTGATAATTCTAGACATGATAGATTTCGATATTATTCCAGGTATGAATTGGTTGTCCCCTTATCATGCAATCTTAGACTGTCACGCCAAGACGGTTACCTTAGTTATGCCTGGAGTCACCAGGTTTAAGTAGAAGGGTGCTATTAGTCATGCGGTGAAGAAAGTGATATTATTCCTTAAGCCTCATCGGCTGGTTGAGAACAGGTGTTTGGATACTCCTCCACTTGAGACTGTACCAGTTGTGAGGGAGTTTCCCGAGGTGTTTCTGACAGATATATCGCGTGTTCCACCATATCGTGACATTGATTTTAGCATTGATTTGGAGTCGGGCACCAAGCCCATTTCTATTCCGCCATATTGGATGGCACCAGCAGAGTTGAAGAATTGAAAGAACAGTTGCAAGAGATATTGAGTAAAGGGTTCATTCCCATTGGTCTGCTCCATTGTTGTATGTAAATAAGAAGGATGGGACTATGCACATGTGTATTGACTATCGATGGTTGAACAAGGTTACTATTAAGAACAAGTATCCTATTTCTCACATTGATGATTTATTCGATCAGCTTCAGGGGGCATCATTCTTCTCCAAGATTTACTTGAGGTCCTGTTATCGCCAGTTGAAAATTAGGGCAGAGGATGTCCCTATCACAGCTTTCGGGACCTGTTATGGTCATTCAGATTTTCTAGTTATGCCTTTTGGGCTGACCAATGCCCAGTAGCCTTTATGGACATGATGAATGGTGCTTTTAGACCTTACTTTGATTTTTTTGTGATCGTCTTTGTCGATGATATCTTGATATACTCTCGTAGTAAGGTGGAGCACGAGCAACAATTGGGGATCGTGCTTGGGATTCTTAATGAGAAGCAATTATATGCTAAGTTTATGAAGTGTGAGTTTTGGCTCGACTCTGCGGCATTCTTAGGTCATGTAGTGACCAGGGATGGTATTATGGTAGATCCTAAGAAGATTGAGACAGTTTGTGATTGGGTAAGGCCTACTTTAGTGATCGAGATTCAGAATTTTGTTTACCTCGCTAGTTATTATCGGCGTTTTGTAGAGGTTCTGTAGGTCGTGGTGCTCATGATTCAGGGCACAGTTCACCGAGTTTTTATTCCCGATCTGGAGGTCGAAGTGGTCATTCTGGTTATTCTAGTTCTTCTCAATAGCCTATAGCATATCGGGGATGTTATGAGTATGGTGAATTAGGGTATTTTTCTAGGGAGTACCCCAGACTTAGACAGGGTGGCCCACGCTCAGGTTCCCAAATTACTGCACCTAAATTAGTGGCACAGCAAGCAAGAGGTTGTGGACAGAGTGGCATAGGTGGTTCTTATTCTGGTAGAGGTGGTACTCAGATAGGTCGTGGTGGTGGCGGCGAAGGTTCTCAGGCCTAGGGTGGTCGTGCTCAGTGCTCTGCATTTCTAGGCAAACCAAAGGCAGAGGCTTCGGGTACTGTCATTACAGGTACCGCTTAAATTTGTCGTCATTCGATTTTGCATTATTTGAGCCAGGCTCTACATACTCTTATGTGTCTACCTATTTCGCTTCGGATTTGGATATGCTATCTGAGTAGCTTGATTTCCTTATTAGTGTTTCTTCTCCCGTTGAGGATTCTTTAGTGATGGATCGAGTGTATCGATCTTGTGTGTGGTTACTTTGATGGAGTATGACACTTGGGCTGATTGTATTATTCTAGACGTGGTAGATTGCAATATTATTCTAGGTATTAATTGGTTGTCCCGTTATTATGCAATCTTAGACTGTCATGCCAAGACGGTTACCTTAGCTATGTCGGGAGCCCCTATGTTGGAGTAGAAGGGTGCTATTAGTTATGCGCCGAAGAAAGTGATATTGTTCCTTAAGGCTCGCTGGATGGTTGAGAACGGGTGTTTGGCTTATTTGGCCTATGTCCGGGACATGAGTGCCGATACTTCTCTACTTGAGATAGTACCAATAGTGAGGGAGTTTCCTGAGGTGTTTCCGACAAATTTATCGATTGTTCCACCGGATCGTGACATTGATTTCTGCATTGATTTGGAGTAGGGCACCAAGCCTATTTCTATTCTTCCAACCTACAGAGTTGAAGGAATTGAAAGAACAGTTGCAAGATATGTTGAGTAAGGGGTTCATTAGACCTAGTATTTCCCCTTGCGGTTCTCAGTTGTTGTTTGTAAAGAAGAAGGATTGGACTATGTGCATATGTATTGACTATCGACAGTTGAACAAGGTTACTATCAAGAACAAGAATCCCATTTCTCGCATTGATGATTTGTTCGATCAGCTTCAGGGTGCATTAGTCTTCTTCAAGATCGATTTGAGGTTCGGTTATCACAAGTTGAAAATTATGGTAGAGGATGTCCCTAGGACAGCTTTCAGGACCCGTTATGGTCATTATGAGTTTCTAGTTATGTCTTTTGGGCTGACCAATGCCCCAGCATCCTTTATGGACTTGATGAACGGTGTTTTTACACCGTACTTGGATTCTTTTGTGATCGTCTTTATCGATGATATCTTGATATACTCTGGTAGTAAGGTGGAGCACGAGCAACAATTGAGGATCGTGCTTGGGATTCTTAATGAGAAGCAATTATATGCTAAGTTTTCGAAGTGTCAGTTTTTGCTCGACTTTACGGAATTCTTTGGTCATGTAGTTACCAAGGATGGTATTATGGTGGATCCTAGGAAGATTGAGATAGTTCATGTTTTGGTAAGGCCTAATTTAGTGATTGATATTCGGAGTTTCGTTGGCCTCATTAGTTACTATCGGCGTTTTGTAGAGTTATTTTAATCTATTGCCTTGACCAGATAGACTTAGAAGAATTTACCCTTTTAGTGGTCGGATGAATTTGAGGCCAGCTTTCAAAAGCTCAAGTCCTTATTGACTATTGCTCTGATTTTGACTCTTCCCGTGGAGGGAAAAGGCTTTACTGTGTATTGTGATGCTACACGAATTGGCCTTGGTTGTGTTTTGATGCAGAAAGGGAAAGTGATAGCTTATGCTTTGAGGTAGTTAAAGGTGCATGAGAAGAATTACCCCACTCATGATTTGGAGTTAGCTGCGGTAGTATTTGCATTGAAAATTTAGAGGTACTATCTTTATGGTGTGCATTGTGAGGTATTTACTGAACATCGGAGTCGTCAACAAATTTTTAATTAGAGGGATCGCAATTTGAGGCAGTGGAGGTTGTTGGAAACGCTCAAGGAGTATGATATGACTATTGTTTTTCATTCGGACAAGGCTAATGTAGTGGTGAATGCCGTATGGGTAGCCTAGCATTGTTACAGGTAAGGGAGCAACCTTTGGCTATAGATGTTCAGTCTTTAGCAAATAGTATGGTGAGGCTTGACATTTCGTGTCACGCCCCAACCTTGGTGAGGCGTGATTGGCACCCGGCACCTTACGGAAACCGAGCGAACCAACTGAAAACTCGCATCCTCTATGTCTCAAACGGAAAAATAAGGCCAAGAAGGCCAACTATGAATATAATATCATGCGTACATATATATACAATGGGCCTGCGACGTCCACATATCCACTAACAAAACATAACTGAGTTGTACACAGGAATCTGTCTGCAAAGCCTCTATGAACATGACTGAAGTACACAAGTCGGGACAGGGCCCCCGACATACCCTCTTGTCACAAAAAAACATATACAACTCAGACTCGGCAATGCTCCAGGAAGAAATAGAGCCCACCAATCAAAATTAGTACCTGAAAGTAGCCTACTACGGAAGATCCTCGTCCCGTCTGTCTACACCTGCGGGCATAAACGCAGCGTCCATAAGAAAGTACGTCAGTACGAATAATGTACCGAGTATACAAGGTGGAAATGTAATATAATCAACATATGCTGCAAAGAAAGAGGATAAGAATCAACCTGGCACTTCTGACTTACCGATGAGAATCTAGTACGCATGTCTCTTAATACTCTCATATCTTTAACTGCATCTATGGACAATACTGTATCTCTAACTTACTTACTGTCCTAGTGCTAACTGCCCAACTGATCAGTGGTAACTGCCCGACCGACCGTAGCTCGATGGTAATAACTGCCCGTCCGATTATCACCCAACGGTAGAGCGCAACTGCCCGACTGATCAGTGGTAACTGCCTAACTGGCCGTAGCTCGGTGGTAATAACTGCCCAACCAGCCGTAGCATGATGGTAATACATAACTGCCCAACTGGTCGTAGACCAGTGGTAAATACATAACTGCCCAACTTGCCAGAGACCGGTGGTAAATACATAATCAACATCACAACTAAACTTCTACAGGTAATCTCTAAACACCTCCTGTGGTCATCACTTAACCCATAGGGTCTACATAATCTCATAAGACTTATAAGCACCGCTCAGGCCATTAGTACTTCTTCCCACTTTACTAGACTATAACCAAATCCTAAGATACAACATAAACCTCTCTTCGAACATTAAATACCTCATTAGAGATCCTCTGCTAGCACTCTATTCATGTCCTATAAAACATTCCTTAAGAACTTTGTTCCTAAACGCATTGGATTATTATTATGGAACCGTCATCATGAACACGTCTCACCTTGAAGGAACAAAGTCATAAGATGAGATCAACATCAATGAATAACATCAATAGCCATGAAACAAGTTCATGGATATCACAAGAACATCAGGAACTCTAAGCTTTGGTACTTTTAGAAACAAGGTTATTGAAGATGTCATATATAAGTTCATAATAAAGGAATCATGCCTTAAGAAAGAAAGGTTTAGCCTTAACATACCTGGAAGCTTACTTTCCGACTTTCCAACCTACCTCATGTCTTGCAATCTAGTTATGATCGTTCGTAGTCTCGTAATCTACATATAAGACCATTCATACTATTGTTAGGCGCACCATCATACACTTATCTCAAGCCTTTAATTAAAATCCATTTAAAATCTGCCAAAATTCGGGCAGCATCTCCCCTGTTTATATGCCTAGCCCGAAATCACAATCCAGCAACCAACAACAACAACACAATACTAACATTAATAATATTATTTCCAACACCATCATGTTCTATAAACATCCCACACGATGTTTTCCAAGTTCCACACTAACCAGCTCGTTATACGACTATTTAACTACTTTATATCCGTAAATAAATTGAAACTAACATTAATAAGAAGAGATTCATACCTTACTCCCGTTAATATTGCGATATCTTAATTTTCCCCCTTGAACTTGAGCCAAAACTCGCCGCTATACGATTTTATAGTCACAACTATACACTGTTCGGACTTAAATCCGAAGATTTCACTTAATTTGCGCTAAAATTCTATGAAACGGAAGTTGGGGGATTATACTAGAGAGTTTGGGATATTTCAGAGGTGTTTGGATGAAAAATGAGGGGCAAAACCCCTTTTATAAGGTTCTAAAGTCGGTAGCAGTACTGTAGCGGTACGGTAGCAGTACGCGTTTCTGCTCTTTCAGCCTAACTTGTAACCTCCATAATTCTCTACTTCGATGTTGTATAGACAAGCAGTTTGTTGCGTTGGAAACTAGACTCGACGAAATTTATTTTAGGCTTTTGAAACACCTTAAAACTCCTAATATACTAGGAGATATACCCCTCCAAAGTTGACCCGAAATTCTGTCCAAAATTCTACCAATTTTCAAATTTTTGACAAACTTATTTTCTTCTATTTTCTTGGTCCCGAAACCTTTCGAAACTCTCCATACATGATATTTATCATTAATCATACTTGATAACAGTCATGTCCTTTGGTTCCAAGGTTGTGCTTCCCGGTTACGACTTACGAGATCGTAATTCATCCTTTACTCATACAATATAATTAATAATGCTTCGTTCCTCATAATCCAAAGTTGTTTTACTTAGCCAAAGCTCGACATACTTACGTTTAAATTTGATAAGTGCTTCTCTGAAAATATAGGGTGTAACATTTCGGAACCTGGCAAGGTTCTAGCTGTTGTTGAAGCGCGGTCTTCTTTATTGGATCTAATTAGAGCCCAACAGTTTGATGATGCAAAGTTGTACGAAATTCGATACAAGGTATTGAAGGGAAAAGCAAGGGAGGCCATTTTTTATGATTAGAGGGTTTTGGGAATCAAGGGTCGCATGTGTGCTCCCCAGGTGGGTGATTTGACTAGATTGATCATGGATAAGGCTCATAGTATGATATATTATATTCATCTGGAGCTACAAAGATGTATCTAGATCTAAAACAACATTATTGGTGGTGCAGTATGAAGAGGGACATTGTGGGATTCATGTCTCGGTGTTTTAGTTGTCAACAAGTGAAGTATGAGCACCAAAAGCCCAGTGGAATTACTCAGAGGATGCCTATACCTGAGTGGAAATGGGAGCGGATTTCTATGGATTTCATGGTAGCGTTACCCTGGACTTTGGGGAAATTTGATGCAATTTGAGTCATTGTGGACTGTTTGACTAAATCGCCTTATTTTGTATCGGTTCAGACTACCTACAATTCAGAGAAGTTGGCCAGAATCTACATCCGAGAGATAGTTCATTTGCATGGTGTACCTATTTCTACCATTCGGAAAGAGGTACTCAATTTACATCCCATTTCTGGCGATCCATGCAGAAAGAGCTGGGTACACGAGTGGAGCTTAGTACACCATTTCATTCTCAGACTGATGGTCAGTCTGAACATACTATTCAGGTCCTTGAGGATATGTTGCGGGCCTGTGCGATCGATTTTGGTGGTCGCTGGTATTAGTTCTTGCCTTTGGCAGAGTTTGCTTACTATAACAGTTATCACTCGAGCATTGAGGTGCCACCATTCGAGGCATTGTATTATATGAGTTGTCGCTCCTCGGTTGACTTTGACTCCTAGTTTGTTGGGTGTTCACCCCGTGTTTCATATTTTCGTGCTCAAGAAGTATCATTCTGATGGTTGTCACGTGATTCAATTGGATTTGGTGTTGCTTGATCAGAACTTGACTTTTAAGGAGGAGTCAGTTGCCATTCTAGATAGACTAATTCGGAAGTTGAGAACAAGGAGCTTGCTTCTGTAAAGGTTCAATGGAGGCATCATCCAGTCGAGAAGGCTACTTCGGAGTTTGAGTCGGATATACGGAGTAGATATCCACAGCTTTTCGGCGATTAAGGTATTTCCCTTCTCTTTTATGTTCGAGGACGAACGTGTGTTTAAGTGGTGGATGATGTGATGACCCATTAGGTCATTTATTTGGGATATTTTGACTATTTTACCCCTAATAACCCTTCCCCTAGATTCCTTAGAGTATATTTGGCTTGTGGGGATAGGTGGTGTGATTCTTGAGGCATTCAGATGAGATTTGGGTGAGAAAATAGGATTTTTGGAAGTTCATAAGTGTTGGGTGACCAAAATTAACATCAACGATAAATGAGTCTTTTTGGAAATTCCATCTATTCCATTTGGTTCGGAATGTCGATTATGACTTGGTTGAGTGGTTGGTTTGGTTCCCGAGAAACTTGGGGGTATTTTGGACTTTTGGTTTGAAATCTTGTTTCAAGGGATTTGAAGTTGACCACTGTCCACACAGGGTCAAGATGACCTCTTTTGACAAATCCGACTGCGCGAGTGAGTTCGTAGCGTGTTTTTATGGTTGGAATGCATATTTATCTTATGTCCGGGGGATTCCAGATGAGTTTCGAGTATTGGATCGGAATTGGGGAAACACTAAATTTTTCTGGTTTTTAGTGAATCTTGTTTCCTTCTACGAGCGCGAGCATAGGGCTGGTGTTCGTGAATTAGAGAGGTGGTTTGGGTTGGGTTGGGTTGACCTATCGTGTTCGCGATGGCCGCGTTGCAATCGCTTTGAGTAGGCCGGGTCAAGGGTCGCATTCGCGAAGAGTAAATCGGGCATGGACAGATTTAAAACCCCATTTTGAGTTTAGACCCCTCATTCAGATATTTGGAGCTTGAGACCTCGGTTTAAGAAAATTTTTGAAGGGATTTGCAAGATTCATCAAGTGGATAAGTTTCTAATCTCGTTTTTACCTTTATATCATTAATTAGTAAAGATTTCTCTGTTAGAAATCATGATTTAAAAAGGGGATTTGGGGGTTTATGAACCCTAAGCTAGAATTTGGGAATCATTGATTTGAACGTGAATTTAATGATGGATTTTGTTCGTTTTGGTATATAGACTTCATAGATGTTGGATAAACTAATTTCGAGCGGAATTTCCCATTTTGCCCCTTTGGACTCGGAATCCTATTTTTGCTGACTATTTGGGTTCGAAACTAAAGATAGCATTATGGGTATCATTGGATTCATATATCTTCCTAAAATAATAATTTGACCATATTGAACCCGATTTTGTAGCGAAATTACGGTTTGGACCTTCGGGGTTTTGGGTTGATTTTCTAGATCCGAATCCGTATATGGAAATATGGGTACGTATTGACTTGTATTTTTACGTATAATCCGTGTTTGAAAAGATTGGGATCGTTCGGAGGCTCTACGAGAGGGCCAGGCTTTGCTGTGATCATCGGACTCTTATTCAGGTATGTTGAGACTTTTGACCTTAATTAAATCATCGTGGTTGGTTTAATTGGACTAATAAGAGGGGATAATGGGGTAACCAATGGGGGTCCCCATACTTTTGAGGAGACGAGCACTTCTATTGGGTACCGGTGCCATGATATGGGTATTTGCGTAATTTAAATTGTATAGTCCTGTCTGAATGTCATGCTTTGGGCATTAGCTGATAGCACAAATTGATTTCTGTCTGTGATTGGGATATGAGGTCCATTATTTTTATATTCTTTTTACCTGTCTTGTTTGTGATGGTATGCTCTCATCACTCCTAAAATACTCATTTAAAAGTGGAAAACGACTAAAGATTAAGTCTTTATTACTTAGCTTGGCTTCTTATGTTGTGTATGCAATATTCATGCTTTATATAGTATCTCATGTGCTTTTGAGGATACATTTGTGATTTTTGAGGGGAAATGGTTCTGGACGGAGTGATGATGATATTTTGAGCCGGACTGGCTAGAGACAAGTAATGTGAGCCTAAGGGCCGAGTATTGTGATTTGGAGCCTACGGAGCTGAGTACTGTGATTTGATGCCAAATACAGCTTGGAACCCGAAGGGAAATTTCGGGTTGGTTTATGGACCTCGCGAGTCCCCCATGGGTCATGATTCATTGTATTTGACCGTGTGTGTACTGGGTAATAGGAAAGGCCTTGCATTGCATAGCGTCTGCATATCATGATATTCTATTGGTTTCTGGTTTGCATATCTTACTTGGATTGGTGTTTGGTTTGTCTTAAGTGCTCATTTGCATACTTGATGAACTTGAGGACTTAGAAGCTTATCTAGGCTTGTATCCTGAGATTGTTGTTCTTAATATGATTATTGTTGTGGACTAATAGCGGTTAAGTGTGGAAGTCGTAATTGTAGGCCAACCCTCGTCTCCATTTTCGTTAGGGTTGGTCGACAATGCTGCTGACTACACGTTGTTTCTTGTACTCACGCTGCACTTGCTACACCCTTTTGTGTGCATATCCGATCCCCTATTCGAGTGGACCATGTGATCTCACCTTCTGTTGAGTAGTTGTCCAGGAAGATCCAGGGTGATCTACCAGCAAATTCATAGAACTGGATTCCCTTCCCAACTTTATTTTATGTCCTTTGTTTTAGATTGTGTATTGCTTATTTCTTCAGACTTGTATTTCCACCTTAGTAGTTCCTGTAGTAGTGACACCAGATTTTTGGGGTTGTATTTCTTATTCCATTCTTTTATGACTATAAGGCGCATTTAAGATTTTAAATTGACTTGGAGGATATTTTCTCATGTTTTAATCTATCTTTTTCGTTACATAGCGTCGTGAATGACTTACTAACTTGGTGGCAGTTAGTACCCTCACGGTTTATTACATTTAGTCGTGACACCTTGAATGCATCGAACCAACAGCCGGAGAAGGAAATCTCCTATCATATAATATCTTAGATCGTGTTGTCTCAATGCTCGAATGGTAACTATCATTGTAAGCAAACTCCTCCAAAGGCAAGAACATATCCTAATAACCACCAAAGTGAATCAAATAGGCCCGTAACACATCCTCAATGACCTAAATGGTCCGCTCAGACTAGCCATCTGTCTAAGGGTGAAATGACTTGTAAACTCCACCCGAGTTGTAAGTGGTCTGATCTGGTACGAAAAGAGGCAACTTCGTCAAATGGTACATAATGACCCATGTATCACCAAACTTTCCCAAAGTCTGTGGTAATCCTACCACAAGTCTATAGCAATTTCCTTGTGCACTTTAATCCGTTAAATCTTCCTTTAACTTAGCTCAATAGTCTTATTCTCACACATTTAATCCAGCTCCACTTGAATTACTTTATTTTGATTATAACGATTACTCTGAACGCAATTAGTTGATTCCACAATTATCATCATAGTTGCCACAATCTTTTAGCTGAATTCGTAATCCATTATCAAACCTGTACCTATCTTCATCCTAATTATCTTTCATCCGTACCTTCCAAAGTTTTGTTTAGTACGAATAATCGTTAGAAAACATGCTGTCAGGCACCACAAGTCTAAATCATGATTCCCTTCAACCAGAAAGAATATGTGCTTGTACTGAACCAATACTAAGCATTCTCCAAAACTGACCTTTATCCAAGGCCGATTGTGGAAATTTTAAATTTCTTAGTTTCGTTTCGACGAGATGAAACTACTGATTCAACACTCATCATTCAAATCCTCCTAATCCTTCAAAGAACGTACAAATGCTCATCATCCTAGTGATTATCTTGCTATGCCAAATCTGTAAAAATCAATTGATCACCCCAAAAAATTTCTTTATACATTTGTCTCTCCTCAATGCATCACAAAGTATCTGCGTAGACAATTAGAATTTGCCCATATGGCTTCCATCAACAAAATATTATCAAATCTCTTTGTAAAATCTAATAACGCTCAGTAAACTTGCCATACCTCTATCCCGAACAGAAATTCATTAAATTCTTAGATATGGATTACTCGAATAGCCGTAAATATTTTGGTAATATAACCTTAAGTCACCCGGCTTTAAATGAATAGAACTGACCCGATTAAAATGCCCCATTCCCTGAATGTCACCAATGATTACCCGAACTGCCTTTAAATCTTTATGAAGTGAACAGTAAGCCTTCCATAAGTCTGTGGTGACTCATTATAATATGTTTTTCTTGAATCCTCAACCTCGTGCTGTCGTTCCCAATCTAAAAGGTGAAATTTTCCCAAGTGATCAACTGAGTACCGATGAACTATACCTTATGACTTTAAATCTTCATGTTTGTCAACTCGCACTAGTCACTGAAATACGTTAAAACTTCATGGAATGTAATTACATCGAACTCTCCTTCGTGTTGTTTCACTAAACTCGTTCATCACCTCTAACACTCCAAAGTAAGGCCTATGGCCTCATACTTACCCTTCACAACCAAAAAATCTCTGTGTGCAATAGCTTATTACGCCTTTAGCAAATCCAAAATTATCAAATCTTACAATCTATGTGCCTTACCACGCACAAATACTCTCAAGTTATTCATATTTGAACTACTCAACAATACTATCTAACCAGAACTTCGACAGAATCTACTACCACTGACATTGTCTTACCTCGAAATTATGACTTCAACTTTCAATTGTGGAGATTTCTTCTGATCAATCAAATCTAGCTCATCTATTCAAGGATGCCATGAAATTACCCACCTTGGTAATGCACAAGTTACCTCCTCATCAACCTTCAATCGCAAAGTCCCATTGGCACTTGCCAAACACTAAGTAACATTGTCCATAGACTTCCTTCCTCAATCATACTTATCACTTTTACACCCTATTTGAATGATTTAATATAATTCCACCAGAAGCCGTACATGATTCAAGAGTCACGCTGCTTCAAATCCAAGTCTTATGAACCTTAACCCTTAAAAATTGATAGTAAGATGCCTTTATCTTAATTAATCTGTTATCATATTCCATTCAAAATCACTTTTATCATTATCAACCAAAATCACTCAAACCCACTCATGGGGTAGATCGAAATATCATAAATCTTGTCAAATAGCTAAGTCAATCGTGGAGGTAGTAGTAAATATCAATCTTGAGCGTCTGAAAGTTTCCCTTTCCTCACCCAAACTTTAAAACTAAACATTCCTCTAAGCCAAAGGCATCACATATACAATATCCACATTTCTTCTACAAATTAGATGTAGAAACTGATAACTCTTTAAGTAATTAAATCACCACACTCGTCCATCGCGAGAGTAATTTCTATTAGTCGGTCACTGTTTCCCCCACAAGCCCACCACATAGTCAAACTTATCGATTAGTTCATATTCCTTTAGCATCCACTTCATAAATAGAGTAGTCTCAGAAAATCAATAAGCTTATAGTTCAAAATGACTCTTTATTACTACAACCCTTAGATGTCAACCGAACCTACAAAATGACATTTGCTATAACATTACACCGACTATTCTCAGACGAGCACGTCCACCACCCGTGCTTGTCCTATAACTGGGAATGATCCATTCGAATTCCTTTTATTACATCCTCGTTCCGTCGAGCAATTGAAGACTCTTTACACGCACCCCAAATACGACCTCCTACTTCCTCACACTTTATCATAAAAGGTCATTTACATGTTTATATGATTTTTCAAACTTCTTTTCATAGCCTCATAAATTATTCTTCTTGTTCGATCGATTGATTCATCCAAGTTTTCCTTTTGTCTTCAGAATATTAGTACTTGTCCCCAAAATCTCAGTACCTTTAGCATCTCATTACTGAACTATTGACTTGTGATTGATAAAATCATGTCATAAGACTATCATACTAAATCTGGACGATGTTAAAGCGTTTTCACCCCAATCATGCCTCGAGTAAACAATCCTTGCTATTCGAATCCTTCTCAAGTACAGTCTACCAAACCATAATGGTTATTAACTGGGTATTCGCTAGCCGAATCTATTCAATTTGCCAACTCTCTTCCCAAAGACTTGCTATACCATAACTGCACTTCCTCAACTTTCGTGCAATTAACCGTAGAAGGCATGGAAATCATACAGACCTTCGTACCATCACTCTCATTTCCTAGGATATCATCGAACTAGAAAGTCCAAATCACAACCCCACTCAATCGAATCTTCAAGTCCTAGCTAAAATATGAACTTGGTCACGCGTCCTTATCACATTGTCACATCTGTTACCATACAACGGGGAGTTGTATCCAGCTGCTTATGAGTGAATCTGATAACGTGTCTTCACCATCAGTGAGAGATTTGAATAATAAAGCTTAGTCCTTAAACGAATCATATAAGCACGATAAGGAATGAAAGAATGAAAGTTTCCTAAACTTCCTATATCCTCTTGAGGATGGGTACGGATGTCTACGTGCCAATCTAGACTCTACTAGACATTGCTCTTGTACACATGATGTTACATCTCGTACTTTTGTATGTTGAGTTTCGTTGTAAGTTAATCAACTTTGACTTGGAGAATGATATTATCTTTGAGGTTATAAGTGATGAATCATGTTAATCCTAAGTGTACAAGAGTTTAAAACCATGTTTTGTAGGTATTGGAAGGTTTAGAGGTTAACCGAATTGAAGAGTATAAGTTTCATCAATGTAATACTTCGGGCTTTCGGGCTATGGCTTTAATTGCTCGACATATATACGTAGACCTGATCCATGCAGAACATGAGTAATATTTAACTTGGCATATCAAGTGCACGGTATACAAGAGGATAAAGTCCCGAAATAATTTCAGATTTAAAAGTGTGGCAACGATGATTGGAAATTATATTTTGCGTGTTCCAAAAAGTGTTCATGGACTAATGCTATGTCAAACGACTATGATAACGAGTACATGTAATATGTTAAAAGTGATTATCATTTAAGTGAATTAACATCAAAAAATTAATTATGTATGTAATTAGTTAAATGGAGGGTTGTAGTAGAAGACAAGAAATTAGTTAAGATTAGTGAATAAATTTTAGGTGGACATAGGGCACATGTATTATTAGTTGGTGGAAGCAATAGATTAGCATATACATGCATGTATTATGGGGTGTCATCATATATTAGGGTGGGCTTGGCCCTTTAAATCTCTAATTTTTATATATTGCATGATTTGTCAAAAAAAATATGTATGCATAATTGCCCATAAATGTTTTAATTAGGCTAATTAATTAATTAATTAATTAAATGATAATTATTGCAAATTGATCCTTTTTATATAAATATTTTGCCATGGCCACAATTAAAATAATCAGTCCATGATTTAAAGAAACTGGGGCCATTTTGGTAAAATTAGCCTCTTAATAGTTTTATTTGAATTAACCAGTTTAATTTAATTTCAAAATTTGCTAATTAGGCCAAAAGGCCATAATTGAAATGATCATGTCAGATGAGAATTAATTAAGTCCATGTTCATAATTTTAGGCCCATTAACAATTTGGCCGATTTTTAAATTATTTTAATAAAATGATTATGTCCTGATTTTCCCTAATTAAAATTTCATCAATTTTGATCTTTATTTAATTATTTATCTTTTTAGGTGTACTAGATATACATATGTATACACAAGGTGTATATATATAAACAAGGTATATTTATATATGTATACATAAACGCATAAGGGCCTTTTTAATATTTTCATATTTTGGACGGAGTCCAGCCCAAAGCCGTGCCGAGACCGTGCCCACCCGTTTAAGCTCGATAAGAGGGCATACCCCCCCCCCCCCCTCTCCCTTCCTGTCTCTCTTTCTTCCATTTTAGTGAAACCCCAGCGCCGCCTTTGATTTCTCATCATCTCTCTCCACCAAAAATGGCAAGATCGCAGAGCCTAGCTAATGAATACATCTGTTACATGCTTATTAAGGTGAAAGCATTAAATTTTTCACCCGATTTCATGTTCTTTTTACCTGAATATGGTAATGAATCATTGTTTTACTTATTTTTCAGTCAAAACTCATGATTTTCTTTCGCTTTTAAGTTATTTTATTATTTCTCACATTTTCCTATTAGTTCATTGTTGTTGGTACAGATCGACCCAAGAAGGGTCAGATCTGACCGCACGTGTTGCTACATCTTTAGATCTGGAAGGTTGATTTTTGTTTACTGAGTATTTGGTTTTGGAAGAGCGTTTATCCCACGTCGTTCATTGTTAGTCTTGGTTGAGTTTTTGGGATTCTACAAATAGAATCCCACTCTCACAAAAAACAGGTCGGAAAAAACAAGGAGAAAAATAGGAGATAGAAAAAATAGCAGAAAAATTCAAAATTTGAAGAAGTTGGAAAATTTTGATTTTTCAAAGCTTCTTATTAAAAATTTTACCTTGACTGAAATAGTTAGGGTTTTCTCAGTTCTAAAATATTTTCCTGCTTGATTTTATTTTTCACGTGGCTGAGTTGTTGAGGTTGGAAGCAAAAAGCTCCCAAATTCATTCTTTTCGCGGCTCCGCACACAAAAAGTAACTCTTAATTCATTTTATTTGTTATTTAGAATTTTCCTAGAATAAGTGTATTTACACTAGCTAAATTGCTTGTGGTTTGATGCTTGCTAATGGTGGTTGTTAGTGCTAAGGGTTGCCCTATTTGATTGTGTACTTAACTTATGGGTTTACTTGAGGCAAACACAGTAGAACTAATGTGAATGTTGTGTTGAAACTCATTAGAAAGTGGACTGGTTGGACTTCCTATTGATTTGTTTTGTTTATGTGATTCAAATGTTCCATGTCTACTGTGAAGGGGTGTGATTGAAGTACCTTAAAGATTTCATTCTTTTCTTTTCCTTCCTTCTCGAAGTCATGTTAGTTTGTTAACTATAATACTAACTACGACCAATGTAGTGAAGTTCAACTTATTTTCCTCTACTCAACTCCTAGGTGTTGTTAAAAGGAAATGAGGTTGTTCATATGTTGGCTTTGATGAACATGAATAGATTACTTGTAATGTGTGATTGTGTGTATAATTAGAAATCACATTCCTTTTACTAATCAGCCAGTGAACTACCCTCTCTTGTAAAGCAAAATCTTTTATCAAGATCTTCTTAACTATAAATGTTTTAGTTTAACAACTGATTTGGATACAATTTCTAGTATGTTCTCTTCTTTTAAAATAAATAAATACTTAGGTATAAGTTGAATCTGTTTACTGGTTCTCTGAAGATATAACAGTAGATTATTCCATTTTTCCTTTTCTTTTCTTCTTAAATGACCTTACTCACACGGAGTAGGCTAAAAATAGGATCAGCTAACAGTTTACTGCTTTTATCAATTGATATTCAGATAAAAATAGAATCGTTGATTCCGCTGAGTTTATGGGTTGTATCGTTAATGGCAATATCTCTGATCATGTTCTCACTTAGTGTAGGCCAGAGTGTGTGCTAATTGTCTATGATTTGTAGCAAATGTGTGCTAATTATCTATTATTTGTAGCAAATCCTAGAACTAACATGATTAAGGTTCTTGAGTGTGGAATCTGTTCTTTCCTTGGTTTGATCAAAGCTTCAATTTCTTGTCTGTACTTGTTGATTAAAAATATAATGATCATAGCTTGTCTTGTGTGGTCCATTTCACTAGTCTTACACCTGAAAACGATCTATTCCTAAATGTTCAGAGTTTGGTAAAAAGTAAAAAAAAAATGAAAAAAGAAAGGGTCAACTTTAGGAAATGTAAGACTAAGCGCTCATTTGAAGATTAATTGGAGCTAATCTAATTAGTAACTAACTAATAAGATGGCTGTCAGTCTGTGACTTGGTTAGTGATCATTTTGGAATTGAAAGGTATAAGAATGGAGGGAAGTAGTTGTTACGCCCTATTTTGAACTGGTCCAAGATAGTTTGCAACTTCACGGTTCTTCTAACTGGTTTAAAAAAGTTATAGTCGCCACCTTATTTTTTAGGAAAATCAGGAAACCTATATGTATTTGTGTGTTTACTCCATTTTAGTCCACAAAACCTATGAGATTCTAGCTAAGGGTTTTATTTACCCTGAGGGGAAGGTATTAAGCATTCCTCAGAGCCTGTCCGAAAACAGTCCTTAAACTTAGTTTAACTGAACACTAGAGGGGGATTATTTATCTGTTTATCATTATTATTAATTGTTTTCAAAATGTTATGACTTCATGAAAAGCTACACTAGGTGATAATATACTAAGTATATACAGTGTATAAAAATGTATTTATATCAAGTATCAAATATTCATAAAGAATGTATAGTAAAAAATAATATATAAAAGATTATAAAGAGAATGTACCTCGTAAGTATAAAAGTATATCTGTTAGTATAAAGAGTGTATATATATATATGTTAGTGTAAAGAATGTATAGCTATGTTAAGAATATATAAAAAAAAAAAATGTAAGACTATGTAAAAACAAATATATCAAGGATATAAAGAATGTGCGTCTATGTAATGTGCGTCTATGTATATCAAAAGAATGTATGTATATTTAAACATATAAATAACATATTTCAAGTGTAAAAGAGTGTACGTCAAACCTAAAATGTATAAAGAATTGTATAACTAGGTATATTAGTGCATAAAGAATAGAAAAATAATTTACGAATATTCATTGGTGTAAAGATTTTATATAACGAAATTATTCAGAAAAGTAAAGTTTATTTGACTTGTTTCTACCGTTTAGTTAAAAAGAGTTTTTGTTTAATGAATATCCTATCAAAAGAATAAGGAACAAAATAATTGTAAAAAGTATTGGTAAAAAATAAGTATAAGGAATTGTGGATAAAGAATGAGTGAAAATGTGTAATGCCTCTAAAGAATAAAAGATTTGTAAATGGACGACTTAATATTTGCCTAGCGTCAAAATGTGGACTTAACTTAATTAAAATATGTATTAGTGTACATGAAACAATATAAAATATAAGTAGTGTTAAGAGTGTATAAAGAATATAAAATAAAGGATGGACTAGTATTTTTGCCTATCGTCAAAAGTGTGAATTTATTTAACAAAGTATTTATACCAAGTCAATTTAATCTAGTTATGAAAGTATTGACGGCCTAAGTTTTGCCTAAAGCGAATGAAAATCTTAAGTGTAACAAATAAGGTGACAAGTAAATAAATATATCAACCCGTCATTCTAAAAATAAAGTTTCCACTATACTATAAGTTTATGTTTTGTACAGTTATAAAAAAATGCGAAAATTAAATACAAAAATGTTGATTCGACGAAGTCTTTGGTTCCTTCCAAGTGTCGTCTTCGGATGTATCTCCGGTTACCTGTATAAACACTTAGTAAAAGTGTTAGTAGAGAATAAATAACTATCGAATTAATTAAAGAATTAATGAATAAACTTAAAATAAAATAAAAACCTGTCTTTTGCACATGGGAGGCCTTGGAAATTGACGAAAATATCTTCATCGGCCATTTGGGTTTAGTATTCGCCAAAATGAATTTAACTAAATGCGATAAAAAAGTTAACAGTACCATTGACCGCCAAATGTATTTTTTTTCGGGCACAAAGCCATCATTTATTTAGTAAAAGAAATGTAAAATCAGTCCGAATGCAACGTAACAGGGATGAATGTTGTACAAAACCAATAGCAAATTAGCTATAGCTAGATTACAACAGTAGCAATAACTAAAAAAAATGAACTCGCAGAATACGCTCGACAAATGCAAAGACAAAGACCAATGATTTTCCGAAACAGTTAAGGCAACACAAAATTATTAAAGACGATAATAAAAATAGCAATGGTTTAATGTAACAACAGGAGTGATGGAAAACGTAGTAAAAAATGGGGCAGCCATGGTCGTCGGAGAAAAATCTCCAGCGAAGCTCCGGGCGAGAAAAAAATATAAAGGGAGAAGGGAAAGGGAAGACTAGCAGTGGATATGCGTGGGCTGTTCATTGGTAGGGACTGGTGGTTGTCGGGGCTATGGTGGTTCGTGGATGACGGGTCTCATGGAAGAAGGCAGCGTGGTTGCTGTGGAGACAGCGTGAGGAGGGAGAAAAGGGGCTGGAGGGGTGGCAAAGTAGCGTGGTTCTGCTGTCATGATGGAGCAGTGGTGGTTCGTGGTGGTGTGAAACGGTGGTAGTGTGGCTGCTCGCTGTGGAGAGCGGTGGTCGGCGTTAATGGAGAGAAGGGTGTGAATGGTGGTGGTGTACTCATTGTGGGGGTGGAGCTTGGTACGTCGGCGTTAATGGAGAGAGAGAGAGGGAGACGAAGTGGGGCAGTGGCGGTGATGTGGTGGTTCGTGGGGGCAGCCGACCGTGTGGGGGTGGTTTGGGAAAGTTTGGTTCATGGAGATGGAGCTGTGGTGGTTATGGGTTGCTGCTGGTGGTGGAGGTGTTTTGGAGCGTCGCCGGAGCTCGAAGCTTCGGCGTGGAGGTGGCGGCGGCGGCGTGTAAAGAAAAAATTAGAGGAGGGAAAATGTTTAGGGTTTCTTATGAATAGAGGAGGGTGGAAATTTGAAAATTAGGGTATCTAGAAAAATATGAACCCCTCCCCTTCTTTTATTGATAAAAAGGCCCTTATTATTATCCAAAAAATAAAGTGTCACACCCCTTTGTCCCCTTGATGCTACTTTTAAACTCTAGGTTATTATTCAGTGGGGTTTTCACCCTTTTAACCAATGTGTAAAAATATATCAACCAATAGATGAATAACCCAACTCGTCACTTCAAATGTCACCTTATTCAAAAAGTGACAAGAACTTGACTTGATCGAATTTTTTCTCCGCATTTAAGAATTAATTGCTTCTCTTTTTCTGTGTACTGACGGACTGTACTAAAATATATTTAACTAATATATGTATAAATAATAATGTAAGTATAAAATATAAATATTAATGTATAAGATACAAAAATGTACTGCTATAAGATAAAGAAAAAATTATTAAATGCACAAATGGTAGTATTACGCTATACATGTGCAAAAATAATGATTCTTAAAAATGACAATAAATTGATAAAATTCTTAAAATAAGGATAATTATCAATAAATTGTCGAAAAATGTAAAAATGTGTAAAAAGCTATTTCTTGCTCTTTAACGAATCAGGACCATTTGAAACGTTAATTTCAAGCACGACGAGCCAAAATTAGGTGTCAACAGCTTGTCCCTCTTCGACCGGAGATGATGAAAGAGTTTTTAGGCGAAGACGTTGACGTGTAGCCTATTTTGGCTCGGCAAAAAATTACTAAAAGGATATGTACGGAGAAAGAAGCCAGACGTTGATAGAGCTTTGACAATGCTCTCCATTCGACGGCAGGGTTGTGATAAAAAAATGATAAAAAGGGAAGGATTGTTCAGGGCTGAAAACATTCGCGTACCCACGTCATCGCTTCCGCACTGCCCCCAAAGTCGAGCTACGAGACGCTGGGAGGGTGCAAGATTGTATACTTGCTGGGGAAAGAATGATTCTCGCCCCAATATGACTGAACTCTGCATAGAGCTTCCTACATATCTCGTCAATCACGAGAATCAGGTCAATGTAGTTCGAAAGGTGGTAACTAATGGATGTTGTGGCGAATTTTGATCGTCCGATTAAAATTTTGCCCCAGTGTTGTTAGAATGGTCCTAGCAAGTGTAGGACAAAGAACGGTCGTGCTCCAATTCGAGCTACCTACACATCCCTGAGATGGGAGTTAGACCGATTGTAGTTCGGGAAAACTTGTTGGGGAGGAAAATGATTCATTGCTAGAGGAGCGACCGAACTCAGAGCTATGGATTGAAATGGACTATAAAGTTCTATGTCGGTACCTTGATAAACAGATCGGGTTGTGTGTTGGAGCTTTGAATGGGGAGGAGTCCTGAATTGTGTGTGAGGACCTTTATGCATACTCCGGTTTGTGTACCGAAGCCTTAAAATGAAATGAAATCTAGTGTTATGTGCCGATATCCTGAAGCATACTCTCCTTTTTGTGCTAGAGCTCTAAAATGGAATACCCGCATTAGAAGGTGGGCGCCTGACTGAAATTAAAATGCCCGCATTAGAAGGTGGGCGCCTGAACTGAAATTTAAAATACCCGCATTAGAAGGTGGGCGCCTGACTGAAAATTAAAATACCCGCATTAGAAGGTGGGCGCCTGACTGAATTTAAAATACCCGCATTAGAAGGTGGGCGCCTGAACTGAAATTAAAATACCCGCATTAGAAGGTGGGCGCCTAACTGAAATTAAAATACTCGCATTATGAGGTGGGTGCCTGAACTGAAATTTAAAATACCCGCATTAAAAGGTGGGCGCCTGAACTGAAATTTAAAATACCCGCATTAGGATGTGGGTGCCTGAACTGAAATTTAAAATGCCCGCATTAAAAGGCGCGCGCCTGACTGAAATTAAATTACCCGCATTATGAGGTAGGTGCCTGAACTGAAATTTAAAATACCCGCATTAGAATGTGGGCGCCTGACTGAAATTAAAATACCCTCATTATGAGGTAGGTGCCTGACTGAAATTAAAATACCCGCATTATGAGGTGGGCGCCTGAACTAAAATTTAAAATACCCGCATTAGAAGGTTGGCACCTAACTGAAATTAAATACCCGCATTATGAGGTGGGTGCCTGAACTCAAATTTAAAATACCCGCATTAGAAGGTGGGCACCTAACTGAAATTAAAATACCCGCATTAGAAGGTGGGCGCCTAACTGAAATTAAAATACCCGCATTATGAGGTGGGTGCCTGACTGAATTTAAAATACCCGCATTAGAAGGTGGGCGCCTGTAAAAATGTACTTGAAATGAAATACCCGCATTAGAAGGTGGGCGCCTGTAAAAATGTACTTGAAATGAAAATACCCGCATTAGAAGGTGGGCGCCTATAATTAATTTTTTTTTGATGCATTTTTGTTTTTTTGTTTTTTTGTTTTGTTTTGTTTTGTTTTTTTTTTTTTTTTTTTTGGTAAAGAATGAAGAAGTGATGAGAATCGTGTCTTGACTTCAGTTGGTACCAACAATTAGTTTTGTGCATAAGAACCATCAAATTCTTCCCAGCTAACCGAGATTGACTTCAGGATAATTCCTATAGCTTCAAGTGGTACCTCAAAGATATTTAAGTATCGATAAGATTTGTTCGTCTTGCTTCAAGCAAAGGTTTTGAACTATACCTATCCTTATGTTTCAAGTGCCCTCACTAGAAAGAAAGTCCCTTTTTCACACATTCGGTATTTTGAACTTTGGGACGTCTAGAGAAGTACACTCTTACTCAGAAAGATGTTCAATTCATGCAATTGTGGTACCATAGGCTTGGCCGCCATGAAAGTATCCACTAATGTGAGACCCCTTGGCATAAGATCACGTAGGGCTTGTTATGGGTTTGTAATGTAGGCTTGGAAAAAGGGTAAGATATCATTTGGGTAAGGAATGACTAATCCTTCCTTGAGCGTTGCACTATGGTTGTGCTTTGTATTTGTGTGCTCTGATGCTGATCTGCTTCATTTTGTTGTCCCTTTCTTTTGTACTTGTGCGACTTCTTTTGCAAGTTGGAGCTTTTTTTTTTTTTTGGAGTTCGTTTTGTATGCCGAGACTCTTTGGGGATTAAGAGAATGAACCTGGGTTGTATGCCCAAAGTCTCGATGTTAATTCGGGTTGTATGCGGAGTGAAAAATAAAGAGGAATAACAGGTTGTATACCCGAGATCCTGAATGATGACTGATGATTTTTTTTTTGGCTCTTTCTTGCTTTGGAGGTCGTTGTTCGTCTTTGTTTTTATGGGACTTTTGTATCTTTTTGTCATTGGAAACTTCAGCTTGGATCTTTATCCGCGATTGCACATTTCTAGTACGCTAGCTCAGGAAGGTTGGGCCAAGAGAGGGATAGTGCATGTAAGCACCGAAGTGGTATAGGCTTATATGTGGTTGTCAAAGAAAAGGCTTTAGGCCTCAAAGGGGGGGAATGCTAGGGATAATGTCATTTGGTAGGCTAGAAAGGCTCAAACGGGTCTAAGAAGGCCTACGATCCTTTCCTATACCGAGTGTTACTCATAATTTCGCCTCAACAGACATTCAGGCCAAGTTCTAGATCACAATGCAATGCAATTGAAAGCTATCTAAAGCTCACCACACGATGCACATGAAACAATGAGGTTGGTTTTGTTCTTGTCTTACAAGCATGCAAGAGAATTTTTCAACTGTCACTTAAAGTGTGAATGAGAGGTACCAAAAGAATCTATGGTTTACCACGAAGTCAATCCTCTCCATCATATTGATTATTACTTGTTTCATTCCTATGCACATTCCTAACTGTGTTGGTACCAACCAAGTCAAAGATATGAATCTCATTTTTTTTTTTAAGGGGTACCGAACCCAAGAAGGGTTGCCTACGTATCTCATCTTTGATGAGAATCAGGTGCGCGTAGTTCGTTCAGAGAGGTAAGAACAAAGATTTTTTTTTTATTTTCAAATAATTTTGGGACTTTTTTTCTGATTTTTTTTTTGAATAATGAATACCGAACCCAAAAGGGCTGCCTACAAATCTCATCAAAGAAGAGAATCAGGTGTGCGTAGTTCTTGCAGATAAGATATAAGAAGAGGTGTCGATTGAAGGCGGAGTTTTGCAAGTACTCCGACAGACGGCAGAAGGTTGTGTCCATCGTAGGCACGGGCCTTTAAAAATTTTCTAGGAAGGGACCAATCATAGGCTCAGAGCTTGGACAGTACTATGGTAGGCGGTCAGAAAAAATGAGTCGATCGCAGCGCCGCAGCATTGAAAATAATCTAACAGCAGCGGAAAAAGGAGGTCAATCAGATGGAGCCTTGACATTACTCCCGACGTTGACAAGATTGTGATGGAGGAAAAGGTTGGACGTTAAAGCGCAGCTTTTGATACTACTCTGCATTTATTGGCACGGTTGTCTATGAGGGAATGTCAACGTCGGCGGAGCTTTAAAAAAACAATCCGATATCTTCGCAAGGTGGTAAGAGGGGATTCGGCCTTTACAAGTTTCTAAAAATACTCTGCGCTCATCGGTAAGATTACAATGATTGGATATCAAACTGTTTGCAGAGCTTTAACATTACTCCTTGTCAGTCGGCACGATTATTGTATAATTGAGGGGGGAAGGATTTACTTGTGTAGACCTTTAGGGTTGAAAAATAAAGGCCGACACGCCAAAGTTCCATGGCTTGCGATGCTTGGAAGAAGAAAAGCTTATATCCCAGAGTTTGGGACTAAAACTAGGTGATGGTTGGGGTAAGGCTGGTATTGCCACTGTTGGGTTTTGGATTTCAAGGGTTGATTGACGCTCTTGAAGTCTTTTGGAGAGCGTTTGAACTGCTCCAAAATAATTGTCCCGAGCTTTTTTATTCCGGTGAATTATTTGGAAACGGTGGGCATCGAACCCTTATCGAGGGTTGCCTACGTATCTTGTCGACAAGAATCGGGTCGATTTAGTTCGGGCAGATACAGTGTTGTATGTAATTTGTATGGTTTCTATGAATTGGTGGTTGTATTGAAAAGAAGTGAGGTTATGTACAAGAGTTTGCATCTGCAAAGTGTGTTCCAGAGAGGGGAAGAATGTACAAGGCTATTTTGTATTAAAAAAATGGTAAAGTCAGAATGATGGTAGCAAAGGCCAAAAATGGGTATGAAAAATAATGTGGCTTTGAGGGTGGTCGTAAAGACCAAAAAACGGGTGTGAGGGTTTGGAAAGGTTCCAAGCTCAACACAAGTCAACCAAAATTGTCCGATAAAGCAGACGAGGCGGAAGAGGGTATGTCTAGTATATATGTATGTCCAGTATATATGTACAACTAAAGAATGTCTAATAAATACAGTATGTGAAACAAATAAAGAATATGTAAGATGCAAAGAGCATGTAGCAAATAAAGAATAAAATTAATTCAGCTAGAGCAGTGATCAAAATTATACGTACAACGGCCTAAGAATTCTAAGAGTAGATTCACCTAAGCTGATAAAGAATATTCGGACAACTGTGAGATCACAAGTAGTAAGACTTAATCTCTGAAACTAAAGAGTTTGAAGAAGGTTCGGAGGAGCGCAAAACACAACTCGCATGCACAATGTGTGTATGTGTACGGCCGAAGACTCAATTGAAAGTGCGATGACAGTATGGGGAAAGCAGTAACATGTAGTGTCTTTAAACAAATAAGGAACACAAGTTTGGATTTGGCTTGCGACCTTTCAAATAAAATATTGTAGCAACTCATGACATATACAACAAGTAATAATAGTTAAAACAGATAAACAATCACATATCCCTCAAGTGCTCACTTAAACTATGTCTGCTAAGGACAAAATCTAAGTTATCCCCAGCAGAGTCGTCATTCCGTTATGCCCTATTTTGAACTGGTCCAAGATAGTTTGCAGCTTCACGGTTCTTTTAACTGGTTTAAAAAAGTTAGAGTCGCCACCTTATTTTTTAGGATAATTCTGGAAACCTATATGTATTTGTGCGTCTACTCCATTTTAGTCTACGAAACCTATGAGATTCTACATAAGGGTTTTATTTACCCTAAGGGGAACGTATTAAGCATCCCTCAGAGCCTGTCCGAAAACAGTTCTAAAACTTAGTTTAACTGAACACTAGAGGGGGATTATTTATCTGTTTATCATTATTATTATTAATTATTTTCAAAACGTTATGACTTCATGAAAAGCTACACTACGTGATAATATACTAAGTATATAGAGTGTATAAAAATGTATTTATATCAAGTATCAAATATTCATAAAGAATGTATAGTAAAAAAGAATATATAAAAGAGTATAAAGAGAATGTACCTCGTAAGTATAAAAGTATATCTGTTAGTACAAAGACTGTATATATATGTTAGTGTAAAGAATGTATAGCTATATTAAGAATATATATTAAAAAAAAAAAAAAATAAAAAGTAAGACTATGTAAAAACAAATATATCAAGGATATAAAGAATGTGCGTCTATGTAATGTGCGTCTATGTATATCAAAAGAATGTATGTATATTAAACATATAAAGAACATATTTCAAGTGTAAAAGAGTGTACGTCAAACCTAAAATGTATAAAGAATTGTATAACTAGGTATATTAGTGCATAAAGAATAGAAAAATAATTTACGAATATTCATTGGTGTAAAGATTGTATATAACTAAATTATTCAGAAAAATGAAGTTTATTTGACTTGTTTCTACCGTTTAGTTAAAAAGAGTTTTTGTTTAATGAATATCCTATCAAAAGAATAAGGAACAAAATAATTGTAAAAAGTATTGGTAAAAAATAAGTATAAGGAATTGCGGATAAAATATGAGTGAAAATGTGTAACGCCTCTAAAGAATAAAAGATTTGTAAATGGACGACTTAATATTTGCCTAGCGTCAAAATGTGGACTTAACTTAATTAAAATATGTATTAGTGTACACGAAACAATATAAAATGTAAGTAGTATTAAGAGTGTATAAAGAATATAAAATAAAGGATGGACTAGTATTTTTGCTAATCGTCAAAAGTGTGAATTTATTTAACAAAGTATTTATACCAAGTCAATTTAATCTAGTTATGAAAGTATTGACGGCCTAAGTCTTGCCTAAAGCGAATGACAATTTTAAGTTTAACAAATAAGGGGACAAGTAAATAAATATATCAACCCGTCATTCCAAAAATAAATTTTCCACTCTACTATAAGTTTATGTTTTGTACAGTTATAAAAAACTACGAAAAGTAAATACAAAGAGTGATTCGATGAAGTCTTCGGGTTCCTTCCGAGTGTCGTCTTCGGGATGTATCTCCGGGTACCTGTATAAACACTTAGTAAAAGTGTTAGTAAGAGAACAAATAACTATCGAATGAATTAAAGAAATAATGAATAAACTTAAAATAAAAAAAACTCGTCTTTTGTACATGGGATGCCTTGGAAATCGACGAAAATTTCTTCATCGGCCATTTGGGTTTAGTATTCGCCCAAATGAATTTAAGTGAATGCGATAAAAAAGTTAACAGTACCATTGACCGCCAAAAGTATTTTTTTTCGGGCACAAAGCCAACATTTATTTAGTAAAAGAAATGTAAAATCAGTCCGAATGCAACGTAACAGGGATGAATATAGTACAAAACCAATAGAAAATTAGCTATAGCTAGATTACAACAGCAGCAATAACTAAAAAACAATGAACTCGCAGAATACGGCCGACAAATGCAAAGACAACGCCAATGATTTTTCGAAACAGTTAAGGCAACACAAAATTATTAAAGACAATAATAAACCTAGCAATGGTTTAATGTTACAATAGCAGTGATGGCAAACGTAGTAAAAAATGGGGCAGCCATGGTCGTCGGAGAAAAATCTCCGATGAAGCTCTGGGCGAGAAAAAAAAATAAAGGGAGAAGGGAAAGGGAAGGCTAGTGGTGGTTATGCGTGGGCTATTCATTGGTGGGGACTGGTGGTTGTCGAGGCTGTGGTGGTTCGTGGATGACGGGTTTCATGGAGGAAGGCGGCGCGGTTGCTGTGGTGACAGCGTGAGGAGGGAGAAAAGGGGCTGGAGGGGGAGCAAAGTGGCGTGGTGGTGCTGTCATAATGGAGCAGTGGTGGTTTGTGGTGGTGTGAAATGGCAGTAGTGTGGTTGCTCGCTGTGGAGAGCGGTGGTCGGCGTTAATGGAGAGAAGGGTGTGAATGGTGGTGGTGTTCTCATTGTGATGGTAGAGCTTGGTACGTCGGCGTTAATGGAGAGAGAAAGAGGGAGATGAAGTGGGGCAGTAGTGGTGATGTGGTGGTTCGTGGAGGGGCAGCTGACCGTGTGGGGGTGGTTTAGGGAAGTTTGGTTCGTGGAGCTGGAGCTGTGGTGGTTACGGGTTGCTGCTGGTGGTGGAGGTGTTTTGGAGGGTCGCCGAAGCTCGGAGCTCTGGTGTGGAGGTGGCGGCGGTGGCGTGTAAAGAAAAAATGAGAGGACGGAAAATGTTTAGGGTTTCTTATGAATAGAGGAGGGTGGAAATCTGAAAATTAGGGTATCTAGAAAAATATGAACCCCTCCTCTTCTTTTATTGATAAAATGACCCTTATTATTATCCAAAAAGTAAAGTGTCACACCCCTTTGTCCCCTTGATGCTACTTTTAATCCCTAGGTTATTATTCAATGGGGTTTTCACCCTTTTAACCAATGTGTAAAAATATATCAACCAATGGATGAAGAACCCAATCCATCACTTCAAATGTCACCTTATTCAAAAAGTGACAAGACCTTGACTTGATCGAATTTTTTCTCCGCGTTTAAGAATTAATTGCTTCGGTTTTTCTGTGTACTGACGGACTGTACTAAAATATATTTAACTAATATATGTATAAATAATAATGTAAGTATAAAATATAAATATTAATGTATAAGATACAAAAATGTACTGCTATAAGATAAAGAAAAAATTATTAAATGCACAAAATGGTAGTATTACGCTGTACATGTGCAAAAATAATGATTCTTAAAAATGACAATAAATTGATAAAATTCCTAAAATAAGGATAATTATCAATAAATTGTTGAAAAATGTAAAAATGTGTAAAAAGCTATTTCGTGCTTTTTAACGAATCAAGACCACTTGAAACGTAAATTTCAAGCATGGCGAGCCAAAATTAGGTGTCAACAGTAGTTGTCTAGGAGGAAAATCTGTTTTGCTATCTCTGATCTCCTGTTTGTTGTTCCTGTCCCATCACTTGTCTTGTCTAACTAATGAAGTAACTTGTTATGAAAAATGGACTGATATGCCACACACTCTTGAATCTGTATTGCTATTCATTCACATATAGGCCCTAGCTTGATAGATGATCCTAAGTGTTCAAACTTAATAAGTCCAAAATATTAAGAGAAGGTTGGAGTAAAGTAGTTTTGGTCATGTTTGGTCAAGTTCCTAAACTGTTTAGAGATTGAGGCTTTTCTTTTTCTTGTCTTTTTTCTTAGAAACATGAGGTTTGTTTTCTTTTCTGTGTGAATAAGTGAAGAACATGTGATAATAACTCATGGTCTTTGATTTGTCTAGGTTTAAAAGGTGAAAACAAATAGGAAAATATTTTGTAAATCTATTCTGAGTAAAAGAAGAGGATAAAAGAAAAGAAAAGAGGGGGAACTATAGTTGAAACCTTAAGGAAATGTTTGGCTTTAATAGATGAATTGTCAAGTCTTTCTTTTGGTATATGCTCAAGGGTAATAAAAGAGGATCATAAGTGTAGATGTGTGGGTTGAAGCCACTTGACTAATGGGAAAGTCTTTTAAAGATATCTTAGGAGAAGACTTGACCCATAGTATCTTTCTTCCCGACAATAAGAGATTGTCATGGCATTCTGCATAAGTCTATAGGGTGTAACCTGCTACATTTGCACATTTGGTATTCTCTTTGCCATTTTGCAGAGTTAAATGGATCCTAAAAAATGAATTTCTTGTGCATTAATAATTGTTCATTTAGATAGTTAAACCTGGTTCTGATGTGTGATTTTTAGACTTAAATGAATGTTACTAGTCTGCTCAGATATGTCTTAAGGGTGGTGGGTTGATTAGGCTAGATGATATAAGGTAATTTGAAAGATTGTAGTCTTTGCTTAAAACTGGAAAGAGGAAAGGGTTTTCAAAAAGGAATACTGTTTGTTTGGAAAGAATGCCCAGAACACTTACTTAGGTTGTGCATAGGACACCTAGGCCTGTTTGAAGGTCTTGTATGAATAACTCTACATGATCTCTGCGAATGCCATATCTGTTGATCTTCTCTATTGTATTATGCTATGTCTTGAAGCTGGTTTACCTTATGTTTATGTGCCCTTACACTTTGCCACATCTACTTGATTCAATACTGTTAGGAATTGTGCTACTTCCATGAGAACTGCTTTGTTATTGTGATTACTTGGTTTAGTTCAGTTTTGGCCACATTACGCCCATACAGAATACTTTCTTTTTCCATGTTTTAATAATACTTGGTGCTTTGGTCTTGGTTTATAAGGGTAACCTGCCTGCTGAGTCTATCTACCTCTTCTCTCTTTGTTCTCATATGTTCCTGTTAACTTACAATTAATCTATAACTATGTATATTGGACCTACCCTAACTATTCCAAGCCATGTGTGCGTGTCTTCCATGATTATTGTTGGTTGAGAAAGGCAGTTTAGGTGGGAAGGGGCCTTAGTTTGAGCCTTCCCCTAGTGACCAACCATACCGGAGGTTTATGAAACCACTTGAAACTTGTGCGGCATCGGGAATAAGGGGGGGGGGGGGTGTGATGACTTGGCCTTCCCACTACCTAAGTTTTGGGTTTGAGTTGAAAGGCATGGAAATACATACACACATTATATGAGCTTGTCAATAAGTAGGATATATCGGTTGTACGTGTGTATACTTGTGTATAGAATAGGACTTGTAAACGAATAGCGCACTGTGTATATATGTGTGTATAGTGTATGTATGATAAGAACAGTAAAAATATAAACTAACCGGGGTCTTTGTTTCTTTCCCCTCTCTACTGCATGGCCACTTGGGCCAAGGTTCAGCCACCCTATTGGGTCAAAAGCCTA
>NC_081346.1:36782258-36791259 GCF_029784015.1 Lycium ferocissimum
GGAGTGATGAGTTCATTTTATTTAGTCGTTTGATTGTTGTATTGTGAATTCTATAATGTGAAATGATTTAATGATTTGAAACAAAGTTGTAATTGCTATGGAATTATTATGAGAGTGTGTAGTGTGTTTGTGTAGTTGGCCGTGTGTATGTGATGTTGAAGGGAGAATGAATGAATTAATTTTATGTTATGTGTTGGTTGTTGTCGTAATGTGTAGAAGTAGACGAAAAACTGGTGAAAATATGTTGATAGTGGTTGTGGCCGAGAATGATGAGGTTTGGTAAGATTGTTGTTATTATTGTTGATAGTTTGGCCGGGTTGAATTCTAGGGATTGTTGTTGATTGAAATCGGCCGAATGAACTTGGTGGGATGGAGTATTTATAGGGGGAAATCTTTGCGAAATTTCGGTAGACAAGTGATTACTTTAAATTTCAACTCTAGATGCTCTAATTAACATTTGGTAAATGTGACCAAATTGTAGATTTTGGCGAATTTGGAACTTGAGTTTGGGAGGCGTAAAAGGCGGAAAAGGTATGTAAGGCTTCACTCTTCCTTCTTTGGCATGTCTTAGACGTATTATGTTTGGACACGGACCTCGGGGACGATCCACATTCCTAGAAATCTAAGATTGAATTTGACCACTTTTTTCATTATTAGAATTGAATTAAATGTTTTACTAATAGTTGGAAAAAGCGCATAAACATTTAGAACTTGCATAAATAGGATTCGACTACTCTAAAACTTACGTAAGTAATGTCACGAAATGTATTATACGTAAATTGTGTACGCCACCTCATTAGACCGGGGTGGGCCCATCGATCCGGATTTTCATTCATTGTTCTATTTATCAAACGATAAGTGTTGTAACCATTCTAATGAAAATATTTACGTGATGACAACAACGAAGATATTAAAGAAGAGAATATGTTTATGACGAGTATGATAAGAATGATTCCATGCTTTCTCTTAATGCCATTCTTCCTCGATAGTCTCGCCTTATAATATTAGTTCCTTGAGTGAGGCATGACGATCATGATTATTCCATAATGTAATCGGAGGTTACCGACCTTACGTCACTGGATAGAGTTATAGCTTTGATTGGCTCTTATGCATGCTTAATATGTAGTAGTTACAGTGCCTATATGGCGGGCGATCCGCGAAATAAGGCGGGCGGCTTACGGATAATCACACGTGCCTATATGGCCGGGCGGACACCGCGGGCGGGCGAGGGCATATGTATACACCATGTCTTGGTGACATGGCGGACACCACTAGTGGGCGGCACGAGATGATTACCCGGACGCGGGCTAACGATGATATGTGACTCGGACGGGTTGAGATGATTCGGAGCGGGTGTGTGTATGTATGTGTGTATAAAAAGAAAGGAGTAAAAGTAAGCATGCATGATTCCCTCGGGGGCGGAGGTTATATGTCATGTCTTTACTCACATTTCTTGTATTGTTTCTTGTGCTATTGTTCATGCTCTGCTCACTTGCTATTATACTATGATTCATGCCTTACATACTCGGTACACTATTAAATGTGCGATGTCCTTTTTTTGCGGACTGCGTTTCATGCGCGCGAGGTAAGAAGGTTGACGGACTTGATCCAGGGCTCTCCCGGCGGTACGTTGACGTGCTCCGAGTTATTCGGAGGCTCCGGCCTAGTGGTACTACTTTTTGTGTACATATTCGGGCACGGCGACATCCGGCCCCTCTTAATATCTTATGCATTTTGTTTAGAGGCTCGTAGACAGATATGTTCAGTCAGGCGCTTTTGTATAAATCTTATCGTCGATGTATATTAAATTAGTAAGTTTATTAGTATTTATTCATAACAATGTTGATAACGATAATGCTAAGAAAATAAGTAATGGTGTAATTTGTGTGGCCCACTAGTAGCAAGAGTATGAAACGCGACAAGGGGTGCTCGGTACAATATTGCCGCTGGGTATTTGGCAGCGGTATGTTCTGTGATATTACCGCTGGGTATTTGGCCGCGGTATGTTATGTGATGTGATATTGCCGTTGGATTTTGACCGCGGTATGTGGTGTGATACTGAGTCCTATACACAATTTGTTTTTCTTGAGAAAAAAAAATAATTTAATAAATAAACATTTTGGTATTTTTGGATATGTACTTATAATATTTCCGTTTCGATTATGACGGATTTGATTCTTGTAAATTTTTTTACGCTGCATACTCGGTACATATTCCGTATTGACCCCTTTCTTCGAGAAATTGCGTTTCACGCCGCAGTACGGACGCACCGTTTGGTGATCGTCGATCTAGGACATCTTATCGCTGTTGGAGCGCTCCGCTTTGTTTCGGAGCCTACATCTCTTGGTATATGTTTATCCGTATATATGTATTTGTGTATTCGGGGGTACGGCGGGGCCACGTCCCCGCCCGCATGATTATTTCTGTTGTTTTGTTTAGAGGTACGTAGACATAGATGTGGATTATGTTCGGTTTGTTCGGATGCGTTGAGTAAGTTGTGTTTGGACGGCCCGTCCCGTGGCGGCCTTGTCGGTACACGTGTATGTATCCTTTGCTACGTTATGTATATTATGATAGCCTTGCCGGCACGTACGTGTATATGTTTGTATGCGTCGGTTTGGAGCCACGCGATGCGGTTATGTACGAGCCGTTTGTATGCCGAATCTAGTCAGTGAGCGCGTATGGGTGCCCAGCTCGGGCACCAGTCATGGCCTACGGGGTTGGGTCGTGACAAAGAAGTGGCAGAACAGTGGAAGAACTACAACACATAGGTGGGACGCAAATAAGTAGTTAAGGAAAATTTTGGATAAGTGAGCTAAGTGAATAAAAGGATTGATAGTGGAAGTGGAAGAGTGTAGCATATTAACTCTCAATGATATATTGTAGACGTAAAGTGGCTTAGGAAACTCGAGTATGAAGAATTTCAGTGATAATAGTCGTGGGGGAAGACGAGTGATAAAAAGAGCAAAGTGTGACCAAACGCTCCGTAAAATATTTTGATGGATTCCGATGTCCCCATTAACTCGTTGATTCGGGAAATGTTCAGTCATAAAAGGTAGAAGTAAAAGGGCCTTAAAGAAGGTAGCGAGAATGGATCTGTAATGCATAAGCGCTTCGTTTAAATGCAAAGCCTTCAATTAGCAGAAAAGAAAATAAGTCAAGCTATACGATGAGAGAATTTTGGTATTATAAGAGACCAAAGGAGTTGGAGGATCGTTAAGGTTGGCCGATGAATACTGATATTCGAGAGTTACTATTGTATAACAACACCCTTAAAAGAGGGGGGGGGGGAAGAGCAGATCTAGTCCTGAAACGAGGTATGGCATTGTCAAAATTCCAAGGAAAGAAAGATGTTAGCTTAAAAAGGCCAAAATTCGGGATGTAGTGGCATATCAAGAATGCATTAAGAGGGAGCAGGAACGAATTAAAGATAAGCATACCACAAAGCAGGTATGAAAAGGAATTAAAATAGATCAAGAGAATACTTCATGCAGACGTGAGATATGATATTTCTAGACTAGGGAAGTTTGTGCCGCACCTAAATAGGCAGCGACGTATCCTAAAGAGTAATAAAGAGAGTAAGAAAGCTCTGCAACTTAACTACAAAGAGAATGACGAAATGGATGATGAGTACAAAGGGCACTTTGGGTTACAACGGGAGGAAATCTTGATATTAAAGGAAAAATATGAGAATCTTAACAAAAGGAGTAACGATAAGCGGTGTGGTGATCTCTAAAGAGAGGAAGAACGATGTGGGTGCAGATAGAAAGGCAGCAGCATCACCAGCAATTAAAAAGTATATCACGGGTCATTAACCATACTGAGCATAAGGGTATGTATTATAGAATTATATGAACCATCAGCGGAAGGTTATGTCCCGCATATGGGAATGGACACACCGGAAAGCCAACAAGGAATGACAACTAACTAAGTGATCACTGAAATAAGGAAGTCAAGGGTAAGTATACCATACCGATGTTGGAAAAGAAGCTGTGGTAGAGTGAGAATTGCCCTAACTTCATAATTATAAGTTATATTACAGGATTTGGGGCAAAGAAATTAAAGGGAGAGTTTTGACAAGCACTCGAAGATATTGTGAGCTGTAGACCAGTTCGAGCTATGATTATTGGTTCATCGCAATATATAATCCTGCTACGAGGAATAATAAAGATGGTGATGGAACATTAGGAATGTGTATTTAAGAAATTTTATTGAGGATATGGTTATAACTTATCATGAAAAGGAATTAAGACGGATGGTTGAAGAAGCGTAACCGTTAAGAGTAAGGATTTGTCAGTAGCAGAGTAACGCTGAACAAGCAACGGGACATTAGTATAAGAAAATTTACGATGAATCAGAGAGCTTGGAAGATGAATTACGAGGGGATAATCTTGAACTTATCTAAGCTCAACACGTACAAGTAGGGATAGCCAAGATAGCATCAGAGGAGTCAACAAAAGAAAGTGATGTATTCGAGCAAAGGAGTTATCCGTTAATAAAGAAACAAGGAACGAAGAGGAAGGACGCTCGCAGGATGGCAAGTAACTATGGAGTGTCTAGTTAAACCACAGGAAGGAAGATAGAATGAGAATGGAATACTAGCTGACTTGAATACACGAGGATTGAAAACTGTACAACTAACAAATGAGATAAAGAGCTAAGAAAGAACAGGACAAAACCAACCAAATTATAGTATAAGTATATGGTAATCAAAAAAATTCAAAAAGGATGATCGGTGCACTACAACATTCGAGGATGAATGTTTTTAAGGGGGGAAGAATGTTACACCCCGTATCTTCGAAGAAGCACTTACCAAATTTGAAACATAAGTACATTGAGTTATGCTTAAGCAAAACCACTTTGGAATGTAAGGAGCAAGTATTATTAACTATATTTAATGAGTGAAAGATGTATATAAGGTATACTGGAAGGTTTTACAAGGAAATGAGTGGAAGAAATGGAGTGGTACAACATTGGAGAAAGGATGGGTGAAGTTTTGTGTGAAGATTTTGGTCCAATTTGAGGGAAGAATATTTCTTACCATATGATGTGTTTTGAAGTGAAACAAAAGCCTAAAATGAAGTTTGTCGAGTCTAGTTTTTAACAAAACAAACTGCTCGTTGATAGGACATCGGAGTAGAGAATTATGGACGTTACAAGTTCGGCTAACAAAGAAGAAACACGTGCTACAGTACTGCTACAGTACCGACTTGCTACCGTGACCCCAACCCGAATTTAACCCCTATAAAAAGGGTAATACCCCCTTTTTTCACTAGATTTTAGCTAAAAAATTTCAAGAAATCCGAAGGGAGAGTGAGGGTACCAAAGTGAGCAATTTTCAAGCGGTGGAATATTAGCTTAGGTCCGGATAGCGCGCAGTTGTGTTTGTAGTCTTGTTTTGCGGTGGATTCGGTTCGGATTCTAGGCGAACACTGAAGATATTGTTTTCCTAGTAAGAATAAGGTATGGATATCTTTCTATTTACATTAATACCGGTTTATTCACGAAGATAGAGTGTTTAGATAATTGTTTAGTAAGTTGATTAGTTATGAAAGTTGAAAAACAGCGTGTGGGCTATTTTATGGTATATATTGGTGCTGGAAATGATGTTATTGATGTTGGTGTTGTTGTTGTTGCTGTTGGTTGTTGAGTTGAGGTTTCGGGCTAGGCATATAAGCAAGGGAAATGTTGTCCAATTACTGCAGGATATAGAACAGTTTTACTTGAAAGCTTAACACAAGTATACTATGATGAGTCTAACGATAGTGTGAATCCTTTTAAATGTAGACTCACGAGCTCGGACGAATAGGTGTAGATAATTGGAGAGTGAGCAGGTATGTAAAGCTATCCCTTCTTTTTTTGGCATGAATTACATAAAACGAACGAACGATGAACATACATGACTCCAATGAATTCTAGTTCTCAACGGCACTTGACATGACAGTTGTCTTTGATTCTCAAGTGTTGGTTCATTATAATTATTCTATTGGGTCTCAGAGGATGATTCATTTAGTACATAATTATTCCTAATATTCTATTCGTGCACAGTTTTATATGATTTCACCGAGTCCCTCACTAGAGCGACGGGTACGGTAATGATTATTTCACCGAGTCCCCTACTAGAGGGCCGGGTACGGTATATATATGATTATTTCACCGAGTCCCTCACTAGAGAGCCGGGCACGGTATATATATAATTATTTCACCGAGTCCCTCACTAGAGGGCCGGGCACGGTATATATATGATTATTTCACCGAGTCCCTCACTAGAGGGCCGGGTACGGTAGATATATATGATTATTTCACGAGTCCTCACTAGAGGGCGGGTACGGTATATTATATATGCATGACTCTTATCTCATAAGGCACAGATGCATTGGTATCTTGATTATCATACTTGTCTCTGTCATCTTTTCCTTAGTCATGATCTTCTTTATTGTATTTCATGCTTTCCATACTCAGTACATTTTTCGTACTAACCCCCTTTCTTCGGGGGCTGCGTTTCATGCCCGCAAGTACAGACACTCAATTTGGCGATCCGCCAGCTTAGGACTTCTATGCGGCCTCTTGGAGAGCTTTATTGTTTCGGAGCTTGAGTCATTTTGGTATAGATCCTTTGACATAGGCTTTGTTATACTCTTAGAGGTCTGTCGACATATGTGGGTTGTGTATATATGTTTTGGTCAGCTATACCGATGTAGTTCGTCTCGGATGTCCCCGTGTATAATTGCAGCCTTATCGGCTTGTATACTTTGTTATGTTTTGGTTAGCTATGGCTTCGCAAGGGACAGGTTCTTTTTGATGTATGACACAATGTGTTTACAGCATGATTTTATAGATTGCCATATTGTTTCAGTTTCAGTCTGATTATACCCAGCAGGTCGTATACGGGTGCGCAGCTCGAGCACCAGTCATAGCCTATCGGTTTGGGTCGTGACATTTAATACGTACCCGGCCCTCTAGTGAGGGACTCGGTGAATAATGTAATGAAACTGTGCACGAGTAATAGGAGCAATCATGTACAAAATGAATCATCATTTGGGATTCAAGAGAATAATTAGAATGAACCAACACTTAAGAATCAAAGACAACTGTCATGTCAAGTACTACTGAGAACTAGAGTTCATTGGAGTCATGTATGCTCGTCGTTTGCTCATTTTATGTAATTCATGCCAAAGAAGAAAGAAGGGATAGCTTTACATACCTTGAAGCTTATCTATTCTCTCTACTTCTACTTCTCTAACTCGCAATCTACAATCAAGGGAATTCACACTATTGTTAGGCTCACTATTAAGTGCTTATCTTAAGCCTTTACATTAACTCTTTCCACAATCTGCCAAAATTTCGGCAGCATCTCTCTTGTTTATATCCCTAGCCCGAAATCACAATACCAATAACTAACAACAACAATCATAATACTATCATCAACAACATTACCATCAATGTCCAAATACTCCATAAGACATCCCATATGATGCTTATCCGATTTTTCAACCAACTACTTCATTATACTACCATTTAATCGCTCTATTTCCGCAAATAAACTTAGAGCAATATCAGTAGGGAGAGATTCATACCTTTTCTTACTAAAACAGCAATACCTTCAGTGTTCGCCTAGAATCCAAAGCAAAATCCACCGCCAAACGATGCCGCAATCACCATTGCGCGCTATCCGCACCTAAACTAATACTCTGCCATGTGAAAATCGCTCAATTCTTGATATTCTCACACCCTCAATTGTTTTCTGAGTTTTTGGGGAAAAATCTGGTGAAAAAAAGGGGTTTTACCCTTTATATAGGGGGTCAAATTGGGGTCGGGTCACTGTAGCAGCAATGTAGCAAGTCAGTTACTGTAGCACGCGTTTCTGCTCTGTCAGCCAAAATTGTAACATCCCTAATTCTCTACTCTGATATCTTATCTATGAGCAGTTTGGTGCGTTGAAAACTAGACTCGACGAACTTAATTTTAGAATTTTGTTTCACTTCAAAACACTTCATATGCTAAGAGATATTCGTCCCTCAAGTTGGACAAAAATTTTCACACAAAACTTTACCCATCCTTTCTCCAAAGTCGTACTACTCCATTTCTTCCACTCATTTTCTTATAAAACCTTTCGGTATACCTTGTACACATCCTTCACTCATTAAATATACTTACTTAATAATTCTTGCTCCTTATATTCCAAAGTGATTTTACTTAACCATAACTCAACGTACTTATATTTCAAATTTGATAAGTGCTTCTTCGAAGATATGGGGTGTAATAGAAATGTACCAGCTTAAAGGAGCCAAAATTTCAAGATGAACCGATATGTTAAGAATTTGCTAAAGAAAAGTGAGAATGCATTAAATACAGGTATATCATGAGATAAATATGGGAAGGAGAATAAGTTTCGCCAATGCGATACGCTGTATTCCGGACTATGACTCGAATCACTCGCGCCGAAGAAATTTTAGGTACATTTAGGTATGCAGTAAAGTACTCCAAGGGATAGCAGAAAGAGTGAGAAAGGCCGCATGTGACCAGGGATAAGTATAAGGGACAATCGAGATTGCCAAAAAGAACTTGTAGCACTAGAAGAGATGAATGCTTTAAAAGAGGAATATTTATAGGAAGTTCAATAATCTTCAAAGGAAAGGAAGATAGTGTACCTGTGGATAGCAAGACAGTAGTACTGCCTGAGATTAGAGAGTATCTCATAAGTCGTGAAATACCAAGATGCTGGTTATATCAATTGTGAGAGTGTATGGCATAGAACCATATAAATAGTTGCCATGATGAAATGGCTAACAGAATCTTTGGAAGGACGATGATAAGGTCTTAGAAGAAGAATGGAGGCTAGTTTAAGTCTCAATTAGTCACCGGTATAAGAGAGCCAAGGACTTAAGGAGGGAAGCATACTCGTATTGGATGGAAATTATGAATAAGTAGGATTTTATCTTAGTTTCATGTTCCATGAGTTTATTTTTTGTAATTATAAAAAAAAAACTAAGGAGAGGAA
>NC_081346.1:36791359-36884620 GCF_029784015.1 Lycium ferocissimum
TTTTCGGTCCTCACTGGGGGCTCATTTTTTCCCAGCCCCTTGGGGGCCGGGTACGCTATGTTTTTTTCATCGAGTCCCAAAGGCGGGACGCTTATATTATTTCACAGCCCTAATGGGCCCACGATATATTATATGCATGACTCTCAACATAAGGTACAGATGCTTTGGTATTCCTTGATTATCATACTTATTTCCTGTCATCTTTCCACTCAGTCATGATCTTCATTACTGTACTTCGTGCTTTACATATTCAGTACGTCTTCTGTACTTACCCCCTTCTTTGGGGGCTGCATTTCATACCCGCAGGTACAGACACTCAGTTTGGTGATCCTCCGGCCTAGGACTTCTGCTCAGCTGCTTGGAGAGTTCCATTGTTCCGGAGCTTGAGTCATTTTGGTATAGATCCTTTTGACATAGATTTTGTTATACTCTTAGAGGTATGTAGACATGTGTGGGTTGTATATATGTTTGGTCAGCTATATCGACGTAGTTCATTTTGGATATTCCCGTATATAGTGGCAGCCTTGTCAACTTGCATATTTTATTATGTTTTGGTTAGCTGTGACTCTTCAGGAGACAGGTTCATTCTGATATATGACATTATGAGTATACAACATGCTTTTACAAATTTTCATATTGTCCTTAGTTCAATCTGATTTTATCTTGGAGGTTTGTACACGGGTGTCCAGCTCGAGCACTAGTCATAGCCCATCGGTTTGGGTCGTGACAATTTCCCTCTTTTGAACTTGGGAATATTGTAGTTTATCTTAGAATTGAATTTGTTCTTCCCCCCTTTAGAGGATGTTCTCATATACCAGTATCCTTTGAGTATTAACCACCTTTCATTATCATCTGGCCGGCCTTAACAATCTTTCACTCCTCTGTTCCTGATAATGGCGGAGTTTCTTTCATCGCATGGTTTAACTTATTTTCCTTTCTGCTAGTTGAGGTCTTGTATCAAATCAAAATGCTCATACATATCAGATCTAATTCAGATGCCTTCTTTATTTTCTTTTCACTTCTACCTTTCATTAGGCCCCTTATGGAGTGTCCGACTATTCCACGCTCCTTTAGCCCTAGTCTTTATCCACGATTCTTCTTAATATCCTTGAAATTCTCCTAGCTCTGGATTCCCAATTCCGATTTATGTCTATACTAGACCATTAAAATTTGATATATTTTCACCATCCATTCCTCACGACTCATCCTTTCAATGGCTTAGCTCATTTTGTCCTGTATTTTCTTAACTACTTTTTTGCAGCACAGCTATGCATCATAGTCCTTCTAGTGTTCTGTCGGTTCTTGTTCTTATCATGAAATCCTCACAAGTACACCCTTTCCTTTCTTCTTTCGTCGAGTCTTCATCTTCCTTTATGATATTACAACTTGTACACACATATATATCTCAAATTTTCTCAGTTTTCTTCATGATTGCATCTTTCACACAACCATTGTCTTATAATTTCCATTTGTCTTCCTTTGGGCAAGCCTACTGACTCATTAACCTTCTCCTTGTTGTCGGCGGCCACATAATTCCCTTTAACCATTTCGTTAACACCTTCTCCTTCCTTTAGTCCTCATAGTTTCTTTTACTTGTAAAATGCCTATTTCCATTAGTCATCATTTACTCTTAGATTAGGAAACTTTGGGGTGTTTCGTTACGAGTGCGAATCCCTTTTGACGCTGAAAATCTCTTCTTGAGGTACTTTCTTCCCTTAAATAGGCATACGAATCATGGTTTCACATCCATCCTCCTGGTTAAATCTCAGGAGTTTAAAATTTCCTCATCGCTCTTATAGGACATATTTATTTTTTCTGAAGGATGCACCTTTGTCCATTATTTAAAACCTTCTTTGTTCTAGTTATGAAAACGTATAGGTTAGTTCCGGGGTCCTCACGTTCATCCCTTGTCACGTACAACATCACTTTATCTCCCGTTGATTTATTTAAATTTGATCCTATCTTAATGTTTTGTGTGAAAATTTTAGTCCAATTTGTGGGACGAATATCTCTTAGAATATGAAGTTTTTTAAAGTGAAACAAAAGCCTAAAATGAAGTTCGTCGAGTCTAGTTTCCAACGCAATAAACCGCTCATCGATAGGACATCGGAGTAGAGAATTATGGATATTACAAGTTCGGCTGACAGAGCAGAAACGTGTGCTACAGTACTGCTACAGTACTAGGGTGCTATAGTACCCGACCCGAACCACATTTATAAATACCCCTCTAACCCACTAATTTTCATTATATTTCACCATTTTCTCATCCTCCACTCTTCTAGAGAACTCTTGAGAGTTCTACAACTTTCCATAACCCTCCATAACTTTCTATAATTTTTCCTAATCTTCCATAATGCTCCATAATCTTCCATAACCCTCCATAACTTTCTATAATTTTTCCTAATCTTCCATAATGCTCCATAATCTTCCATAACCCTTCCAAATCATCAAGTGAGAATATTAACATCAAAACCTCAAGGAAAATTCATGGAAGATAATTGTTCTTTCTTCTCTTCAAGGTGGTGATGAACTTGATCTGGGAAGGGGGTGAACGAAGTGAAGTTGATATAAGGTATGTTTTGCCTATTAGTATTTAGATGATTGAGATGATATAAAGGTTTAGAAATTCTTAGACAGGAAAGAATCATAGGAGAAAAATCATAAAGAGTTGAATTGAAGTTGATGGCCATGAGGTGAGTTTGAAAGAGAATTTTGGATTAAATTGAGACTAAATTGAATATAACTCTTTGATTATGGGATTATGGGTGTTGTTATGGTTGGTTTGAATACTGGAGAAACATCATGTGGGATGTTTTATGGAATATATTGGTATTGATATTGTTGTTGATGTTGTTGTATTGTTTGAGAGTTGTTTTGGTATTTGGATGAGCTACAGAATATAGGGGAAATGCTACCCGAATTTCGGTAGATTCTAAAAATATTTCATTAGATGCTTGAGACAAGTGTAAGATATTGATCCTAATGATGATATGGATGGTTTATGTGTAGAGTTGCAAGCTTGGGAGAATAAACGTTGAACGACTAAGGCGACCGAAAGGTATGTTAAGGCTCGTCCCTTTCTTTCAAAGGCATGATTCCTATGTTATGATTTTATAAATGTTTCCATATCTTCCTTGTTATCAAAAGTTAAAAGTCTATAATTCCAAGGCATGATTCCCTTCCTAATAACCGTAAATGTTTTCCGAAAGGTCCGTATTTTTCCAAAACAAAGATTTATGATTTTGTAAGCTTTTATGACTACAACGACGGACATATTTTTGTAATGACAACGATGATGTCAAAGATGAGAATATGTCTATGATGATTTCAATGAGAATGGCTTCATGCTTGAAAGTCTCAAGTTGTGGATTCAATATGAATATGAGAATATTGAGCTATTTCTTGATCCTCAATTTTATTCCTTGATAATGACTCTATTTTCTAAAGACTTCAAAGTGTATGAATTGATGCCTTATGAGATTTATGACCTTATTCTATATTTTCTCTTGGTGTTATTCTTCATTGATAGTCTCACCTTATAATAATTGTTCCTTCAAGATGAGACATGACGATCATGAGTATTCCATAATGTAATCGGAGATTACCGAACTTACGTCACTCCGATAGACACATAACTTTCTTTGAGCTCTCCTGCATGCTGCTTATATGATATATGGATATGACACACGAATATGATATATGTATATGTATATGGGGAATATGGAAAAAAAGGCGAGGTGTTATAGACGCATAGCCACCTGATCAGCTGGTATCATATGACATGTTATCATCCCGGACGCGGGACATATGTGGTTAAATGGATCAGAGTCGACGCCTCTACAACATGATATGTTCTATTTTATGTATACATGAACAAGAAATGTTTTTCAAAGAAAGTTAAGCATGCATGGCATCCGCCGTAAAAGGTACTCATATGTGCAGGTTACTCTTTTATCTTACGATATGCTCTATATTTCCATTATGTTATTATTCATATTTTACATCCCTTACTATGTCATTATTCATACCTTATATACTCGATACATTACTCGTACTGACGTCCCTTCTTGTGGACGCTGCGTTCATGTCCGCAGGAATAGGTAGACAGTTGGACGATCCATCGCAATATGACCTCCCCTCAGCAGCAGACAGTACGCTTCATTGATCCGGAGCTACTGCCTTTTTGATATGCTATTCGGTTACGTACATATATGGGTACGGCAGGGCCTTGTCCTGTCCTTTTTTCTACGCTTTGTACTCCATGGGGTACGTGAGACGGTGATATGTAGTCGTGATGTTATGCAGCCTCATCGACGTTTATTTTGTTATACAGTATATATGTGGCGGCCAAATCGGCTCGTGCTGTTACTCTCAGTGTTTATATTTATATGTATGTGTTGGCCGTGAGTTCCCGGTGCAGTGTCTCTTATGTTGATTGCTCGGGAGATAATACAGCTCAGTTACAGATTATGTATGGGCCCAGTATAGTCAGTGAGCAGTAAATGCAAGCATAGGAGTGCTTGGCCAGTAATGGTCGGGCACTTGTTACGGCCCATCAGTTTGGGTCGTGACACCATGATTGATTCTGAGGCCACTTTGAGGATTAAGGTGCAAGTGTGCGTTCCTCGTGTTAGTGACTTGATCTAGTTGATTTTGATTGAGGACCATAGCTCTCAATATTCCATTCATGTGGGGGCGACAAAGATGTATTGTGATTTGAGGCAGCATTACTGGTGGCGTCGTATGAAGAGGGATATAGCCAATTTTATGGCTAAGTGTGGTAATTGTCAGCAAGTTAAGTATGACTACCAGCGACCTGGTGGTGTACTTCAGAGGATGCCCATTCCTGAATGAAAGTTGGAGAGGATTTCCATGGATTTCGTTGTAGGTCTTCCGAAGACCCTGGGTAAGTTTGATTCGATTTGGGTGACAGTTGATCGGTTGACTAATTCTGCTCATTTCATTCCCATTAAAGTTTCATATTCTGCAGATAAGTTAGCCAAGTTGTACATTCGTGATATTATGAGATTGCATGGGGTTCCCATTGCATGGGGTTCCCATTTCTATCATATCTTATCGTGGTACAATATTCACTTCCCATTTCTGGAGAGCTTTTCATGATGAGTTGGGTACTCGAGTGGATCTTAGTACAGCTTTCCACCCCCAGACCGATGGGAAGTCCGATCAGACCATTCAGGTGCTCGAGGATATGTTGAGAGCTTGCGTTATAGACTTTGGTGGTCATTGGAACAAGTTCTTGTTATTGGCAGAGTTTCCGTATAACAACAGTTACCACACGAGTATCGACATGGCGCCTTTGAGGCTTTGTATGGTAGGAGATGTAGATCTTCGATTGGTTCATTTGATGCATTTAAGGTTCGACCTTGGGGTACGGATTTATTGAATGAGTCTTTTGAGAAGGTGAGGGTCATTCAGGCCAAGCTTTTGGCGGCTCAGAGTCGACAGAAGATGTATGCAGACCGGAAGGTTCGAGATTTATAGTTCTTGTTAGTGATCAGGTTCTATTGAAGATTTCAGCTATGAAGGGTGTTATGAGATTATGGAAGAGAGGTAAGTTGAGTCCAAGGTATATTGGGCCATTTGATGTTCTTGACCGTCTGGGCTATGTTGCTTACAAGTTGGCCTTACCACCAGGCTTGGCGGGAGTTCATCCAATTTTCCATATGTCTATGTTTAAGAAGTATTATGCCGATGGTACTTATATTGTTCGTTGGGACTCGGTATTGCGATTTTGGATAGACAGGTTCGGAAGTTGAGGTCTAAAGAGATTGCTTCTGTGAAGGTGCAACGGAAGCATCGTCCTGCTAAGGAGGCCACTTGGGAGACTGAGTCCAACATACGTAGCCGATATCCCCAGTTATTTGTCGATTCAGGTACTTTTTCTGTTCTTCTCTTTTCGTCGCTTGAGGACGAGCGATGGTTTAATTGGTATCTGATGTAACGACCCGTTTTAGTCTTTTCGGTACTTTTGACCCCTCCTCGAGCTTGTTTAGCTCACATTTGACCCAAGAGGACCATTGACACGCTTCCCGAGTTGTTTGGATAAGATTTGGGTGACTTATTAGGAAAATTGGGCTTTAAGCGAAAAAGAGTTGACTCAAAGTTGACTTTTCGGTAAACGGACCTTTTTCAAAAATTCGTCGATTCCGAGAGGTCCGGATGCTCTTTTAAAACTTGTCTGTATATTTGGTTCAGTTCCTAATGCACTCGGGTGAATTTCGGGACTTGGGCTGGGAAGTTGATGTTGAGGTATCTAGGATTGACTCGGTCATTGAGACTTCCGTTGGGAATTCTGAGGCCACGAGTACGTTCGTAGCGTGTTTTTATGTATGTCTACATATATGGTATGTGAGCAGATGGCCTCGAGTAATAGTCAGGATTTCGGGTTGAGATTGTGAAAAACTTGGGATTTCTAGTGTTTGATACCCGCTATGGCGGCACCAACACCGCGGCCGCGGTACCATTTTAGCGGTCACCCTGCCGATGAAGCAGCCTAAGTAATTCAGGTAGGACCGCTGTAGTGGTCATGGGACCGCAGAAACGGTGCCACTGAAGCAGTATATTGGTCGCGGTATCGGGTAACGGGCAATTAATTACATTAAATGAGTGTTAAAAGGCCTAAGTCCTTCATTCTTTACTATTCCTAAAACTGAGTTATTAGGACCATTTCTTGGGGGAAAATCTTGGTCGTAAGTCCCTTTGCTTTCCTTTCCATTTCGTGATTTCATTATCACCTTAGGATTCTATTATCATGCTAGTTCACAAAGAGTTCAAGAATTAAGAGTGGGTTCAATGAGTTCTTCTTCTAGGCTTTGTAATCTTAATTTATTGATTGGGTTAGCTTCATTAAGCATGGAATTGATGATTAGAATCTATTATTGCATGATTTCTTCCTAATTAGAGGCTAAAATATAGAATTGGAAATTAGGGTTTATACCCAAATTTGGGGGTTTTGCCTAGAATCTAAAATTAAGTGAATTGTTGATTGTTCTAGATTGTTTTTTATGGGAATTGATCACCTAGAGTGTTAATTTCAGGTTGAGGCCTATAGATTCCCAATTTCGTCCTTCTAGTTCATAGAACCTATTCCATAGGTTGGGGATTTGGGTCTTGAATAGAAGTAGGGTTTGATTGATGTTTCTTTTTTATTGTTATTGCATATTTCGGATATGATTAAACTTTCAGTATCATGAGGGTCAAAGGAAAGGAAAGACTAAGGAATGATTGATTGAAGACTTTGTTGTTCGGCCTTCCAGGTAGGTTACGGCTCACCCTATGGTGAGACTTAGATTAGCGAAGCATATATTTAGACGATATTGTTGAAGAATGCATGTAAACCTTTGGGTATGAAGTAGGGTTGGATACTGCCTTAGGTTGGGCCTTGTTGTATGATTTGGGGCTAGCCACCATATTGTGTTATGACTTATCTTGTTCTATTTGTTGTTGGCTCGATGCCATATGGAGATAGTAGATATTGGTGACTAGTGATATATCTTGATGATGATACTGTAGCACCTTAATTGTTTATGTTTCGAGATGAGGATTGTGATTCTATTACAGCTTATTGTGTAGCCTTTTTATTGATATTATTGGTGAGCCCATGTGTGGTACTATTGATTTTGACTTGATTATTGACATTGAACTCATACGTTGCACGCATTCTCATCCTTATACATTGATGATATACAAGGAAACACAGATATGAGTTGGGCTCAGTTGGATGAGAGTGATGTGAGGACCGAAGTCCGATGTTTGTCCTGGAATCGAGGTATGAGTGTTGGTAGCGATTGCTGAGGTATTTGCCAGAATCATGAGGGTACATGGACTTCGCGAGTCCCTCATGGGTTGTGCTATAGAGATTTGATGTTCCATGATCGAAGTGCATATGTACAGTGCACATGCATTGCATTCCCACTTCATACATTATTGCATTGCATTGTACCTTGGCTTCTACTGTGATATTCTTGTGATGATTGTGATATACGGATTCAAATAGGATGTACTGAGACTTGGCACAGTTGGGGTTAGATGCTATAACATAGGTGATGACTTGTACTTGATTACTGGCTCGTGTTGACTTATACCTTGTTGATTTACCTGTTTACCTTATTTTATTACCTTGATATATGTTAGATAATCTTAGTCGACCTATGATACCTACCAGTACGTGTTGTTTGTACTGATCTGCACTTGCTACATTCTTTTATGAATGCAGAGTATCAGGTGGGATCGACGTCTACCCCTCGTGGCTGAGAGTTCGAGGTTGCTGATTCGAGTGTTTTTGCGGTGAGCATATGGACGCTTCGCTACCTAGAGACTCTTCTTTTATTATGTCTTATTTTGCTATTCTGAGACATATTTAGACTATTGATGTATTATTATTACTTCCAGACTTATAGATTTAGTTAGATGCTCTTGTATGACCAGACTAGATACTGGGGTTGTTTTGATTTACTTCCACAATTATTGTATATATTAATTTGTCAGACTTACGTTACTTTGCTCTTTTTTTGCTATCTATACTGTGTTTGTGAATATTGGGTTAAGGGTTCGCCTACCGAGGTGGGATAGGTAGGTGCCCGCGAGACTTTGTGAAATTGGGTCGTGACAATCATATATTACTTTAGGTGCCCATACAAGTGTTTGACATGTTTACTCATTTTGTAGGTACTTTGAGCTTGAAAATGTGTCACGCCCAAAGCCCACCCTGGACGCAACAGGCATCCGATGCTCTGAACAATACCGGAAACACCTTATAAAATCAATAAACTCTTTCAACATTTACTTAAACAAGTCATTAGGGTTGAATGGAATCATACCCATACTAATAAAAAAAATCAGTGGATGTTTAATATAAATAACTAGTCATAAACATGATAAATGCCCCCAACAAATCATACGAGCCTTCAACAATTTACCCACAATTATGACAACTATCTATGCAGCTTTTAAGATAAATAAATGAGTAGACTAACTTCGAGACACAGATCGGAAACTAAAAGCAATAAACTAAGATCGAGGGGTGTCCCATGAACAAGCATGTGGGCTCACCAATAAGTCTGGAAAGCAGCAAGTTCTCCTACTCCACACGCATATCATGAACCTGCTCTTCTTCGTTACCTAACATACAATCAAAAACAACAATGGTATGACTGAGTACTGGGTACTCAATAAGTGTCTAAGGAGAAATAGTTAATAAATCAAAAATAAGATAGTTACAACAAAACTTGTGAAGCAATAGTTGTAAAATAGTTTTAAAGTAAGAGATAAAGCAAACGTTATCAACCTTAGTAGAACTTTCTGTGAACAACAAAATGGACAAGAAATATACAAATTTCAATCCGTCAAACCTTTTATCACATTAAGTCTTTTAATCATGAACTTACGAGCATCACAAGCTACGCACAGGCAACCAAAAGATAAACACATGCTTGCTCACGAGCGAACAATCATTCAATACACCGGGCCTATTATCCCACGAAGGCTAATCATCCTCTAGACTAGCACAACAATAGATGCACCGGGCTACACGCCTCAGAGGTCAATCGTCCTCTGGACTGACACAGTAATAGATGCACCAGGGCCATTTTCCTACGGAGGTCAATCGTCTTCTAGACCAACACAACAATACTCAAAAGTGATACTTTAGGATCTATAACTACTAATCATCCTCTGGACTAGCACATCTTACCCATAAAGGCCCAAACACAACCAAATACATATCATGACATATCGACCGTGTCATCAATCATGCCTTAGCCAAATTCAATTCTCAAGTCATCTTCTCACAATAGAGGTATTTCAAGTCATAATAAATTTAGAAATTGATGTCCAAAATCATTCATTCAAGTTCAATAAAACCATTTAAGAAAAACATGTTTAAAGTTCTAACCATCAGAGAAATAAGTTTAATCATCCATATTAGGGCAAAACATGTTCGTCACGATAGTATAATTCGTATCAGGTTTGATGCGGGCTTGACCCTACACGTGCATGACCTTCTTCAAATGTCATATTTTATTTCAAAAACAAGTTCAACAAAGAACAACCACCAAACTAGGGTTTTATCTAGTGCGAACAATCAAAGTAGAATTCTCAAACATTAATCATGCTTTCACAATATAAACGTACTTCAAAGATGGTTTCCGCAAAATAGACATACATCCAAAATGTTTTAAAAAAAGGTAGACATACCTCAATTCTTGCTAAAATCTAGCAAACAATTTTTTCCAAGGTTCAACAATCACTCTACAATCAATTTAGATGAGAAAGATTAGAACTTTACACTTTTCTTTTGAATTCCCGCCCTTTTTTAAAACTAGGGTTTTTAACCCAATTTCGTGTTCATGCTTTCATGCGATTCACCCATGGATTCTAACAAAGATATAGACGATATATAAACATAAAATAATACCCATAACTATACTTAAATTTTGTAAACTTACCTCACAACGAATTCCTAACAACTTTCCTCCTTCACCGTTCTTGAATCGAATTTTCACAATCTATGGAATAGGTGAGGTTTATAGTGCTAATACTCATTAGATTAAGGTAAAAATCAAAAGAATTGATCAATAACTTACCTTAGATGTGTTGGGGAAGACATAGGGTTGTTTGCTCTCAAAAAGTCATCCTTCAAGAGTTTTCTATGAAGTTGGAATGTCGGATAAATGAAATTTTGAGTTTAGTGTTGAATTTATAGGATGGCGATTTTTTGACCTTACACCTTGTTGGGTGAGGTCAATAGCATGACCCTCTCTCGGTTTGAGCTTAGCTCAGCAAGCTCCTAGGTCCATTTTATGCTTAGCCAATTTTTCTGAAATATTTCATTTTGGGACCCTACACCTCGCTGAGCGTGGTCTATAGCATGACCCTATCTAGCTTTGAGGTTATCTTAGTGAGCTCCTAGGTCCATTTTCACACTTGGTCAAAATTTCACGTTTTTCAATTTTTTCAACAACATTCAATAAAATGGGCATAACTCCTACACAGAACTCCGTTTGAGCTCCACTTTTAATGGATAGAGTAAGGTATTTCAATGATCTACAACTTTCATGTTTTGCGTTTTCTCCAATTCCTCATCTAACTACCTGAAAACGTGGCATAAGTCAGGACTACCGCAAAGTTAGATGATTTTAAGAACTCTTACGAACTTCATTATTTGGTTTGACTTCAAAACGACTATCTTTGTCACGACCCAACTTGAGAGCCGCGACGAGCACCCGGTGCTAGCCCACCCGGGCACCCTTAACATACTTATACATCACATTCTAAATAAGCCACGTAATAATATCATACTTTTCATTCATCATTCTAATCTCATTGAGCGACAACATATCTATATCATTGATAACTTCTATGCTCATATACATGTACATGCGCCGATGAGGCGATCATACAACATACCAAAATATAGGCCGACAAGGCCGAGCATATCTAACCATATACATAATGTCTACGAGCCTCTAAGAAGGGTACATCATATCATAACATATGGGTGGGACAGGACCCCGCCGTGCCCATGAATATATACACAAAAGAATCTATACCAAAAGCTATGCAGCCTCGATGAAATGGAGCTCGCTATGTAGTCCCCGAGAAAATACGGCTATGGATCAAGTCGTCTCCCCGGCCACTGCGGGCACGACGCAACGCCCACAAACAAAAGGACGTCAGTACGAAGAATGTACTGAGTATGTAAAGCATGATCAATATCAATATGGAAGCATAATGGATAACATATGAAATAACGTAAGATAGGAGACAATAGCATCATTATCATAGCACTTACCTATTTTCCATAGGGACGTTCCATTTCTATTTCATACTCGCGTACATACATTCGTATCTTGCTCATTTACCTTTCGTATCTATTTTCATATTCGTATTCATAACTACTTTCATGCTCATACCCGTATCATATACATAGCCCTTACTTGGCACTTACATGGTCTCAACATATTCGTACTTTAATGGATGTTATATACATAGCATAATCGTATTCATATAGAGGTCATATACTTAGCTTATCCGTACTCATATAGATGTCATACATATAGCTTATTGGTACTCATATAGATGTCATACATATTGCTTTTTATATAGCGTACCCGATAACGAAGGTTCGGTGTTTCACGTACCCGGCCCTACCAAGGCTCAGTGCCTGGCCCTACCAAGGCTCAGGGTTGTTCATACCTGGACCTACAAAGGCTCAGTGTTATCCGTACCCAACTGCAGTGGTGTGCGCGCGTCGTTATGTATATATACACATATTCGTTATATTCTACCCGGCCGTGTAAGCTCGCTGTTCACAATAGCCTCTCATGGGCACTCATACACATATACATATACATATAAGCTCATGTCTATCTTTAGCCCTTTTTCTATCGTCATTCATTACCTTCTATCCTTATAGCATTACTTGTCATATAAGGAACTTAGTACAATCATATCATTTGAGCGTCATTAGCTTAATAGCTTCTCGAGCTAGGATCATTAGAGAGTATCTTGAACTCATAAGAAGATGAACATTTGGCCAAAGAACCATGCCTTATGAAAGAAGGGTTAGCCTTACATACCTTTCATGCAACTATTCTATCACTTGAGCGTTCTTCTTCAAAGCTCACGTTCTACCTTCATCGTGTATACTCATATTAGATAATGGATAGCTTTAGCATCATGACTAATTCTAGAGAAAATCGACAAAGATCTCCTTTATTTATACGACTTTCCTCGTATTACATATCAACTCCCACACATCAATAACAACATTCGCAACATCATCGCAATAGCCTTTAGTCATCTACATTACCCTTACTTCACAATACACTTCAATTTTCCATATTCATAATCATAACTCGACAACACGTTGATTCACATACAATGTCAATTTCCATACTCTCAATATCATTTATAACATTATTATATTCATAAAGCATCAAGAATCATAACTCGTTCCAAACGTTTACTCAAAAGTGCCACTATTCACACATTCATGACCCATTACTTATATTCTTTTGTAATCCAAGTGTTTCATCTTCCAAATACTTTAAGCAACATGGAAACATCGTAAAGCTTACCTTAGGTGGTGTAGGATTGAACCTTGGTGGCATATGCCTCTCTTGAGCAAAACCCTAGATTTCCCTTCACTTGAATTTCTTGCTTTTGATGAACTTTAATGGTTTCTCTTACTTTGATTCACTTGGTTTGATGATAACAACCTTTGATTTCCTTTGGATTCTTGTTCATGAAACACATATGAGGCCCTAGAGCTTTTATAGAGAAGTAGATAGATGTTGGGAATGAAATAATGAAGTTGGAAACTCATTTAAAGACTTGAAACATTTCAGTCTGTTGGGTGTTCCACGGACTATTCCACGGCCCGTGGAACCCAGTGTGGTCCGTGAAACTGGTCGTGGTTCATGACCAGTCCGTTGGCTTCTCTGCTGGCAGTTCCACGGGACCCATCCATGGTCCGTGGAACACACTGTTGGCCGTGGAACTGGCCGTGAAACTCACTGCCACACCAAGTTCGATCCCGTCGTCTCGTTTGATCTCCAATCCTTGTGAAACCTTCTTAGCACTTGTTTATCACTTCATTAACAATCTAAGGGGCGTTATAACTCTTCCCCAACACATCATTAAGTTGTAATCAACTTACTACTCATGAATCCTTTCCTATACTTATCGTATACATGGCCTTCTCTTGGCAACTTTCTCATCTTAACATCGATTGTCTTTCAAATCTCATTTAGAATCATCAATTGCTATTTCTTACTTATTGAAACATTGTATACTTCATATTCCTCATTATGCTATTCACTGTGCATCAACGGAAAATTTTCCGAGGTGTAACATTCTCCCCCCCTTAGGAACATTCGTCCTCGAATGTTAAGCACTCGGGGATTCTACAAAAATTTCGCCAGAGTTTCCCCTATAATATGGTACTACCGCCCTGTCACAACAACCCATAATATCAATGCCTCACAGGGCTACAACATATAGCAATATAATTTGGCCACACATGACCCAAATACATAAAAAGAAAAGCATACATACCTTATGATCTTGACGTTTCATCTTGGCCCTCTTCTAGGGGCTGAAATAGGTGCGGATATTTGGATTTCATGCTTTCTTCCTCTTCCCATGTCATTTCTTCTCGATTATTATTTCTCCACAAAACTTTAACTGAGGCCACTTCTTTGTTTCTAAGCCTCCGTACTTGACTATCTAATATGGCAATAGGTTTTTCATCATAAGCTAACTTTTCTGTCACTTGAAGATCATTTAATGGGACGATCCTAGTAGGATCTCCAACACATTTACGTAGCATCGAGACATGGAACACTGGATGGACTGACTCCAAATCAGGAGGTAAATCTAATTCGTAAGCCACTTTGCCTACTTTGCGCACAATTTCATAAGGCCCAATATACCGGGGACTAAGCTTCCCCTTTCGGCCAAATCTCATAACGCCTTTCATTGGCGACACTTTCAAGAATACCCAATCTTTAACTTGGAACTCTAGGTCCCTTCGACGATTATCCGCATAGGACTTTTGACGACTTTGGGCTGCTAACAATCAATCCTGTATGAGCTTGACTTTCTCTATGGCTTGTTAGACCAAGTCCAGCCCTATCAATTCAACCTCTCCTGTTTCAAACCACCCAATTGGGGATCTACACTTTTGCCCATATAAGGCTTCATACGGTGCCATTTGAATGCTGGAATGATAGCTATTATTATAAGCAAATTCAATGAGTGGCAAATGATCATCCCAATTTCCACCGAAATATATCATACATGCTCGTAACATATCCTCAAGAGTCTGAATGGTACGCTCAGCTTGTCCATCGATCCGGGATGAAATGCCGTGCTAAGGCTCACATGAGTCCCCAAACCCTCTTGGAAGGACTTCCAAATTAGCTGTAAACTGAGTACCTCTATAGGAGATAATAGATACCGGAACACCATGAAGTCGCACTATCTCTTTAACATAGAGCTTTGCATAATCTTCTGCTACATACGTCGTTCTGACTAGCAAGAAATGAGCTGACTTGGTGAGTCTATCCACAATCACCCATATGGAATCATACTTACGCCGAGAACGAGGTAAACCTGTAATAAAGTCCATGTTAATCACTTCCCATTTCCAAGTTGGAATTTTTATAGCTTGCAGCAATCCGCCCAGCTTTTGGTGCTCTATTTTCACTTGTTGACAATTGGGACATTGAGCTACAAATTCTGCTATATCTTTCTTCATCCCATTCCACCAATACATGGATTTAAGATCGTTATACATTTTTGTTGCTCCGGGGTGGATAGAATAACGGGAACAATGAGCTTCTCTCAATATTTGGTGGCGCAAACCTGCCACATTAGGAACACATAGCCTGCCTCGACATCGGAGAACTCCGTCTCCTGTAATCTCAAATGATGACTCCTCTTTCTGAGGGAGTGTATCTCTGTACTGCACTAGCATGGGATCTTCGTATTGTCGCTCTTTCACTTCTACTACTAGCGACGAAACTGCTGAATTCTGAATGGTAGTTCCCCTGCTACCTGAGTCCACTACTCGGACTCCTAGGCTAGCTAGCTGCTGGAGCTCACGGGTCATTTCTCTTTTCTCTGATTGTACATCACATAAACTTCCCATAGACCTGCGGCTAAGAGCGTCAGCCACAACATTTGCCTTTCCGGGGTGATATAGAATATCAACATCATAATCTTTTAACAATTCTAACCATCGTCGCTGCCGCAAATTCAACTTTTTTGGCTTGAAGATATACTGAAGGCTCTTGTGATCTGTGTAAATGTCTACATGAACACCATACAAATAATGTCTCCATATCTTTAATGCATGAATCACTGCGGCTAATTCAAGATCATGGGTTGGATAATTCCTTTCATGTTTTCTTAATTGCCTTGAAGCATATGCAATCACCTTGCCATGTTGCATCAACACACAGCCTAGCCCGATGCCTGAAGCATCGCAATACACAACATAGCCTTCCAATCCCTCTGGAAGTGTCAGAACTGGGGCAGAAGTCAATCTGTCTTTTAGCTCTTGGAAACTACGTTCACAAGCATCTGTCCATTGAAACTTTGCTGATTTCTGAGTCAGCTTTGTAAGTGGTGCAGAAATAGAAGAAAACCCTTCAACAAATCTTCTGTAATAACCTGCTAAGCCCAGAAAGCTACGTACCTCCGTAGGAGTTGTAGGCCTTGGCCAAGTCTTTACGGCCTCGATCTTTTGGCTATCTACCCGAATACCATCGGCTGAAACAATGTGCCCAAGAAATGTCACCGAGTTCAACCAGAACTCACACTTAGAGAATTTTACAAATAACTCTGGAGTCTGAAGGACTCTGAGGACAGTACGCAAATGATCCGCATGTTCTGCCTCAGATCTAGAATTCACCAAGATATCATCGATGAACACAATCACGAACAAATCTAGAAAGGGCCTGAACACATCATTCATTAAATCCATAAACACCGCCGGTGCATTAGTTAGCCCAAATGACATCACCCGGAACTCAAAATGGCCATATCTTGTTCTGAAAGCGGTCTTAGGGATATATTTCTCCCTAACTCTTACTTGATGATATCCAGATCTCAAATCTATCTTAGAAAACCATTTGGCACCTTGTAACTGATCAAATAAGTCATCGATCCTCAGAAGAGGATATTTGTTCTTAATCGTCACCTTATTCAATTGTCGATAATCGATGCACATTCTTAAAGAGCCATCTTTCTTTCGGAAAAACAACATAGGTGCTCCCCACGGGGATGAACTAGGCCTAATAAAGCCTTTCTCAAGCAAGTCTTTCAATTGCTCCTTCAACTCTTTCAATTCTCATGAGCCATTCTATAAGGAGGAATAGATATAGGCTTAGTATCCGGAAACACATCAATAGCAAAATCAATCTCCCGCTCGGGAGGAAGGCCTGGGTGCCCTTCCGGGAATACGTCCGGAAATTCATTCACTACAGGAACTGACTGAAGAGTCGGCGGCTCAACTTCTACATCTTGAACTCGCACTAGATGATAAATGCAACCTTTTGTAATCATTTTCCTTGCCTTTAGATAAGAAATAAACCTACCCTTTGGTGACGCCGTGTTTCTTTTCCATTCTAAAACGGGTTCTCCCGGAAATTGAAAGCGAACCATTTTCATTCTACAATCGACATTGGCGTAGCAAGAAGCCAACCAATCCATGCCCATAATAACATCAAAGTCCACCATTTTTAACTCATGCAAGTCAATCATAGTACGACGATCAAAAATCACAATTACACAATTTCTATATACTCGACTAGCTATTACTGATTCACCCACGGGTGTAGACACCTCAAAAGGTTTAATCGACTCCGGGTTGATTCTAAACCGACTCGCGATATACGGAGTAACATATGACAATGTGGAGCCAGGATCTATCAAAGCATATTCATCATGAGAAAGTACTGATAATATACCTGTGACAACATCAGGAGAAGACTCAAGATCTTAGCGTCCAGCCAAAGCATAAATATGGTGCTGAGGACAATTGGGCCCAGGGGCTCTCCCCCTGACTCTACCACGGCCGACTGGCACGTGTGAATCTGGCCGCATAGGGCATATAGATGCTGAAGATTCGGCTATTGACCCTGAGGGCTGGGTCCTACCTCTGCCACTAACTGAGGGACAATCTCGCATAATATGGCCTGGCCGACCACATGAATAGCAACCCTCGGAGCCCAATCTACACGGACCCCAATGTAACTTCCCACACTGGGAACATCGTGGCACGGGTGGCCTCGCCTGACCCGAATCACCTCTAAACTGAGATCCCGAAAAGCTCTGACTCGGCCCGGGATGAGTAGATCTGTCAAATCTCTGGCCTGAATACCGGGGAGGCGCACTAGTCATGGAATAGCCCGAATGTCTAGAAGACTGTTGTCTGTGCCCGCCTCTATACTCATTCATCGGACCCGAAGATCTAGCCCTCTTGCTATGCCCTCTATCATGCTCGCTTCTTTGTTGTTGCAAGCTTTCTTCTAAATTTTGAGCATGAGCTTGGATGTGTGCAATATCCATATTGTCCTGAAGGGACATTGTCAAGCACCTATCCATCAAGTGTGGCCCTAGGCCTTTTACAAACCTGTGTACTCGATCGCCCATATCCGCCACCATGGCCGAAGCATACCTAGCCAAGGAATTGAAGCGGAGACTATATTCTAGAGCACTCATGCTCCCTTGTCTCAAATTCAAGAACTTATCGGCTCTAGCTCACCGAACTTCTGGGGGCAAATAATGTCGGAGAAATGCATCTACAAACTCTTGCCATACCGGTGGAGGTGCATTGGCTCCCCGTGAAGCCATCCAAACTGTGTACCAACATACCGCAACATCCCTCAATCTATAGGATGCTAGCTCCACCGATTCGATGTCTGAAGCATGTATCAACCGAAGCGTCCTCAACATACCGCCAATGAAATTCTGAGGGTCCTCATCCGGCTTTGATCCAATGAATTCCGGAGGGTTCAAACCAATAAAGTCACGGGCTCTTTCACTAACAGCCCTATCACCTTGCCCTGAACTTGACCTCTGAGTCTGGGCCGTAATCAATTGAGTCAGCAAATTAATGGCCTCTTTTACGTCTTGGCCTGAAGCATCCGGTGGAGGGACCGGAGGTGCTGGAGCTGGGGCTGAGGCTCCCTCACGCTCCTCTAGTATAGGCACTGATCGGGAAGACTGGGATTGAGCCGCACTTTGGAACTCACTTTCTTCTACTACCCGTGACGGTGCTCTTTCAGCCCGCTTTTCTGCCACCGTCTTGCCCTTTTGGGCTACTGAAACCTTTCTCTTTACAGGCATTTCTGAAATACATAACACATCATTAAGTAACAAGAAGTTCTTACATCATAGCTCTATCACACGATTTCTTATGAAGAAAGAAGGTCATTCATTCCTAAAATGTCCGCAGCTTCTTGTTTATAAGTGTGGCGCGCAACACACCCATAACCAAGACTCTACTAGACACGGCTCGTAGACACACCCTAGGACTGAACTGCTCTGATACCACTTTCGTCACGACCCAACTTGAGGGCCGCGACAAGTACCCGGTCCTAGCCCACCCGGGCACCCTTAACATACTTATAAACCACATTCTAGATGAGCCACGTAATAATATCATGCTTTTCATTCATCATTCTAATCTCATTGAGCGATAACATAGCTATATCATTGATAACTTCTATGCTCATATACATGTACATGCGCCGACGAGGAGATCATACAACATCCCAAAATATAGGCCGACAAGGCCGAGCATATCTAACCATATACATAATATCTACGAGCCTCTAAGAAGGGTACATCATATCATAACATATGGGCGGGACAGGACCCCGCCGTGCCCATGAATATATACACAAAAGAATGTATACCAAAAGCCGCATTCCGAATGAAACGAGTTTCGCGTGTAGTCCCCGAGAAAATACACTATGGATCAAGTCTGTTCACTGCCACTCGCGGGCATGACGCAGCGTCCACAAACAAAAGGACGTCAGTACTAAGAATGTATGCGAGTATGTAAAGCATGATCAATATTAATATGGAAGCATAATGGAAAACATATGAAATAACGTAAGATAGGAGACAATAGCATCATTATCATAGCACTTACCTGCTTTCCATAGGGACGTTCCATTTCTATTTCATACTCGCGTACATACATTCGTATCTTGCTCATTTACCTTTCGTATCTATTTTCATATTCGTATTCATAACTACTTTCATGCTCATACCCGTATCATATACACCCCTTTACTTGGCACTTACATGGTCTCAACATATTCATACTTTAATGGATGTTATATACATATCATAATCGTATTCATATAGAGGTCATATACTTAGCTTATCCGTACTCATATAGATGTCAGACATATAGCTTATTCGTACTCATATAGATGTCATACATATTGCTTTATATATAGCGTACCGATAACGAAGGTTCGGTGTTTCACGTACCCGCCTTACCAAGGCTCCCTCGGCCCTACCAAGGCTCGTGGTTGTTCATACCGGCCCTACCTAGGCTCGGTTATCCGTACCCAACCGCAGGCGCGCGCGCGTCGTTATATATATATACACATATTCGTTATATTCTACCCGGCCGTGTAAGCTCGGTGTTCACAATAGCCTCTCATGGGCACTCATACACTTATACATATACATATAAGCTCATGTCTATCTTTAGCCCTTTTTCTATCGTCATTCATTACCTTCTATCCTTATAGCATTACTCGTCGTATAAGGAACTTAGTACAATTATATCATTTGAGCGTCATTAGCTTAATAGCTTCTCGAGCTAGGATCATTAGAGAGTATCTTGAACTCATAAGAGGTGAACATTTTGCCAAAGAACCATGCCTTATGAAAGAAGGGTTAGCCTTACATACCTTTCGTGCAACTATTCTATCACTTGAGCGTTCTTCTTCCAAGCTCACGTTCTACGTTCATTGAAGTGTATACTCATATTAGATAATGGATAGCTTTAGCATTCATGACTAATTCTAGAGAAAATCAGATAGCATCTCCTTTATTATACGACTTCCCTCATATTACATATCAACTCCCACACTTCAATAACAGCATTCGCAACATCATCGCAATAGCCTTTAGTCATCTACATTACCCTTACTTCACAATTCACTTCAATTTTCCATATTCATAGTCATAACTCGTCAACACATTCATTCACATACAATATCGATTTTCATACTCTCAATATCATTTATAACATGATTATATTCATAAAGCATCAAGAATCATAACTCGTTCCAAACGTTTACTCAAAAGTGCCACTATTCACACATTCATGACCCATTACTTATATTCTTTTGTCATCCAAGTGTTTCATCTTCCAAATACTTTAAGCAACATGGAAACATCGTAAATCTTACCTTAGGTGGTGTAGGATTGAACCTTGGTGGCATATGCCTCTCTTGAGCAAAACCCTAGATTTCCCTTCACTTGAATTTCTTGCTTTTGATGAACTTTAATGGTTTCTCTTACTTTGATTCACTTGGTTTGATGATAACAACCTTAGATTTCCTTTGGATTCTTGTTCATGAAACACATATGAGGCCCTAGAGATTTTAGAGAGAAGTAGAGAGATGTTGGGAATGAAATAATGAAGTTGGAAACTCATTTAAAGACTTGAAACATTTTAGTCCGTCGGGTGTTCCACGGACTGTTCCACGGTCCGTGGAACCAAGTGTGGTCCGTGAAACTGGTCGTGGTTCATGACCAGTCAGTTGGCTTCTCTACTGGCAGTTCCGCGGACCCATCCACGGTCCGTGGAACACACTGCTGGCCGTGGAACTGGCCGTGAAACTCACTGCAACACCAAGTTCGATCCCGTCGCCTCGTTTGATCACCAATCCTTATAGAACCTTCTTAGCACTTGTTTATCACTTCATTAACAATCTAAGGGGCATTATAACTGTTATATCCCGTATTTTGTACATTGGGATAATCCGGGCTAACCATGATAAGTTAAGGACAAGACTATTCCGGGATACGAGGTAGAGACTTTTGACCTTCGATTTTGTTTTAAGGCAAAAGTTGCTTATGATTTTATTGGTATGGAATATTAAGGAAAATTTGGGGTCAAAATTTAATTTTGGGAAGTTAGTATTTCATGAAATGAAAGCCAAGTGGTCGTGTGGCTAGGGAGTGGACTCCCACCCATGGCTTGGCCAAATTTAATTGATCCAAGTCATGTGTGGGGCATGGTCCACTTGTATGGATCATATATGTAGATAGATGAAGACAAGCAAGTCATATTCATCATCTTCACCCCTTAGAAACTTGAAGAAACCTGAAAAAAAAAAAGAAAAAAAGCCATATTCGGCCAAGCCTAGCCGAACAAGACCCCAAGAAAAATTTATCAAAAAAAATATTTTCTTCTAGTATTCCAACCAATTGGAAGGTCCTTATTAACGTGCTTAAAAACTAACAATCATGTTGTTGCTTCATAATTTAAACTCACATTGACAGTATGATATTTCGTATTTTTATACGTCGAATTATTTGCAAGCTGAGGTGGGGCCCACACATTGAGATTTTTTTGGGACATGCGACAATTTATATGAATCAAATATGTGAAGTTAAACATAACTCAAGAAGGACCCTTGAGCCAAATCAAAGTGGAAGTCCTCCAAACAAATATTTTTAAGTAACGTTTTCGGGTGATCTGACTTCGAGGGGCAGAAACGGTATTATAAGTTTGGAATTTGGAAAAACACAAAAGATAGAAGTTGTATATAGTTGAATTATATTTCCAACCATAGGTCGTGGGCCCACAGGTGACATCGGGATAAGGAGATATGGATGTTTTAAGGCAGAAGGTCGGGTTGGCTAGGCCCAAACCGGCCCAATCGTGTTAGCCCATGACCCATGCCTATTTAAGTGAAATTTCAGCCCTTTCCTCTCATTTTTCAGACCAAGAACACCAGAAAATTCTGGAAAGAGAGAGAGAAGAGCCTTGGAGAGAAGAAAAACCAATTTTGACCAAAATCTGAGCCTCGAATTCCGAAGCCCATGAAGAGAAAAGTGTTGTACGCTGCATTGTCTTCAATTTGAGCTAAAAATCAACCAAGGAGAATAGTGATAACGTGGGGGCTGCATGATTAAGGTATGAATACGGTTCCTTTTCATTGTTAACGAGTTTATTTAGAATTTTAACGGATTAGCACGAAGGGAATAGCCTGATAAATTCGTTTGTTGGTGTTGTGAATTATGGAAGGAGATTTGAAGAGAATTTTGGATGAAAATAAATGTATTTAACTTTTAAAATGTGAAGGCTGTTGTTATTGATGTTGTTCATATGAATTCCGACTCCTTTACGGAAATAATATTATTAAATAGTTATATCGCAAATTTGGTTGGTTGAGAAATTTAGAAAACAGTGTGCGGGCTGTTTTATGGCATACGTCGGTATTGGAAATGATGTTGATACTATTGGTATTGTTGTTTATGTTGTTGGTTACTGAATTGAGAATTCGGACTAGGCATATAAGTAGGGGAGATGCTGCCCGATTTTCGACAGAATATAGAATGGTTTGGTTTGAAATTTGGAACAAGTGTGAAATAAAGAGACTAACGTAGCGTGAATACCTTTAAATGTAGATTTATGAGTTCGGACGAATACGCGTAGCTAATAGGAGGTTGAACAGGTATGTAAAGCTCACCCTTTCTTTCTTTCTTTCTTTTTTTGGCATGTCTACAATTCTCATTTGCTTCTTGATGTTACTATCCCTAATTCAGTCGAACTATGGTCTTTTTGTCTTTTGTATGATTGGATAATAAATGTTGCATAAAGAATTTTATATTTTTTTGAAAAGGATTCTGTAACTACGAACACCCGTAACTTTCACAGACGGGCTCGATCGCTTTGATACGTTCATAGAAGGTTCCATGACGAATTATGTTCGTAACTTTCAGGAGCAGGCTCGGATTGGGTTGATGCATGCTTATAACCCCCGAGACCCTCCTTATATAGCCCTATTTGATGCGTTCCCGAGTGACGTTTGAAGGAAACGTGATTTGACTATTGTCTTGATTTTCAAACGAAGGTTCGTTTTGATTATTCTATTGAGTTTGAAATGTTTTAAATTACATATAGTTACTCACGACTCTGCTCGTGCATTCTGTTGTATCTTTCGCCGAGTCCCGGGCCGGTTATGTTATCGTGTGCACTATGTTATATTACGAGTATGATGTGTCCGGTTCACCGAGCCCCTCGCTAGAGGGCCGGGTACCGTGTATATTTGGTGTTATGATGTGTTATGGCGTTATGATGTGTTATGTGATATGTCGGGTTTCGGAGATATGAAATCTTCTGGAGTATGATGTGTTATGGCGCCAATGACGGGTGGGCGACCATATTTCCTGAGCCCCATGCATGACTTGTGTTTTAAAAGTAAACATTTTGGTATTGTGGATATTGCACTCATTTTCTGTACTTCTGTTTCGATTATGATTCTGTTTACTGTATTTCTTGCTTTGCATGCTCAGTACATATTCCGTACTGACCCCCTTTCTTCGGGGGCTGCGTTTCATGCCCGCAGGTACAGACGCCCATTTCGGTGATCCGCCAGCCTAGGACACCTATTCTGCTATTTGGAGTGCTCCCTTTGTTCTGGAGCCTATATTTTGGTATATACTCTTCCGTTGCATATGTATATATTCATTCAGGGGTACGGCGGGGCCCTGTCCCGTCATATGATTCTGTTGTTCTGTTAGAAGTCTGCAGACATATATGTGGGTTGTGCCTATTCCTGTACAGGTGTGTTCGTATGTTTTATGTTTGGGCTATCCCATTCGCCGTGGCGGCCTTGTCGGCTTGCGTTTGTATATATTTTGGGACGCCGTGCTTTATGATAGCCTTGCTGGCTTCTGTGATATATATATTTGTATATGTGACAATCTGAGACTATGTATGACCTTGGTATATGTATAAGTCATTTGTATGCCGATTTTGGTTAATGAATATGTACGGGTGCCCAGCTCGGGCACTAGTCGCGACCTACGGGGTTGGGTCGTGACAAAAGTGGTATCAGAGCGGTTCGTCCTCGGAATGTCTACAGACCGTGTCTAGTAGAGTCTTGTTTATCGGTGTGTGGTGCACCACATCTATAAACAGGAAGCTACAGGACATTTAGGATGTTACCTTTCCTTCTTACTCTAGATCGTGCGACGAGCCAAGTCATAGGAAATGGAATTCCTCATACTAACCTTTGATTTCGCAAAAGAACGACGTTGACGAAGGAAGTGATCGACGATATTGGAGGTTAAAAGCACGCGAGTAAGTAAAGGGGTACGAAAGATATATGTCGGGTAAGGTATTAAAGCACGATTGAAATGATAAGTTGAAAATTGAAAAGGAAAGTAGACAGGAAAGTGTAACACGTGCAGTTCACGTTGGACATACAAGGTAAGTCCATCATTTTCATACTTTTATTGATATTGGGAGCCCTGTGTGTTGTGATATGATATGACATGATACGATATACATATATGTATGATGGCCCTGTGAGGCACTGTTGGTATTTCCTGCGTGCAGGTGTTGGGATAGTAAGGAATACAGAGGAAACTCTGCCAAAATTTTTCCAGAAATAAAATGAGAATGAGATATGAGTTTGAAATATGTCTTGGAAGGTCGTGCCAATAGTAATGCTAGGGTTTGACAGAGTTGTCAGTATTGCTGACCCCGAGAATTAAGTTAACTGCTGAATTAATGGTAAGGGTAATTAGGAAGTCGATATGGACATGGTAACAAGGAATTTGGAGAGGAACTTGTGATACTAAGAGATGATTTGGAAAAGACTGGTAGACTTTGATAGAACAATATATTAAGGCACCGACTAAATTGATAAGCAGGAGAAAGATATGACGTGATCTGGATGACTAGAATATAAAGGCAAGCGTGGAATGGGAAAGTGAGCTATAGAACGAATAAGAAGAGCGCGAGATAACAAGGTAGTAGTAAATCATGACATGTGCAGCCAAGGACACGAATGCTGTAAATGATGGGGCTGTGAAGGATCCAGTTATAGAAAGATGGACAACGAGGTAGAATGAATGCTAGACAATGACCGGTATGATATGAATAAACGAGGTGAACGAATACGTTTCGAAAATGAGAAAGGGAGTATACGAGAAGTGATGTTTTGCGAAGGATACGAGGCGGATAAGATTTCTAGTGCCCAAAATAAAAGATAGACATAAATGGGAGAAACGATAAGGGAGTACCAAAGGAGGCACCCAAGATAGACATAGTTAACTAAGTACGAGTATGGATTGAAAGGGAAATATATAGTTATTAATTTAAAAAGGTGGTACGATGACAAGATGGATATTGAGAATTAAGAAGGCTAACATAGTGATCGTGAAGTCAGGAGAGTAAGAGACCCTTTCTAATTCGGAGGGAGATGTGTTACGAGAATGTTTTGGGAATCTGTTAAGACTTCAACTTACTCCAGATTATGCGATAAAGGTCATGCGGTGAGCTGGATGCTACTATACCAGCATTTGCGCATCGTATTTCATCAGAGTTTCAAGGTTAAGCGTGCTGGAGTGAGAGAAATTTTAGGATGGGTGACCCCCTGGAAGTATTCTAAAAATCTTATAAAATCATAAGAACCAAATAAGAAGCTAGAGTAGCCTAAGGAAAATTAGAGTATGCGGAATGGGCAGAAGCCTTAAGAGGTCGCGTAGGACGGGGCGGATTGGACCGGTGAAGAGAAAGAAAATGCATCACAGCAAAAATTAGGGTGAGTTTGAACAACGTTTGGAAATGTTTGGTAAGCGAGATGGTAGTAATTATATATAAGTGTGCATATGATATTCCATGCAATGATAGAACCCGACCCTGAGAAGCTCGGGAAGGACGGCAGATAATTGCCGAAGATAATGGACATTCGAATGCTATTGGTGTGCCAGGACCCCCTTAGAAAAAGGGGGGGGGGGGGGTATTGGATTTAAAAGAAATTATGACGCTTGTAATAAGAATAACAACGATTAGTGGTTTGGAAACTTTTGAAGGAAAGGGGGAACGCTGCTCTTATGAATGGAAATAAAAGAGTTTACTGGATATGATACAGTATACCAAGCGGAGGATCAGGTGAATTTGAGGCTGAAGAAGGGGACATAGAGCGGAATATAAGCGGATAATGGTATAAGTGCACCCTTAAAGGGGGGAGCGGAGAGAAACGCAAGTATAAGGCGGAAACAATTAACACTGCAATATATTCGATGTGAATGCTTAAACTTCAAGTGAGACCCCTTGTTGAAACAGGTTAGTAGGATCTGAGAGCCGACAATAAATGAACAGAAGTTAGAATAATACTTGGGATAATGCTAAGAAGTGTTTGTGGAGACCTCGAATGACATGACGTCAGAAAGTGGACGAGTATAAAAAGGAAGAGTATGACAAAATAGGCTACGAGCGAAGGTTAGTATGGATGAGCCATGAAAGCAGAAATGGACTAAGAGTAGCAAAGACTAAGGTTGAGATTGGATGTACTTTATACAAGTTGTACAAGGGTAGTTACGCAACCTACGAATATTTGTATATTAAGCATAAGACCAAGTGAGTGAGTACTTGATAAGGAGAGTAAGGGTTCAACAAGAACAACGCGGTGGTGATATTTTGGATATATTAAGAAAGAGGTAGAGCATAAAGATTAGTGAAACGACGTTAAGGTATTTCTCGGCTAGATTGAGCATTATTGCATATTCTTGTAAAGATGGCAACATAACGTGTGACAGGAAAGTAAAACCTGAACAAAAGGGGCAATGGAAGAGTTGGAATGTAAGTTAAGGAAATGACACGAGATGATGTGCCTAGAGAGCTACAAGTTGGGATAAAGGAATTATAGAATGGCTTAAGTAAGACGATCAGAACGAGCTGGTTATTAACGACAGTGAACTTACACAACAAATCAGAAATGTGTCAGAATTATACTAGCTGATGATAGTTAAAACATAGAGCGGTTATGTAAAGTTATTTTATGGAGGAACTTCGTCGCTACTCGATAAGTAACTCTAAGGATGGAGATTAAGAGCTGAGAAGTAGAGTGATAGTTAAAGGCCCTCCAAGAAGTCAAGAAGTAACGTATGAGACTAAAGACTCTAGAATATGGACTTCATTACAAGCCTACCTCGTACTCCACGAAAGTATGGCTCTATATGGGTTATTGTGGATAAGCTGGTAAATCAGCCCATTTTCTCCCAGCTAGGGACTAATGCCAGGTTATACATCAAGAAGATAGTGAGACCTTACGAGGTTCCCACATCTACTATACTGGACAAAGAAACCCAGTTTACAACTAACCTCTGGAGATCACTCCAAAAAGGGATTGAAGACATAAGTGAATCTCAGCACAGCATTCCATCCTCGAGCCGACGGACAGGCCGAGCGTACTATTCAGACACTAGAAGATATGTTGCGGGCCTATATTACGACTTCGGGGATAATGGGACGATCATCTACCACTTGTTAAGTTACTCATAACGGTGGCGACGATCCTAGCACCCAAATAGTGCCGTAAGAGGCCTAGTATGGCGGGAGAGGTGCGGGTTACCTATTGGTTAGTTCGATGTTGGTGAGGTTAAGTTAATCGGCTCAAATATGATTGAACGGGCCACGATAAGGTGAAATTTACCCGGGAAAGATTATTAGCGACCCAGTTCGATAAAAGCCGTATACGGATAATCGACACCGACACTCGGGGTTCCGTTTGCGATGGGGTATTCCTAAAGATGTCACCCATGATAGGTGTAACGAGATTTGGTAAGAGAGTGAAGTTTAGCCCGAGACATATTGGGCCTTATCCGATGGTTCGTAGGGTAGGCCAAGTTTCCTATGAATTGGACCTACCGTCTGACTTGGAAGCAGTACAACCAGCCCTTCACGTGTCGATGCTTCATAAACGTATTGGTAACCCTTAGAGTAACTCCCTATGGATGATGTTCCGGTAACGGAGAAATTATTTTACGAGAAGAACCTTATGCCTATACTTGATCGCTAAGTTGGAAAGTTGCGTATTAAGGATATGGCTTTCATTAAGGTATTGAAGCGGAATAACAATCGGAAAGAGATGACTTAAAAGGCTGAAGGGAAGATAAAGAATGAGTATCTTTACTTATTCTTTATGCCTAAATGTAATTTAAATCCCTCCTTTGAGCAAATTGGTTGGTGGATGAAACTATATATTCTCGCAATACGAGAGACTTTCTCGAAACCTTGGAGAGACCTTATGAGGCTAGTTCAACATTCGAGGACGAATGTTCTAAAGGGGGGAAGGATGCTATATCCCATATTTTGTACATTGGGATAATCCGGGCTAACCATGATAAGTTAAGGACAAGACTATTCCGGGATACGAGGTAGAGACTTTTGACCGTCGATTTTGTTTTAAGGCATAAGTTGCTTATGATTATATTGGTATGAAATATTAAGGAAAATTTGGGGTCAAAAGTTAATTTTGGGAAGTTAGTATTTCATGAAATGAAAGCCAAGTGGCTGTGTGGTTAGGGAGTGGACTCCCACCCATGGCTTGGCCAAATTTAATTGATCCAAGTCATGTGTGGGGCATGGTCCACTTGTATGGATCATATATGTAGATAGATGAAGACATGCAAGTCATATTCATCATCTACACCCCTTAGAAACTTGAAGAAACTTGAAAAAAAAGAAAGAGAGAAGCCATATTCGGCCAAGCCTAGCCGAACAAGACCCCAAGAAAAATTAATCAAAAAAAAAATATTTTCTTCTAGTATTCCAACCAATTGGAAGGTCCTTATTAACGTGCTTAAAAATTGACAATCATGTTGTTGCTTCATAATTTAAACTCACGTTGACAGTATTATATTTCGTATTTTTCTACGTTGGATTATTCGCAAGCTGAGGTGGGGCCCACACATTGAGATTTTTTTGGGTCATGCAACAATTTATATGAATCACATATGTGAAGTTAAACATAACTCAAGAAGGAGTCTTGAGCCAAATCAAAGTGGGACTCCTCCAAACAAATATTTTTAAGTAACGTTTTCGGGTGATCTGACTTCGAGGGGCAGAAACGGTATTATAAGTTTTGAATTTGGAAAAACACCAAAGATATAAGTTGTATATAATTGAATTATCTTTCCAACCATAGGTAGTGGGCCCACAGATGACATCGGGATAAGGAGATATGGATGTTTTAAGGTGGAAAGGTCAGTGGGCTAGGCCCAAATCGGGCCCAATTGGGTTAGGCCCATGACCCATGCCTATTTAAGTGAAATTTCAGCCCTTTCCTCTCATTTTTCAGACCAAGAACACCAGAAAATTCTGGAAAGAGAGAGAGAAGAGCCTTGGAGAGAAGAAAAACCAATTTTGACCAAAATCGAGCCCCGAATTCCGAAGCCCATGAAGAGAAAAGTGTTGTACGCTGCGTTGTCTTCAATTTGAGCTAAAAATCAACCAAGGAGAATAGTGATAAAGTGGGGGCTGCATGCTTAAGGTATGAATACGGTTCCTTTTCATTGTTAACGAGTTTATTTAGAATTTTAACGGATTAGCACGGAGGGAATAGCCTGATAAATTCGTTTGTTGGTGTTGTGAATTATGGAAGGAGATTTGAAGAGAATTTTGGATGAAAATAAATGTATTTAACTTGTAAAATGTGAAGGCTGTTGTTATTGATGTTGTTCATATGAATTCTGACTCCTTTACTGAAATAAAATTATTAAATAGTTATATCGCAAATTTGGTTGGTTAAGAAATTTAGAAAATAGTGTGCGGGCTGTTTTATGGCATACGTCGGTATTGGAAATGATTTTGATACTATTGGTATTGTTGTTGATGTTGTTGGTTACTGAATTGATAATTCAGATTAGGCATATAAGTTGGGAAGATGCTACCCTATTTTCGACAGAATATAGAATGGTTTGGTTTGAAATTTGGAACAAGTGTGAAATAAAGAGACTAACGTAGCATGAATCCCTTTAAATGTAGATTTATGAGTTCGGACGAATACACGTAGCTAATAGGAGGTTGAACATGTATGTAAAGCTCACCCTTTCTTTCTTTCTTTCTTTTGCATGTCTACAATTCTCATTTGCTTCTTGATGTTACTATCCCTAATTCAGTCGAACTATGGTCTTTTTGTCTTTCGTATGATTGGATAATAAATGTTGCATAAAGAATTTTATATTTTTTAAAAAAGGATTCTGTAACTACGAACGCTCGTAACTTTCACAGACGGGCTCGATCGCTTTGATACGTTCATAGAAGGTTCCATAACGAATTATGTTCGTAACTTTCACGAGCGGGATCGGATTGGGTTGATTCATGCTTATGACCCCCGAGACCCTCCTTATATAGCCCTATTTGATGCGTTCCCGAGTGACGTTTGAAGGAAACGTGATTTGACTATGGTCTTGATTTTCAAACGAAGGTTCGTTTTGATTATTCTAATGAGTTTGAAATGTTTTAAATTGCATATAGTTACTCACGACTCTGCTCGTGCATTCTGTTGTATCTTTCGCCGAGTATCGAGCTAGTTATGTTATCGTGTGCACTATGTTATATTCCGGAGTATGATGTGTCCGGTTCGCCGAGCCCCTCGCTAGAGGGCCGGGTACCGTGTATATTTGGTGTTATGATGTGTTATGGCGTTATGATGTGTTATGTGATATGTCGGGTTTCGGAGATATGAAATCTTCTGGAGTATGATGTGTTATGGCGCCAATGACGGGTGGGCGACCATATTTCCTGAGCCCCATGCATGACTTGTGTTTTAAAAGTAAACATTTTGGTATTGTGGATATTGCACTCATTTTCTATACTTCTTTTCGATTATGATTCGATTACGATTCTTGTATTCTTGCTTTGCATACTCGGTACATATTTCCATCGACCCCCTTTCTTCGGGGATGCGTTTCATGCCCGCGGTACGACGCCCATTTCGGTGATCCGCCGACCTAGGACACCTATTCGCTATTTGGAGTGCTCCCTTTGTTCGGAGCCTATATTTTGGTATATACTCTTCCGTTGCATATGTATATATTTATTCAGGGGTACGGCGGGGCCCTGTCCCGTCATATGATTCTGTTGTTCTGTTTAGAGGTCTGTAGACATATATGTGGGTTGTGCCTATTACTGTACAGGTGTGTTCGTATGTTTTATGTTTGGGCGGTCCCATTCGCCGTGGCGGCCTTGTCGGCTTGCGTTTGTATATATTTCGGGACGCCGTGCTTTATGATAGCCTTGCTGGCTTCTGTGATATATACGCATTTGTATATGTGACAATCTGAGACTATGTATGAGCTTGGTATATGTATAAGTCATTTGTATGCCGATTTTGGTTAATGAATATGTACGGGTGCCCAGCTCGGGCACCAGTTGCGACCTACGGGGTTGGGTCGTGACAATAACTCTTCCCCAACACATCATTAAGTTGTCATCAACTTACTACTCATGAATCCTTTCCGATACTTATCGTATACATGGCCTTCTCTTGGCAACTTTCTCATCTTAACATCGAATGTCTTTCAAATCTCATTTAGAATCATCAATTGCTATTTCTTACTTATTGAAACATCGTATACTTCATATTCCTCATTAGCCTATTCACTGTGCATCAACGGAAAATTTTTCGAGGTGTAACAATCTTTCACCAAAATTCATCCCTAAAGGATTCATATTGCTAATATGTCACATCAACACTCATTTAACACATTCACGCTTAATTTGGATTTGCGGAGTTTTACATTATCCCCTCTCAGGATCATTCATCCCTGAATGAGAGTTATGGCCTAAGATTTTCACTAAACCTCAAGTTTTCCAATATTTCACTAGACAAGCTATCCCAAAACAAAACTCAACTAACGCCCTAAAATAACCATATGGTCCTCACATGGACTCCTACAACTACAACAAACAAGCCTAAACATGAATTTAGGGATTCACACCTTTAGTCTATACTATCGCACGAATTTGATAACCAGAAGGTTCAGCACATACATTCTTCGAGAAGACAATGCATAATATATCAATCCAAGCAATATACTTCAGCAAGGAGGCTAATTCAATGACACATAATTCAAGCTTAACTTACATTACTTCCAGCACTTATGAAATTTAGTAAGGACAAGCCTATTTGTAGTTGCTAATAAGGATGAGTATCGACTATTCATATATTCTCCTTTCTTTATCTGGGTAGCTTCTTCAGATCTTACTTTGTCTAACATAATATCCTTCTGCACTTGTCACTCACTATACACCCTCTCACATCATTCTTAATCTTATCATCGCTCTATGTAGGTATCGTACTACTATATTCCACATATCATAGACCTTTTAAATAGTACAAATTTTGAAGTTACCTGGGGTACCTCCCCTAGATCTTGGCCATTGGCCTCTTTGTAAACTTTTATAACTCTAGTGATCTGCTCTTTAAGGCTAGATACTTTCTGAAACCTTAGCCTTTGGGCCTTGTTCTCTAATCTCTTTAGCACAATCATAATCTCATTAGTCATAGCAAAAACAGCATTACTTTCAAAACATAATAATTATATGTGTATGCATGTCTAACTATTATTCGCGTGTATGTGATTCTTCATATGGTTTCTTTGAGAATTTTTTGACAACCTTCAACATCTACTATCTTTGTTGCATAATAGATCGGCCTTAAACAAAATACCTTAATAGGCATAATACGATATAGGCATGTTTCTCGACTTCATGACTTACCTGCAACATTATCGCCACCCTTAAGAAGCAAGAATTTATTTAATCATAGTTCTATCACATCTCAACTCGACTCTTAAGAACACCATAAAATATACCTAGTGTCTTCCCACTTGTTGCAACTCCAGAATACTAGTTTAGACTCCCATAGTAAATAAGCTTAGCATCTCGTTTGTAATTATATACCTTTTTAGGCATACCATCTTACTTTTGTACTCTTAAGATTTCATCCTTATCTAATGGCATAATCTTCATTCACTTATTCATCTAAAACTCACATATATCATACTCACACCTTCGCACATGTGATAGATTATTGACTTGAGTTCTTGTATTCTCTATATCAAACCCACTAGTTCAAGTCCTTTTGTTTTTACCACTCTCATACTATAATTCTTCCACCAAGGTGATTATACAAAGTGTCAGCCTAAAATTAACTACCAAACATGGCTAGCAACACAAACCCTTTTGAGTTACATCGAATTATAGCAATTAAAATTAAAATCAAAGGAAGAATTAGTCCATTGAGAGTCCATGAGAAAAAGTAGTCTATCTAAATTATTGGTCCATCTAATTGCAGCCTCAAATCAAAATTTCCTATATCAAAACCTAGAATAACAAATTAAAGCCTAAGTTAAAGTCCAACATTTCCTGAAGTCATTCTTCCACAAGCGGTAGTTTTCAAGTTTCAAGCCTAAAATATAGCTCTCCCACCAAACATCAAAATAGCGCAGATCCTTTAACCCAATTTGAATATAACCTTAATTTACAATAATTCTTAATCTGCTACTAGATACCCTGAAATTGCCCTTCATCCTAACCTACAATACTCTAAACGGATCACATCTTAAGTATATCTCAAAACCACAATAACGTATAGATCCTTCTACTTAAACTCATAGAGAGCGCCAACACTAATAAATTAACTTATCATAGCTTGAAAAAACTTTAAACACCGTACGAGAAAAAAAAAGGAGCAAGAATAAAGCTCAAAGGATATAGCCTCAAACCACACCCTCCTTTCAAGATATCATTATTTCTAATTCTTTCATTCTTTACAATTTCATCCCAACCAAATTAATAGCTCCACAAAAATTATAGAGTCATCTGTCCATAATTCCAAAAGTATAGCCCTGTACCTTTCAATTCCTAACTACTTTATCCTCTTATCATACCTTATACTAGATATTCTTTATGATCACCACTACCGTGACAGACCATCATAATATTTCATTCTAGTTTTGAATATACTCTAAGTCTCGTAACTTCTTATAACACTTTAATAATTTTCTAATAAAATTAACTATACTCTAAGAAAGTCTCAACACATATTGTAATAAACAATTACTTTAATGTAAGTAACCACTACCACTAATCTCATGCTATGTGCAGGGTTCAAAATAGAATATTGTGCAAAGTTCCTGAGTTGGTCTCAAAAATAGAAATATTGAGAAACTTACCACTAATAAACTCTACGGTTCTCATTTGTTAAATAAAACATAGTATCATTAAATTTTCCAAAAGGTAGCTACTATAAATTAAGGTAACAAGGAATGAGCATAAGGTTTAATACCTTAATCTTTTGAATGAAACTCTCAAATAGGCTTATAACTACTTGTTAATACAAAATATCTCCAAATCTCATCACACAATTGTCGATCCCTAGGGACATAGACATCCTACTCTGCCTCTAACAAATCAATGACACTCAGCTACATACTTCCATCCATCACTATCCCATCTTTAAGCTAGAGGTTATGTCTATCACATTGGAAAACTTTATCCATCTTAACAATCCTCGTAGGTCTACCAAAATTTCAGCAGAGTTTTCCCTGTAATTCAAACTATTGTTTCTATCATGTCTCAACTTATCAACAGCTACACCCTATAATCACCATATATATGCACCTACTATTGAATCCTAAGCGACTTCGTATTGTCTATCACACTATACATTACGACCAATGTGCAACGCATAGCACCATTATTCACATAGTAAGCAGTTGCAGCGCATGTTTAAGCCATTTCCTCGAGGGACGAGTATTGAATACGTCAGAATGATCCTAAAGAGAAGTTCAAGCTCTACAGCCCAATCTAGAATAAATAAGAGTAAGAAACACCTATCATGTCTTGGTAGTCATACATCCATATAGGTGGCCAGTATGCATAAAGAAGACTCCACTAGACACGGCTCCACAAATAATACGAGGAAACTTACAAACCTAGAGCTATGATACCAATCATGTCACGCCCAAAACTTAGTCTGGACACAACAGGCATCCGATGCTATGAACAACACCGGAAGTACCTTATAAAATCAATAACGTCTAATCTCTTTTAACACTCTTTCAACATTTATTAAACAAGTCATTAAGGTTAAATGGAATCATACTCACACTAATAAAAAAATATCAGCGGAAGTCTAATATAAATAACTAGTCATAACGTGGCAAATGCCCCAATAAGTCATCATACAATACTTCGACAATCTACCCATAATTCTAACAACTATCGATGGAGCTTCTAAGATAAATAAATGAGTATACTAACGTCAGGACACAGCCCAAAAACTAAAAGCAACAAACTAAGATCGAGGGGTGTCCCACGAAAAAGCACGTGGGCTCAACAATAGTCTGGAAAGCAGTAAGTTCTCCTACTCCACAGGCAAATCATGAACCTGCATTTATTCGTTACCTAACATACCATAGAAAATAATAATGGTTTGCCTGAGTACTGGGTACTCAGTGAGTGTCCAAGTGGAAATAGTTAATAAATCAAAAATAAGATAGTTGCAGGAAAACTTGTGAATCAATAGTAGTAAAATAGTTTGAAAGTAAGAGATAGAGCAAACATCATCAACCTTAGTAGAACTTTCTATGAACAACCAAATAAACAAAAAATATACGACTTACAATCCTTCAAACCTTTATCAGATTAAGTCTTTTAATCAGGAACTCATGAGCATCACAAGCTACTCACAGGCAACAAAAAGATACATGCCGACTCATGGGTGAACAATCATTCGATACACCGGGGCTATTATCCCACGGAGGCTAATCGTCCTTTAGACTAGCACAACAATAGATGCGCGGGCGACACGCCTCGGAGGTCAATCGTCCTCTGGACTGACACAGCAATAGATACACCGGGGCTATTTTCTTACGGAGGTCAATCGTCCTCTAGATTGACGCAGCAATACTCAAATGTAATACGTTAGGATCCATAACTGTTAATCATCCTCTGGACTAGCACACCTTGCCCATACAAGCCCAAACACAACCAAATACATATCATGACACATAATCCGTGTCATCAATCATGGCTTATAGCTAAATTCATTTCATAAGTCATCTTCTTAAAATAGAGGTATTTCAAGTCATAATAAATTTAGAAATTGAAGTCCAAATCATTCATTCAAGTTCAAGAAACCCATTCAAGGAAAACATGTTTAAAGTTCCAACCTTCAGAGAAATAAGTTTAATCATCCATATTAGGGAAAAACATGTACTTCACAATGGTATAATTCGTATAAGGTTCGATGCGGGCTTGACCTTACACGCGCATGACCTGCTTCAAATGTCATCTTTTATTTCAAAAACAAGTTCAACAAAGAACAACCACCAAACTAGGGTTTTAACTAGTACAAATAATCAAAGTAGAATTCTCAAACATAAATCATGCTTTCACAAGATAAATATACTTCAAAGAAGATTTCTGAAAAATAGACATACATCCAAGACGTTTAAAAAAAAGGTAGACATACTCAATTCTCGCTAAAAGCTAGCAAATGGTTTTTTTCGAGGTTCAACAATCACTATACAATCAATTTAGATGAGAAAGATTAGAACTTTACACATTTCTTTTGAATTTCCACCTTTTTTGAAAACTAGGGTTTTTAACCCAATTTCGTGTTCATGTTTTCATGCGATTCACCCATGGATTCTAACAGTGTATAGATGATATATAAACCCAAAATAATCTCCATAACTATACTTAAATTTCATAAACTTTCCTCTTCCACCGTTCTTAAACTGAATTTTCACAATATATGGAATAAGTGAGGTTTCTAGTGTTAATATTTATTTATTAAGGTAAAAATAATAGGAATTGATCACGAACTTACCTTAGATGTGCTGGGGAAGCCTTCCGGTTGTTTTCTCTCAAAAAGTCGTCCTTCAAGGATTTTCTACGAAGCTAGAATGTCTGATAAATGAAACTTCGAATGAAGTCTTGAATTTATAGGATGGGGCACTTTGGACCCTAAACCTCACCGAGAGAGGTCTATAGCATGACCCTATCTCGCTTTGAGCTTAGCTCAACAATCTCCTAGGTCCATTTTATACTTAGCTAATTTTTCTGAAACTTTTCATTTTGGGACCCTACACCTCGTTGAGCGAGGTCTATAGCATGACCCTATCTCGCTTTCAGGTTAGCTCAGCAAGTTCCTTTGTCCATTTTCACACTTATTCAAAATTTTATGTTTTTTTAACTTTGTCAACAACAATCATTAAAATGGGCATAACTTCTAGCACCGAGCTCCGTTTGAACTCTGCTTTATATTGATATGTTAGCTATACATGACCTACATTTCTGTCCCAACGTATACTTACTTTTTTCTGATGGATAGAACATGTTTCCTAACCTATTCTATGTACATATTTGTGGAATAAAAACAAATAGGAAGGTAAAGGGCACAGTATTTTACGTGGAACCACCCAGCTCGAAAGGTAATGAAACCCACAACCTACAGACCTGTAGGATTTCCCCAACTCCACTACAACAATGATCCAATTACAAAGTTACAGTTACAACCTCTGTAGTCTAACTCCTACCTCAACCTTGCTACCCAGCCTCTGACTAGCAAGCTATCTCCAAGTAGTAAACTTCATACTTGGAGTTACAATGTTTGTGTCTACTTGTATGCTTCTAAATAAGTGGATAAAGATACAACTCGATAAACCAACAAAATACAAAAATCTAGACTTCAAAAGTGGGAAACATTATTCAATAAAACAGGTTCATCGATCCTTCTCTGTGTAATAAGGATGCAACCCCGGATTCTTGAATATGCTGGATATATATTTTGACAGCTCAGTATGCTAAACTCTCTCTTTGTGGGTGCACAAACTTCTTCTAGGAAAGACCTGGGTATTTATAACATTGAAGCTCCGCAGGTCGGCAACCACAAAACACTTTCCTAGTCGGTCAATGACACGCACGTAGGGTTTGTGTAGTATTTGGATTCTTTACTTGTTGAGTCCGCTTCTAACATGGGTAGAATGCTTACTAATCGCTACAAATATGGCAAGGAACCTTTCATAATTTACCGTCAAGTTCTTTCCATAATTTTTCAAATCCTAGTTGTTGTAGGACTGGCCCTGGAACATGTTCACAAATCTATTTCATCCACCTGGTTCGTTTGCCTATGAATCTATGCACTGTCTGAGATGGAACATGTTCTTATACCTGTTTCATCATCCTTTCACGTTCATACTTCTGACTTCTTCTTGAGTCTGCTGTTAGTATGGAAGATGGAACATGTTGACAGACTTGTTTCATTGATCATGTGTAGCTCTGTGTCTGTCTTCTTCACATGCATTTATTCATTACTGGAATAAATCATGCCTTCAATCTTGACTCTCTCTTTGACATCTGATTTTTCTATTGCTCTGTGATGGAACATGTTTGCACACCAAATTATTCTATTAACATTATTCACATGCTTTGTCATCAAACTCTTTAGCTGAACAATTTCTTCCTTTTGAACATTGTCTTCTGAGTCTGGGTCACTTCACCTCTCATCTGCCCATGATCACCTTATATCTGGGTCATTCATCATTGCATCTCCTTTGCTCTGCATCTACTGACTCTTTGATATAGAACTTGTTTTGCATATTTATTCTATTTCTTCATTGAACTGCTTCTTCCACTGAGCCATCTTCTCTCCTTTTGCTGCCTTCTTTGTTCTGTTGTTCTATTCATAGACTCACTCATGCTGTAGACTGAACATCTATATGGTCTTGGTTATATCCTTTTTACCTTGTGCTTGTCTGCTTGTCTGTTTCATATGGAACATGTTGGTGAAATCAATTCACGTGCATTGCTTGCAACTGTTTCTTTGCGATAGATCAGGTCTTTAGACTAGTTCCATGTGCATTGTGTTCTTGCTCATATTCAGACATTTCTTTATGTTTGGAACTTCTGCTTCATTCAACAAGATATCTAGCTTTGTTCAATCATTCTTGTGCATCCTTTCATATATCTAGACCTGGTTTGTCTTCTTCATGGTATCACTCAATGTGAACTTTTATCAATCATCAAAACTCATATATGCATCAGTCTAGCTAATGCTGAAGAATTCCCCCTTTTTGATGATGACAAACTCTCTGTCTTTTCTGTGCTTATTGCACCATGTTTCAACCTATTTCTTCAACCTGTTCCAAACCCTCACAGTTTTGACTTGACTTTAAGTTTAATCATGTTAGCGTATAAGCCATACATCAGATTAGCACAGTTCAATCATCCCTCTTTTGGAATCATTACGAAGTTAATCCCAGATTATGGTTAGAAGTATTCCACTCCTGGCCACTAGGGTTATTGCATATACATAGATAAGAAAATTTACTTGTTTAGTCAAGAAAACATTCATGTCATAAAATTTTAGGTGCAAATTAGTAAGATATACAATATATTTTTTATGTCAACAAGTAAAATTCTAGTTCCTTAGTTACAACTATATACAACAGATCTATGGAATTGGACTTCGAGGATTTGTACAATGATAGGTTTAGGGGAGCTACTAATCATTTCAAAGTGAATGTGACCACTGTAGAGGTCCTAATCTTATGGAGCTCTAGCTAGGGGGGAGGTTTCAGTTGGGAGGATATCTCTTCGCCGTTTGTTTCTCCTTCCCTTGAGTAGATCTTCATCTTCATCCGCCTTTTCCCCCAAGAAGATGCACCATCTTTTTCCACCGATTTGGCCCATAAGGACCAAGATCTAGATTGCAGTTCTTTTCATGATGGTGAGGGGTTCTTTCTCTGTTTCAACCTTTCATACTTCTCCATGAACCTTTATAACTCCATAGCTCTAGTTTCGTAATAGCTCATATGAATTCTTTTTAGATGAGCTTAGGGTATTAACCACCTTATTTTCTTGAAAAGTTGTGGTAACACCGATTTCCTCCATTCTATCCCCTTTTTGGGATTTTTCACATATTCCCCCTGTTTATGAGCTCCACTCAATGTTCTTTCCCCCTTCATCTTTCCAGTCGATAAAATCATTTGGACGTCAGGTAAAGGTGTGTTTGTGAGGGTAAGGTGAAGTATATTTTTTGATTTGGATGGATTAAGGAAGTATGATGAGAAGGGAACAAAATCAGAGCTTGAGAAGTATTTGCATATTTTTTTCTCATTTGGGCTCCAAGGTGAGAGAGATGAGATGAAATTTGTGAGGTGATGGTGAGTCAATATCGATTTATGAAGAGATTTGATCGGATAACTGAAAAGTCCTCTTTTTGGGAAGAGCATGATTTGATTTTGGCTATCTTTTTAAGGCTATCATCATGACTCACTTTTTCTTCTCTCAATGTACTCCTTAGACGGCTAGTCATGACTAGGGTAGATAAAATAGGTTGTCTAAGTTGTTCCATGATATGAGTATATAATTTATTGTAGGGAAAAGAACAGCATATTTGCAATCTTTGATTTGAGGCCTGCTTCTGTGATAGTCATCATGTTTAGACTTTGCAATGTTATGAACCTACCCTGTATAGGATGTAAAACTCAATGTACAAGACTGAGTAACATAGTTCAATTACTTTGAGTACCACACAGTCTGTGACAACCTCCCTCGCTAATTTTGAGGGATACATGTGCAGCTTTAATCGTTCCCAGTGCTAGCATAATATTCCTTTCATAAGCCTAGTGGGAACCCTCCATTATTGTAGTACGTATGCACTTGATCACATGATTTTCTTTTGCCATGAACGGTAGTATGGATGCCCTTGATCACACGATTTTCTTTTGCCATGAACGGTAGTATGTATGCACATGATCACACGATTTTCTTTTGCCATGAATGGGTCCTCCATAGTTTTACTTCCTGAGTTTTAGCACTTTATCTCCTTAGTGTACAACACCTATTACTATTTGACCAGTTTCTTTTAATCATGAGGAACGGGTTCTTGAACCAGTTTCAAGTACGTTCCCCCTGTCTGATTTCTTTCCTCTTTTGATAACCTTCTTTCTGCAGTGTTTCCTTCCTTCTATCTTGAGAGCGATCAGAATTAACAATATTTTCTCTCTTCATATTTTTAGCAAGCACTATTCATATATCATTTTAGCTTGCTCTTCTGCTCCTGTTTCCTGCAAGGGAATCAAGGAATAGTTTTGGGCACCCATGCAAGCTTGGGTCCCTTTCCTTCACTCATGGGATATATCAATTCCTTCTTTGTCCATTCAGGAAATGTCCATATGAATATATTTCCAACACCTGTAGCTTTCTTCTTGACGGATTTGGTGTTCTTCTTTGAAATCTCTACCTTCTTTATCTTATAACTCATGTTCACTGGACATTCAAATCTGCAGTACCCATCTTTCCACATAGAGTGCATAAAACCTCTTCTGACACTTCATGTTTCACTGTTCTGTCAAATCCCAATCCTGTAGTAATGTTGTGCATACGACTCGTGAGATTTGAGAGGCTTGAGTCTATCAGTTAGCTTTTTCAAGATCAAGCTCTGTTTTAAGCAGTTTTGAGCTAATATCTTTGGATTTTTCTTTTTTCCAACTGTAACTCCCTTATTTCTCTTTTTAATTCGGACTCAATCTTTAGTTGCTCATTGTTCACCTCATGCTCTTCTGCTTTAAGTGTAAACTTCAAAACTTTAGATTGAAGACTCAATATGGATGAACCAAGTTGAGCAACCTGTTCGTTCAACAATTGATTCTCCTTCTCCGTTTTGACTCTCTTGCTTCACTCTTCAGTAGTTGATCCTTCACACTTCTGAGTTCACTGAGAGTCTCATCTCTTCTCGTGCTCATCTCAATGTCTTCCTCTATGTCTAACTCTGGATGATCATCAGCCATGAGTACAGTGTGATCAGCCTCATCCTTTGTAGTCTCCTTATTTTTGCTAGCTTCATCTTTCTCTTTATTTGTCCTTCTCTTCTTCCATTCTATTTACCACAGTGGGCAATCCTTGATCATATGATCTGCTTTATCACACTTGAAGCATCCACCAGCTTATTCTCTATCAAAATCCTTCCTCCTTTAGAGTTTTTGCCCAACTAATTTTCCTTTCTATGGAATTTTCCTAAATTCCTCGTAATCAGGGCCATTTCCTCTTCCTCTTCTACGTCTGTAGTTTTAAGAGCTAAAGACCTTCTCGAGCTTGCTTCTTCAGTTCTTGCATTCTCCATGTCCATCTCATATGTCTTAAGCTTTCCCACTAGTTCGTCTAAAGAAATATCCTCTATATCTTTTGCTTCCCTAATTGTTGTGACTTTCATCTTGAATTCTTTTTGCAGGGTCCATAATATATTATCTACTGAGTCTTCCTTGGAGATTACTTTTCCAAGTGAGGTCAGCTCATTGACAATAGAGGTATACCTGGTAAACATCTCAGAAATGGTCTCTCCTGGCTTCATCCTGAAATTTTCACAATTAGTGGAGAGCATTGACTTTTTGAATTTCCTTACTTGGTTTGTTCCTTCATGCGCTATCTTCAAAGCATCCTAAATCTACTTGGCTATGGTACACCCTGAGATTCTATTATATTCGTCAGGTCCAAGACCATAAATTAACGCATTCTTGTCTTTGGCATTCTTTTCAAGAATCTTGTAGTCACTTTCTATGTACTCAGCCTTTGCTTTCCTCACTGCAGTCCCATCGTCAGCCTTCTTCATTGGATACTTCGGTGATGAAAACCACGACCTACAGACCTGTAGGATTTCCTCAACTCCACTCAACAATGAGCCAACTGCAAAGTTATAATTACAACCTCTATAATCTAACTCCTACCTCAACCTTGCTACCCAGCCTCTGACTAGCAAGCTATCTCCAAGTAGTAAACTTCCTACTTGGAGTTACAATTTTTTTATCTACTTGTATGCTTCTAAATAAGCGGATAAAGATACAACTCGATAAACTAACCTAATACACATATCTAGATTTCAGAACTAGGAAACATTATTCAGTAAAGCAGCTCCATCGATCCTTCTCTTTGTAATTAGGACGCAACTTCGGATTCTTGAATATGCTGGATATTTCTTTTGGTAGCACAATATTCTAAACTCTCTCTTTGTGGGTGCGCAAACTTCTTTTTATAAAGACCGGGGCATTTATAACATTGAAGCTCCGCAGGTCGGCAACCACAAAACCCTTTCACAGTCGGTCAATGACACGCACGTAGTGTTTGTGTAGTATTTAGATTCTTGCCCTGTTGAGTCCACTTCTAATACGTGTAGAAGGCTTACTAATCCTTATAAATATGTCAAGGAATCTTTCATACTTGATCGCAAAGTTCTTTCCATAATTCTGTAAATCTTAGTTGTTGTAGGACTTGCCCTGGAACAAGTTCACGAATCCGTTTCATCCACCTAGTTCGTCTGCCTCTGAATCTATACACTATCTGAGATGGAACATGTTCTTATACCAGTTTCATCATCCCTTTCACATTCATACTTCTAACTTCTTCTTGACTCTGCAATTGGTATGGATAATAGAATATGTTGACAGACTTGTTTCACTGATCATGTGTAGCTCTGTGTCTGTCTTTACCACATGCATTTATTCATTGCTGGAATAAACCATGACTTCAATCTTGACTCACTCTTTGACTTCTAATTTTGTTCTTGCTCTGTGATGGAACATGTTTGTAGACACAGTCTTGTTAACACGATTCACGTGATTTGTACGTAAACTCTTTAGGTAGGCAATTTCTTAATGGAACATTGTCTTTTGCATCTGGGTCACTTCACCTCTTCTTTTCTTATGATCTCCTTATGTCTGTGTCATTCATCATTGCATCTCCTTTACTCTGCATCCATTTGACTATTTGATATAGAACATGTTTTTCATACTTGTTCTATTTCTTCAGTCTTTGTTTCTTTCTTGAGTCATCTTATCTCACTTTCATCTTCTCTCCACTTTCTTTGTATACTTCTTTGTTGCCATTGTTCTATTCATAGATTCACTCATCTTTTAGACTGAACATCTCTGTGGACTAGGTCATATCTTATTTACCTTGTGATTGTCTGCTTGTCTTTTTCAGATGGAACATGTTTGTGAACCCGATTCATGTGCATTGCTTGCAACTATTTCTTTGCGATAGATCAGGTCATTAGACAAGTTCCATGTGCATTGCATTCTTGCTCGTATTTAGACATTTATTTGTGTTTGGAACTTCTTCTTCATTCGATCAGATGTCTAGCTTTATTCAATCATTCTTATGCATCATTTCATGTATCTAGACGTGGTTTGTCTTCTTCATGGCATCACTCATTGTGAAATTTTGTCAATCATCCGCATCAGTCTAACTAATGCCAAAAGGATGGGATGGTATGTCAATGATCTACAACTTCATGTTTTGAGTTTTCTTAGATTCCTAGTATAACTACCCGAAAATTAGGCATAAGTCAGGACTACCGCAGACTTAGACGTTTTTAAGAACTCTTACGAATTTTATGCTAATGTAGCCGAGACTGACTTTGCAAATGATCTGGTCGTCAAGGTTCGAGGCAAGTAAGTACGATTTGATTCAGAAAGAATAAATGAATATTACAACCTTCCAAATGGGGAAAATGAGGTATATAAGGCAAAGGCAAAGGAGTTGCATGAGCAATAGTTTGTGACCAATCTTTACGATGGAAAAATGCCAAACTGGATAACCAACAGAACGAAAATTGAATCCTCTGAGTTTACTGCTGAAGCAAGGCTCTCCATTTTGTGTGCTTATATATTTCCTTCAAAGAATGAGACAGATGTGACAATTGAGAGGGCAAGAATAATTTGTGCTATTACGGACGGGTTACCGGTTCATATCGGCTAAGTCATTGTGCAAGAAATTTAGGAGGTTAACGGAGAGATCAAACATCCTATTCTTTCCATCTTTGATCACATATCTATGCTACCATAATGGTATGGAAAAAAATAATGGTGATGGTGAGAGGGTTCCGGAGAAGCTAACCCATCCGTTGAAGAAAATAGGGGTAGGAAATGCACAGAAGAAAAGAAAGATTGATGTAGCATCTCCGACCTTTGGCCAATTCCATGACTCTACTAGTGAGAAACCTAGTTCGACTACAGCTGCAGAGTCCATTGGACCACTTCAAGATGGACCCCAGACACTTAGACACATCTTTACTCAAGTCTATGGCAGGCAGGCATATATTCGCCAGCCTGTTGCTGGTCTCCTCCGGGCCTAACTGGAGAGGGTTCCTCTACTACCCCTAGTGGTCTGACCTTGTTGAGTGTGATGGGGGAAGGCAGACCATCAAATAAAGACTAGAAAAGATTGAGAGGTGACAAAAAAAGCAAAGAGAGCATGAAAAGCAAAAGAACAAGTTCCTAACAAAGTTAAGGAGCACACTGTGACAGTTATGTAGAGCACAGGGAAATGATGTAGATGAGGATGACTTTTTCCTACCAGATCCCAGTAGCTCTATCTCAGACTAATGCATATGTTAGTAGCAATTAGCTTCTCCCATTGTCGGCTAGTCTGATGCGGACTTCAGGGAGTCCCTTAAACTATTTTATGTTTTGTTTTGATTATGTACAGTGATGACACTACAATGTTTGTATTTGGGGGTGGTATGTGGTAGCACATTATATCTTGTTTATGCTTAACTTGTGCCATTGCCGGGCTTTTATCTTAAGTATGGATATCGTGTGCGCCCTTGCCGTTGTATTACCATGTATGGATGATCATGTGCCCTTGCCGGGCTTGTTTTGTGATTGTTGGTGTAGATGTGCATTAGTCACTTTTGTTATTTTATTTTCTGTAGTAGTCTTGTAGTTTAGGTATAGGTGCTCCTTCGAGCAAAAATGTGAAAACTTGTGGCTTGATTGGCACTAATAGAGATAGTCTCTTGCATGTGAAGTATTTAATTGAGCATATCCCTCCGATTTTTTTTAGTGAAATGAAAGGCAAGATGCATGGAAAGAATGGTTTTTGTGACAATGTTTTGGCTCATTTTGTGACTCTTTGCCTACTGGTTGGTCTCACTTTGTATTATGAGATATTGCTCTATTTGTTCTTGCTTAGAAAATGAAATTGACCCGTTTTGACTAATTCATGTGCCATGTGTGGTGAGTGTTTGTTGAGTAATTCTTGTGCTTACTTTTGTCATCTAGAACTTGCCCGGTTAGTCTTTTAATGCTAATTTTGATTATGTTGGTTGGAGAGATGACCTTGGGCTATTTTTGTGATTTTTGAAAACACCTCTTTAGCCTTTCTAGCCTACCATTGCACAAATATTATTACTAGTAACCCCGTTTGAGCTTATGACCTTTTCTTTGATTTCCACATTACAAGCCTTTATCCTTTTTGACAAAATTTTCTCTTTTGAACCTTTCCCTTCTTGAACATTAAAAGTGTGAATTTGAGGTAAAAGCCTAAGTTGGGGGTGTTGGTGTTAATTGAGAGGTGTTGAAGAATTGTATTGTGGTCTTGAACATAATTGTCAAATGAAAAAGTGAAAGGAAGGTAGAAAATGGAAAATGTAAGGAAAAATATAAATTGGAGTACTTGAAAAAATGGTGTTGGCAATAATTGGGGAGACTAAAATACAAAGGGGGGTGCAATGTGTTGAAATGACAAGGAAAGTGGACAAAGGTTTAAATGAAAAAGGTTGCGGAGTGTTCAAGGAAGGTGTAGTCACTTGTATGTCAAATACTCATCCTTCCCGTCCCTAAGCCTATATTACAATCTTGAAAAGTACTTATGTGATCTCCAACCGGATATTCTTGAGTTAGTGATGAATGAAAATAAAGGCAAGCCTATGGTATGATATTTGTTAGCACTTGAACTACCTTGTTGAGTGTGACTTTGTGTATATACCTCGTGTGTTGTTGTTGTGAATATAGTGATTTTAGGACCTTCTTTCTTGTGAGGGCACATGGATTATGATAGATTGGTGATGTTCACAAATTTCAAAATTGAATCAAATGAGCATATATATCCAGTAGGCTAGTGATTTTGAGTCACTTCTTGAGGCTTGGTTTTTGTTACTTTATTGTTTTGAAACTCCATTACATTCTTGAAATTGTGTTTTGGAATGAGGGAGTTATTTGGTTAAAGTTCACATGCTTGTAGCCTAATTATTAGTACCAACCAAAGTCATAAGTGTTGTGCTTAATTGAAGATGTGATTTGAAAATGATAGTGATACTACTTGAGCTTGAATTAATAGATCCTCATTGAGTTTTTGGTTTTGATTTGCTTGAGGACGAGCAAAGACTTTAAGTTGGGGGTGTTGATATGTGGTGATTTTACCACTTATTCTAGTCCCTTTGCTTTAGTTTTTGTGTTCTTTATCTATAATATGAGGCTATTCTTGGTGTGTATTGCTATTATTTCAGGCGCATTGAGTTATAATGTAACACTCCGTAAATCCGGGTTATGTGTGAAGATGTTAAAATAGTATTAATGTGACATTTTAGACATATGAATTCCTATCGAGGTGATTTTGGGTGAAAATAGTTGTTTTAAGATCAAACGAATAGTGGGGTGTGTAAGATTCGATAGAATCGACTAAGTTTTCGGTAGGCCTGACTTCCAGCCTATTTACGTGGACATCCGTTAGGGATTTGAAAAAAACTTAAAACATGAAAGTTGTAGCCCTTGGAAATACCTTTCCAATGGTATAAGGTGAAGCTCAAGCGGAGCTGTGAGCGAGAAGTTATGACCATTTTACTAAACTACATTAGGCTACGGCACAACTGTGTTTCGCAGGTTCAGTGTGCAGCGCAACCTGCATTTCGCAAGTTGAACACCAAAAATCATGTTTTATTGTCACAATCTGCGTTCGGTCTGCGTCCAGCAGGTCACACCTACGTTTCGCAGGTCGTGCTCGGCTATAAAAGTACATATCGTGAAATTTTAAAAAATTATTCACTCCACTTCGTTTTTGGCCGACCTTTTGAGGAGAAAAGACTCTAGAACTTCTCCAAACCTTACAAGGTGAGTTCCTAACCATGCTATGATTAAACTATTTCAAAATAATAAGGATTGACACTAGATTATCGTTCCAATCCATCAATTCTTTAAAATCAAAGGAAGAACAATTGAAGAGGATGATTGACCTCTGTGGTGTCTAGCCCGGTGTATCTGTTACTATGTCAGTCTAGAGGATGATTGACCTCTGCGGCGTATAGCTCGGTGTATCTATTGTTGTGTCAGTCTAGAGGACGATTGACCACCGAGATGTGTAGCCCGGTGCATCTATTGCTGTGCTAGTCTAGAGGATGCTTAGCCTCCGAGGGATAATAGCCCCGGTGTATCGAATGATTTCCCCCGTGATTTGGCATGTATTGGTTCTTTGGTTATCTATAAGTTGGCTTTTTTATTTTCAGATTCATAAGTGAAAGACTTGATGTGGTAAACGGTAAATGAGTTAAACTCGTGGTATTCTTTGTTATTGGGTTCTCTCTAATGATTTTGGATAAGTTTGATGTTTTACTCTGTTTTTGGTTGTTAAACTGTTACATAAATACTGCTTTACTGAGTTTTACTATCTTATTTTGTTTTATTAACTATTGCCCCTTAGACACTCATGGAGTACCATTGTTGCTTTGATGGCGTGTCAGGTAACATTGACGAGCAAGTTTGTGATACGCGTGCGGACTTTGCGAGCTTGCTACTTTCAGACTTATTGGTGAGCCCACACCCTTGTTCGCAAGACATCCCTATCTTAGTTATTGTTTTAGTTTTCGGGCTGCGTCCTGAAGTTAGACTATTTGTTATTTATCAACTTAGAAGCTCCATAGGTAGACATTGATACTGTGGGTAGTTGTTGAAGTCATTGTTTGACTCATTGGATAGTTGTTTGACTCATTGGGTATTGCTACTTTCTTATGACGCTATATTTATATTAGACTTCCGTTGTTTTATTTCATAACTGTGATCCTGCTCAATTGACTATTTATAATTTTTTGGAATAAATAATGAGGAAAAAAACAGAACTTGATGTTTATTGATTCGTAAGGTGCTTCCGATGTTGTTTATACAACATCTGATGCCTGTTACGTCCAGGGTCGGGTTTGGGGCGTGGCACATAAATAGAAATGGGATCAAAACAAGGGAAAATAAGGTAAAAATGGAGCTCAAATGAAGAAAGTGAAAAACTGGAAAGAATTACCCTTCGCCATCGCGTGGAAAATCCACGCGATAGCGTCAGATCAGCTGGATCAACAACTCTATACGGCTGCGTCCCCTCAGTCGCGACTGCGTCCAGCTAACTTAAACCAGTCGCGATCGCATGGGTCCTGCCCTCGATCGCGATGAAGCCTTTATGACCGATTTCTGGACAGTTTTGGAATTTCACATTTTATTATGCCAAAACACATAAAACTCTTTCTAGCTCATTTGAAAATAGATCTTTGGCAGAAAACACAAGTTTTGGAGGTGAGGGTTCCTACACCACACTTTGGGGTTGAAGAATTGGTTTAGCAGTTTCTTGAACATTTACTTCATTTCTTTGATTTCCTGCTTTGTAATGAACATCTAAGTATGTAGTTGTTACATCCCATACTTTTGTACGTTAGATTTGTTGTAAGTTAATTGACATAAGTTCAAGGACAAGATTATTTTTGAGGTTCTATTTTTAACAAGTGATAAATAAGTGTCGTTTTGGCTCTGGTTAAGCAAATCAGAAAGTATAAGTTTCATCGATGTAATGCCCCGGGCTTTCGGGCTATGGCTTGAGCCGCTCGACATATGTAAGTAGACCTAAGTCCCAGAGAATTTCGATCATATTCGAGTATGCCAATAAAGAGCTCGTTGTATAAGAAGATGAAGTCCCGAAATGATTTTAGACTTAAAAGTTTGACGACGATGGTTGGAAATAATATTTTGTGTGTGGCAAATGAGACTATAGACTAGTGCCATATCACATAAGCATAATAATGACTATATGAAGTGTGTTAAATATATTTATTACTTAAATGAATTGAGATCAAGAAATTAATTATGTGGGTAATGTCACGACCCAACCCCGTAGGCCGTGACTAGTGCCCGAGCTGGACACTCGTATACACCTGTTAACTATAATCATCCACAACTAGCATAATAAAGAACTTATATTTATAAAGGCAAGACGTCGTCTCAAAACTGTCGCATATATATATATATATATATATATACATAGCATAGCAACCTGTCTCCCGAGGAGTTACAACTTCCAACAGATAACATCGTACATAAACCGGCAAGGCTGTCATAACATGTGGGAACGTCCCAATCATATATATATATATATATATATATATATATATATATATATACGCAAGCCGACAAGGCTGCCACAGCATACAGCATCCCAAAACATATATACATACGCAAGCCGACAAGGCTGCCACTACGAATGGGAACGCTCCAGAACATAAGTCATATATACACAACTAAACGGCAACTATGTACAGACCCACACATATGTCTACAGACCTCTAAGAATGACAACAGTAACATATGACGGGACAGGGCCCCGCCGTACCCCTGAGTAAACATATACATATATCAGCAGATTTGTGCCAAAAGTCTAGGCTCCGGAACAACGGAGCACTCCAAGACAGCTGAGTGAAAGTCCTAAGCGGAAGAATCAGCAAATCGAGCATCTGTACCTGCGGGCATAAAACGCAGCCCCCCCTCCCCCGAAGAAAAGGGGTCAGTACGAAATATGTATTGAGTATATAAAGCATGAAATACAGTAAACAAGATTATAACCGAAATAAGAATTTCAGAAAACAAGTACAATAACCAGAATACCAAAACTTTTGCTTTTGAAACACAAATCATGTATATCATATCATATATCATACCGGCCCATTATAGGACTCGGTGAACATGGTCTCCATATACCCCGTCTTTGGCGCCATAACACAAATCATACTCCCGATATACATATAACTCCGTATTACGAATAACTCCGTATCACAAGATAACTCCATAACACAAAGATAACTCCATAACACAAGATAACACCATCATATATTATATATATACCGTAAAACGACCCTCTAGTGAGGGACTCGGTGAAAGATGTAATAACGAATGCACAAACAGAGTAGTGGGTAATCATATGCATATAAATCATCTTTTAAGGCTCAATAGATAAGTAGACTAATCAACGCTCGGGTATCAGGACGATAGTCATGTTCGCACTCTTTGAATATCATTATGAACTATATCAAAATAAGGCCTCAGGGATAATAGACATGTATTAAGGTAATCCGAGTCAGTTTATAAAAGTTATGGACATTATTCATTATAGAATCCTTTAAGAATAGGAACCTTTATGCATCATTTACGATCCAATCATATAAAGACTCGAGGACAATAGCTCGATATATTAAGAATTCTAATATTAAGAAGTGAATAAGAATCGTAAACATGCTCGGAACTTATGAATAGAGTTATCCCGAAGCTCATATCGTATCATGCTTACATCTAGGACATGCCAAAAGAAATAAAGGATAGGCTTTACATACCTTTAGCGTTTACTCGCAACACAACACGTATACGCTGCCCAATAGTATCTCAACCTATATTAAGACGTCAAGAGCTATGATTAAACTACGAAGAGGTTCAAACCGCATTCTAATATTAGTAACTCCTTTCTAGACAATTAGACGACGTTTCGCTTATATTCAAACCAACTACATACAACCAAGCCAACATCATTAACCATGCATTCAAGTATCAACCCGAGACTATTCAATCATGACTCGAGGACACTCCAAACAGCCCATACAACATTCCATACAACCCAACCAACACACCATACGACATATAATCTTCCAAGTTCAACAAGAATAACAACAACACATTCTTTTCTTCCAATTTCACAAATCATACCAACAACCACACGTTTAGCAACATCATTTATATAAATGCAAGAAACTATATTAACATCATATTAGCTTCTACAACAGCCCACAAACAATTACAACTCCAACTTGAACCATTAAACCTTCATTCTTACCATAAAATCCATAACAACAACAACCAAAATATCAAGTAAATCAATTCACCATTTCCATACACAAATAGCCCCTACACGGCCACAACACCAACATACATAATTCTATGATTTTCATTCATTTCTACACATTACAACATGCTCAAATCATCCTCAATACATGTAAAAGAAGATTAAACCTTACCTTGATGCTTAACCCTTCAATCGGCTAGAATTTTGCAAATTAAAAGGACAAGAATCCTTGCTGCCCTTCCATGATTAATCCTTGGTTCCATGGCCTTCATTTGATTAGAAACACCAAGACAATTAATTGGATCAAAGCTTGAAACTCCCTCCAAGTTCAGCCATGGCCGAGAGCCATTTTTTTCATTCTCTAAGTTTTTTTCAAGTTGGAAGATGAACAAATGAATAATCGGTTGATGAATAAGTCATGAAATTGCTATATATAGGATGTCCATGGGCTGGACATGTGTCCCACCCAAAGTGTGATCCAATCACACTTGGCCATCTCACGGGTGGGGCCCACACGGCCATAATGGTCAATTAGTGAAATAATTAAACTTTAATCCCACTTAATAATCTAATCATGGTTAATTAATCCCTAATATCCAATAATATTTTTATACCAAATAAAATTTATAAGCAACTTGTGCATTAAAACAAAATCGAAGGTTAAAAGTCTCCACCTCGGATCCCAAAATAGTCTTGTCCTTAACTTGTCGCGATTCGCTTTAAAATATCCCAATGTTTAAAAATATGGGATATAACATCCTTCCCCCGTTTAGAACATTCGTCCTCGAATGTTAAACTAGTCTTATAAAGTCTTATAAGGATCTTGGGGGAGTTTCCTTCATGACTATAACATGCAGTCTCATCTACCAATCAATATAATCAACGAGGAGTTCAGATCACCTGTAGGCATAGGAAACAAGTGAGGGTATTTCTTCTTCACCTCCTCTTCAGCTTCCCAAGTCATCTCCTCCCTGTTATTATTCCGCCACAATACCTTAACAGAAGTCACGTCTTTGGAATGCAACCTTCTCACCTGACGACCCAGTATAGCTATAGGCTACTCCTCGTAGGATAACTACTCTATCACCTGAATATCATCTATGGGAAATACTCTGGAAGGATCACCAATACATTTGCGAAGCATAGACACATAGAACACTGGGTGTACTGCTTCCAAATTAGGTGGTAGGTCTAATTCATAGGCAAACTTGCCTACCTTACGGACAATCTGATAAGGCCCACTATACCTCGGGCTGAGCTTCCCCTTCTTGCTGAATCTCATTACACCTTTCGTGGGTGATATATTCAACAATACCCAATCGCCAATCTGGAACTCTAAGTGTCGACGTCGATTATCTGCATGTGACTTCTGTCGACTCTGAGCTGCTAATAACCTTTCCCGAATAAGTTTTACCTTATCAGTAGCTTGCTGAATCATATCTGGGCCAATTAACTTAGTTTCCCCCAACATCAAACCAGCCAGTAGGTGATCTGCATTTTCTGCCATACAGAGCCTCATACGGTGCCATCTGGATGCTAGAACGGTAGCTATTATTATAGGTAACTCCATAAGTGGCAGATGATCATCCCAGCTGCCTCTGAAATCAATAACACAGGCCCACAACATATCTCCTAGCGTCTGAATAGTACGCTCGGCCTGTCCGTCAGTCTAAAGGTGAAATGCTATGCTAAGACTCACCTGTGTCCCCAATCCTTCCCCGGAATGATCTCCGGAAGTTAGCTGTAAACTGAGCTCCTCTGTCCGATACAATAGATGTGGGAGCCTCGTGAGGTCCTACTATCTCTTTGATATATAAACTTGCATAGCCCTCAGGGTGAATAAGTAGTCCTGATTGAAAGAAAATGGGCTGGTTTTGGTCAGCTTATCTGCAACAACCCGTATAGAGTCGCATTTCCGTGGAGTTCGAGGTACGTTTGTAATGAAGTCCATATTCTGGAATCTTTAGCCTCATACATTACTTCTTGACTTCTTTAAAGGACTTTAACTATTACTCTGCTTTTTAGCCCTTAATCCCAATCCTTAGAGTTAGTTATCAAGTAGCGATGAAGTCCCCTCATATAATAACTTTACATAGCCGCTGTATGCTTTAACTATCATCAGCTGGTATAATTCTGAAAGAATTTGACATAGAACTTCACCATCCTTTAGTAACCATCTAGTTCTGATCATCTTGCTTAAATCATCTTATAATCCCCTTTACCCAACTTGTAACATTCTAGGCACATTATCTCGTGTCATTTCTGTATCTTTAATTCAAACTCTTCTATTGTCTCTTTGCTCAGATTTTTGCTCTCAACTTTCCTGGCACACATTTTGTTGCAATCTTTACAAGAATATGCGAAGGTGCTCAAATTAGCCCAAGAAATATCTTAGCGTCGCTTCACTAATCCGTATGTTTTACCTTGTCTTCCCCTCTCTTATCTTACAACCGGTATCGGGATAGATCTTTGGTTCGACCATGGCCATGTCCTGTTTGCCCTCAGTATTAATTCTATCTCGGTACTTTGGCTTAAACCATCTTTGCATCTTTCTGTAATGTACCCAAAAATATCATAATTGCATTATCATTATTGAGTCCTTACTTCTCCTATCAAGTACTCACTCACTTGGTCTTACGCTTAACATACAAATATTCGTAGGTTGCATAACTATTCTTGTACAATTTGTACAAGGTATATTCAATCTTAGACATAGTCTTTCCGTCTCCTGGTTCATTCTGCTTTACATATCTCATTCATACTAATACTCACTCACCCCCTTTTTTTGTCATACTTCTTTCCTTTCCTTTAGTCACCCTTTGATTTTCTCATTTCCTACTATAGGAGATTTTCTATTCCCTCTCCTTTGTTACTTATAAGTCACAATATCATTAGCGAACAACTCTGCAACCTACATCTTGGCCTTTAATTCAGTATAGCATCGCTATCCTTTATAATATCTCTTAAGTTATTCAATACTATCCTCTTGTCATACTCTTTCTCTTTATACACATCCACTTTCTAACATCATGTCATTCAAGATCTCTACAAAAACTTCTTAACTCTGCCTCAATTATCATCCTGACTTCTATCCATTTGTCACTGGCTTTCAGATCTTACTAACTTGTTTCAGCAAGGGTCTCGTTTGAAGTTTAAGCTTCCATATCAAATATATTGCAGTGTCAATTGTTTCCATCTCACCCTTGTATTTCCCTCACCCACTTCCCAAATTCATCTTTTTTTATTTTTTTTTCAGGGTGTACTTATACCATTATCCGTTTATACTTGCCCCATGTCCCTATTTCCAATCTCAATTAGAGGCCACATTCCACTCATCCAAATCAATAGTTAATTAGTACTTTTATTCCGACGATAAGCGTCCAAAGTTCTCTTGAAATATTATCTTTATCCCAACCTATATCATCTGTTTCCCTTGATGAATTCATAATACATCATTTGTTCCTCTAGCCTACCGTCTTTGTCCCTTAAGGATTCCACTATTTTCGAAATGAAGTCGTGTGCACGCAGTACCCCTTTATGCCTTATGCTCTTCTACCCTTGTTGTGTGCTCGGTACTGACTTCTAACTTACTCAAAATCACATCAAATTCATCTTAATGATAATCTTATTTTATCATCTTGTCGTTGTACTATACCTTTAAGTTCATAACTATATGCTTCCCTTTCGTTTCATACTCGTACTACATTTATTACGTCTATCTTGGGTACTCCCTTTAGAATTCCCTTATCATTTCTCCCGTCTATGTCTATCTTTTATTCTACACACGAGAATCTTATGCTATCTCCGTATCCTTCGGAAAACATCACTTCTACATAGTCCTCTTCTCATTTTCAAACGTATATCCGTTCATCTATGTTTATTCTTATCATATCGGTCATTTTTTGCACTCATTCTACCTCGTTTCTCATCTTTCTATAACTTGGTCTTTCACAGTTCCGTCACTTATAGTACTCGTGTCCTCGGCTACACATGTCATGACCTATTACTACACTGTTATCTCGCTTTCTTCTTATTTCCTTCTTTCAATTACTCTTTCTTTTCTTGTACTCGCTATCATTTCCGTTATCACATAATCTTTATTCTAACTTTCGCCTATAAAAGAACTTGATAAGGCTTTCTTATTCGTTCTATAACTCGCTTTTCCGTTTTACACTTGCCTTTATATTCTAGTCACATAGATCACGTCATATCTTTTGGCCACCTCCTCACTAGGCTTTACTTATTTCATAACAATCCTCATTATATTCACACTATATCCTGTTCGTATTCAATCCCATAGTGTAACACTTCTTAAACTTATTCACGATTCTTACTATAGGTTAATTACACTTGGTGGAGTAAGCGTACTTAACCTTTTACCCTTCCTAGTCAATCTTATCCTTAATATCTCACAAGTCGTTTTATCAATACATTCATATCCGTCACAATTCTTTTTCCTTTGTACTCTTGTCTTAATCATACTATTACTTCTTTTAACTATAAACTCGTCATAATTTATCCCTGCTTATCAATTCGATCCGGTACCTTAATATAACACTCTATCAAGATCTACCAGCCTTTTCTAAATCATCTCTTAGCATTACAAACCCTTTTCAAATTCTTTTTACCATATCGATATCGACCTCCTAATTACTATTACCATCAATTCAGCAGTTAACTTATTTCTCGAGGTCAGCCGTACTTGCAACTTAATCAAATCCTGTCATTACTATTGGCACGACCTTTCAAGACATATTACAAACCTGTATCTCATTCTCTTTTTATTTCTACGAAAATTTTGGCAGAGTTTCCTCTGTATTCCTTACTATCTCAAAACACGCACGAAATACCAACAATATATCACCAATATATATATATATATATATATATATATATATATATCATATCACAGCCACACAGGGCTCCCAATATCAACAACAGTTATGAAAATAATGGACTTACCTCGTATGTCCAACTCGAACTGCACCTGTTACACTTTCCTGTCTACTTTCCCTTTCAATTTCCGACTTTACATTTCAATCGTACTTCAATACCTTACCCGACATATATCTTTCGTGCCTTTGCTTACCTGCGTGCTTTGTAACTTTCAATATCGTCAGTCACTTCCTTCTGTCGATGTCGCCCTTCTGCTGAAATCAAAGGTTAGTATAAGGAATTCTCATTTCCTATGGCTTGGCTCTATCGCACGATCTTAGATATGAAAGAAAGGTAACATCCTAAATGTCCTGTAGCCTCCTGTTTATAGATGTGGTGCACAACACACCGATAAACAAGACTCTTCTAGACACGGTCTGTAGACACTCCAAGGATGAATTGCTCTGATACCACTATTGTCACGACCCAACCCCGTAGGCCGTGACTAGTGCCCGAGCTGGACACTTGTATACACCTATTAACTATAATCATCCACAACTAGCATAATAAAGAACTTATATTTATAAAGGCAAGACGTCGTCTCAAAACCTGCCGATATATATATATACATAGCACGAACTCCGTTCTCCGAGGAGTTACAACTTTTAACATGTATAACATCGTACATAAACCGGCAAGGCTATCATAACATAGGGAACGTCCCAATCATATATATATATACGCAAGCCGACAAGGCTACCATAACATACATCCCAAAACATATATATATATATAGCAAGCCGACAAGGCCGCCACTACGAATGGAACGCTCCAAAACATAAGTCATATATACACAACTAAACGACAACTATACACCCACACATATGTCTACAGACCTCTAAGAATGACAACAGTAACATATGACAGGACAGGGCCCCGCCGTACCCCTGAGTAAACATATATATATATCAGCAGATCTGTGCCAAAAGTCCAGGCTCCGGAACAACGGAGCACTCCAAGACAGCTGAGTGAAAGTCCTAAGCGGAAGAATCATCAAATCGAGCATCTGTACCTGCGGGAATGAAACGCAGCCCCCCCCCTCCCGAAGAAAGAGGATCAGTACGAAATATGTACTGAGTATATAAAGCATGAAATACAAGAAACATTATAACCGAAATAAGAATTTCGGGAAAACAAGTACAATAAATCCGAAATACTAAAACGTTTGCTTTTGAAACACAAATCATGTATATCAATATCATATATCATATATAACCCATTATAGGAGGGACTCGGTAACATGGTCACCACCCCATCTTTCGCCATAACACAAGTGCTCCGACTCGGTGAATAACTCCGTATCATCAAAGATAACTCCATAATCATGTCATCATATCACTCATAACACATATAACACCATCATATATTATATATATACCGTACCCGGCCCTCTAGTGAGGGACTCGGTGAAAGATGTAATAACAGAATGCACAAACAGAGTAGTGGGTAATCATATGCATATAAATCATCTTTTAAGACTCCATAGATAAGTAGACTAATCAACGCTCGGGTATCAGGACGATAGTCATGTTCAGTACTCTTTGAATATCATTATGAACTATATCAAAATAAGGCCTCGGGGATAATAGACATGTATTAAGGTAATCCGAGTCAGTTTATAAAAGTTATGGACATTATTCATTATAGAATCCTTTAAGAATAGGAACCTTTATGCATCATTTACTATCCAATCATACAAAAGACTCGAGGACAATAGCTCGACTATATTAAGAATTCTAATATCAAGAAGTGAATAAGAATCATAACCATGCTCGGAACTTATGAATAGAGTTACCCCGAAGCTCATATCGTATCATGCTTACGCCTAGGACATGCCAAAAGAAAGAAGGGATAGGCTTTACATACCTTTAGCGTTAACTCGCAACACAACACGTATACGCTGCCCAATAGTATCTCAACCTATATTAAGACGTCAAGAGCTACGATTAAACTACGAAGAGGTTCAAAACGCATTCTAATGTTAGTAACTCCTTTCTAGACAATTAGACGACGTTTCGCTTATATTCAAACCAACTACATACAACCAAGCCAACATCATTAACCATGCATTCAAGTATCAACCCGAGACTATTCAATCATAACTCGAGGACACTCCAAACATCCCATACAACATTCCAAACAGCCCAGCCAACACACCATACGACATATAATCTTCCAAGTTCAACAAGAATAACAACAATACATTATTTTCTTCCAATTTCACAAATCATACCAACAACCACACGTTTAGCAACATCATTTATATAAATGCAAGAAACTATATTAATATCATATTAGCTTCTACAACAGCCCACAAATAATTACAACTCCAACTTGAACCATTAAACCTTCATTCTTACCATAAAATCCATAACAACAACAACCAAAATATCAAGTAAATCAATTCACCATTTCCATACACAAACAACCCCTACACGGCCTCAACACCAACATACATAATTCCATGATTTTCATTCATTTCTACACATTACAACATGCTCAAATCATCCTCAATACATGTAAAAGAAGATTAAACCTTACCTTGATGCTTAACCCTTCAATCGGCTAGAATTTTGCAAATTAAAAGGACAAGAATCCTTGCTGCCCTTCCATGATTAATCCTTGGTTCCATGACCTTCATTTGATTAGAAACACCAAGACAATTAATTGGATCAAAGCTTGAAACTCCCTCCAAGTTCATCCATGGCCTAGCCATTTTTTTCATTCTCTAAGTTTTTTTCAAGTTGGAAGATGAACAAATGAATAAGTGGTTGATGAATGAGTCATGAAATTGCTATATATAGGATGTCCATGGGCTGGACATGTGTCCCACCCAAAGTGTGAGCCAATCACACTTGGCCATCTCACGGGTGGGGCCCACACGGCCACAATGGTCAATTAGTGAAATAATTAAACTTTAATCCCACTTAATAATCTAATCATGGTTAATTAATCCCTAATCTCCAATAATATTTTTATACCAAATAAAATTTATAAGCAACTTGTGCATTAAAACAAAATCGGAGGTTAAAAGTCTCTACCTCGGATCCCAAAATAGTCTTGTCCTTAACTTGTCGCGATTCGCTTTAAAATATCCCAATGTTTAAAAATACGGGATATAACAGGTAATTGGTTAAAAAGGGTATTAGTGGGAAAATTAGTTAATAGTTGCTGGATAAGAATTATAAGGATTTCCACGTGTCTAATGACTAAGGAAGTGCTAGTGACTAATATTAACAATTGCTTAAGTGGCAGCTTGGTGAAAATTGTTAATTGATGTGGGGCCTACAGTTATGGAGCGTATTAATCTTGATAAGATCCCATTCAATTAGAGAATTCTTTCAAATGTATACAACAATTCCTCAAGCTAGACATTTTCTTAAAAAAGAAAGTGGGCAGCAATATATTTTCCTAAACCAAAGAACTACGTAAGTTGTAATTAGGTAGCAACAGCAATGTTTTCAATTTCAAATATGTTTTTCTCATGAAGCAACATTCGAATTTTGCTACCAATCACCGCTTCAATCTCGTTGTTCCTTTTTGATGCTTTGTTGAATCCAGGCTTTTCTTCGAAGTGAAGTAAGGTGGAAGCAGAGGGGTTCTTGGCAAATAAAGTAATAACTCTCCTCCTCTATATGAATTTAATTTAATTTAGATCATAGCTATGTTGCTAAATGAGAAAGTACGAAAATTATATCGTAAATCGTATTTGATGTTGTTGTTGAGTTTTGGGTTGTTTTCTTGTTATTCTTGTATGGTATAAGGCTGGATAATTTTGATGAATATACTTGTATCATGTTAGGAGTAATTTTTAGTTGAGGTAAGAAATCTAGAAGGGGTGATATGGGTACCAATCCGAGCTTGTCGCTCGTGGTAAAAAGTTTATGACTTGTTGTTGCTACATGGTGTCTTATTATTGACGTCAATACTTGCTGGATATTTTTGGTTGTTGTTGTTGATATATGAAGTTGGAAGAAGTTAAGGTTATAGGGGAGATGCTGCCCAAATTTATATAAACGAGTTGCTAGCGTGAAGATTTGACTAAGTCTCTCAATGGTATTAACCATATGTCTTATTGTGCTTATGTAAATTAAACTCCATTGTGTGTTGTGTTGGGAAGTATTTTAGCTTGAGGAGATTGAGGTATGTTAAGGCTAATCCTTTCCTTCTTTTGGCATGTTTTATGACGAATCTAGATATAGATGAATGTTATTCCACGAAGATTCCGTTCTTAGTAAGCAGAGACATCTAGGCTATTCAGGTCCTTATGATATCGTTCACGTATGTTATATATCAGATTCCAAGTCTTGTACAACTTATGGTTATAAGGATGATATTCATAACGTAATCGGAGTTGTAATGACCTTACGTCACTCCGAAGGAAGTTCAAAAGATTTGAAGAGGGTTCCCTAATCCTTATGTACTTTCGTAAGAGCAAGATATGAGGTAGTATGCGCATATGCATAGTATGTACACAAGCTTGATTAGAGTATTTAGTTACCACCGAGCTACGGCTGGTTAGGCAACAATGTACCTTCAGTTACCACCGGGATAAGCCGGATTTTGTACATACCCTCTTATTTATAGTCGGATGGGCATGTTATATACATACCACTGTGTTATAGCCGGATGGGAAGGCGCGCATTACCACCGGATTATAGCCGGATGGGCGGACACGTATTTACCCCGAGCAACGGCGGATGGGCGCTATGCGTTCACCATCGAGCTATGGCCGGCCGAGCAGATATCTCATATGCATTCACCACCGGGCTACGACCGGCCGGGCAATATGCGGTTACCACCGAGCTACGGCCGCTGGGCAGCTACCACTAATCGGTTATGATGATGAGGTAGCCGGATAGTAGATAGTAAGATATATATATATATATATATATATATATATATATATATATATATATATATATATATGGATGTACCGTTGTAGTAATTTACATGCTATTGCTCTCAGTGATAAGTCAGAGGTTATAGGTTGATTTTTATCCCTCTTATTTATAACATGTTATTGTTATGTTTCATTTCTGCCTTAAATACTTGGTACATTATTTTATATGTCCCTTTGCACAAGGGACGCCGTTTCATGCCGAAATATGTTCGAATGTTATCACGAGGATTGCTATTACACCTCGAAAAATTCTCCGTCGATGCACAGTGAATAGGATAATGAGGAATACGAAGTATGCGATGTTTCAATAAGTAAGAAATAGCATTTGATGATTCTAAATAGTATTTGAAAGACATTCGATGTTAGACGAGAAAGTTGCCAAGAGAAGGCCATGTATACGATAAGTATCGGAAAGGATTTATGAGTAGTAAGTTGATGACAACTTAATGATGTGTTGGGGAAGAGTTATAACACCCCTTAGATTGTTAATGAAGTGATAAACAAGTGTTAAGAAGGTTCCATAAGGATTGGAGATCAAACGAGACGACGGGATCAAACTTGGTGAAACAAAGGAGTTCCACGGCCAGGTTTCACGGCCAGCATTGTGTTCCACGGACCGTGGATGGGTCCGTGGAACTGCCAGCAGAGAAGGCAACTGGCTGGTCATGAACCACGACCAGCTTCACGGACAGCATTGGGTTCCACGGACCGTGGAACAGTCCGTGGAACACCCGACGGACTGAAATGTTTCAAGTCTTTAAATGAGTTTCCAACTTCATTATTTCATTTCCAACATCTCTCTACTTCTCTCTAAGACTTCTAGGGCTTCATATACATTTCATGAACAAGAATCCAAAGGAAATCAAAGGTGATTATCATCAAACCAAGTGAATCAAAGTAAGAGAAACCATTAAAGTTCATCAAAAGCAAGAAATTCAAGTGAAGGAAAATCTAGGGTTTGGCTCAAGTGAGGTATATGCAACCAAGGTTCAATCCTACACCATCTAAGGTAAGTTTTATGATGTTTCCATGTTGTTTAAAGTATTTGGAAGATGAAACACTTGGATTACAAAAGAATATAAGTAATGGGTCATGAATGTGTGAATAGTAGCACTTTTGAGTAAACGTTTGGAACGAGTTATGATTCTTGATGCTTTATGAATATAATCATGTTATAAATGATATTGAGAGTATGGAAAATGACATTGTATGTGAATGAACGTATTGTCGAGTTATGACTATGAATATGGAAAATTGAAGTGAATTGTGAAGTAAGAGTAATGTAGATGACTAAAAGCTATTGTGATGATAATGTGAATGTTATTATTGATGTTTGGGAGTTGATATGTAATACGAGGAAAGTCGTATAAATAAAGGAGATGCTGTCCGATTTTCTCTAGAATTAGTCATGAATGCTAAAGCTATCCATCATCTAATATGAGTATGCACTTCAATGAAGGTAGAACGTGAGCTTTGAAGAAGAACGCTCAAGTGATAGAATAGTTGCACGAAAAGGTATGTAAGGCTAACCCTTCTTTCATAAGGCATGGTTCTTTGGCCAAATGTTCATCTTCTTATGAGTTCATGATACTTTCTAATGATCCTAGCTCGAGAAGCTATTAAGCCAATGATGCTCAAATGATATGATTGTACTAAGTTCCTTATACGATGAGTAATGCTCTAAGGATAGAATGTAATGAATAACGATAGTAAGAAGGCTAAGAGATAGATATGAGCTAGTATGTGTGTGTGCCCATGAGAGGCTATTGTGAACCCCGAGCTTATATGGCCGGGTAGAATATGATAAATATGTATATGTATATATATATGTGTGCCCATGAGAGGCTATTGTGAACCCCGAGCTTATATGGCCGGGTAGAATATAATGATATATATATATATATATATAACGACGCGCGCGCACCACCGTATATATAGCTTGGGTACGAACAACCCCGAGCCTTGGTAGGGCCGTGCACCGAGCCTTGGTAGGGCCGTGTACGTGAAACACCGAACCTTCGTGGTCGGGTACGCACATCTATATAAAAGCTATATGTATGACATCTATATGAGTACGAATAAGCTATATGTATGACATCTATATGAGTACGAATAAGCTATATGTATGACATCTATATGAGTACGATATATGCTATGATATATGTATATGACATCCATTAGTGTACGAATATGTTAAGACCATGTAAGTGCCAAGTAAGGGCTATGATATGCAATGTATATGATATGAGCATGAGTATGAAAGGAGACATGAATACGAATATGAAAATAGATACGAAAGGTAAATGAGCAAGAATACGAATGTATGTACGCGAGTACGAAATAGAAATGGAACGTCCCTATGGAAAGCAGGTAAGTGCTATGATGATGATGCCATTATCTCCCATCTTATGTATTTCATATGTTATCCATTATGCTTCCATATTGATATTGATCATGCTTTACATACTCAGTACATTCTTCGTACCGACGTCCTTTTGTTTGTGGACGCCGCGTCATGCCCGCAGTGGCCGGGGAGACAGATTTGATCCATAGCCGTATTTTCTCGTGGACTACATAGCGGAGCTCCATTTCATTCGGAGCCGCAGCTTTTGGTATAGATTCTTTTGTGTATATATTCATGGGCACGGCGGGGTCCTGTCCCGCCCATATGTTATGATATGATGTACCCTTCTTAGAGGCTCGTAGACATTGTGTATATGGTTAGATATGTTCGGCCTTGTCGGCCTATATTTTGGGATGTTGTTTTGATCGCCTTGTCGGCGCATGTACATTTATATGGGCATAGATGTTATTGATGATATAGATATGTTGTTGCCCGATGAGATTAGAATGATGATGAATGAAAAGTATGATATAATTATGTGGCTCACCTAGAATGTGATGTATAAGTATGTTAAGGGGTGCCCGGGTGGGCTAGCACCGGGTGCTCGTCGCGGCCCTCAAGTTGGGTCGTGACAAAAGTGGTATCAGAGCAGTTCAGTCCTAGGGTGTGTCTACGAGCCGTGTCTAGTAGAGTCTTGGTTATGGGTGTGTTGCGCGCCACACTTATAAACAAGAAGCTGCGGACATTTTAGGAATGAATGACCTTCTTTCTTCATAAGAAATCGTGCGATAGAGCTATGATGTAAGAACTTCTTGTTACTTAACGATGTGTTGTGTATTTCAGAAATGCCTGTAAAGAGAAAGGCTTCAGCAGCCAGAAGGGCAAGACGGTGGCAGAAAAGCGGGTCGAAAGAGCACCGCCACCGGTAGTAGAAGAAAGTGAGTCCCAAAGTGCGGCTCAATGTCAGTCTTCCCGATCAGTGCCCATATTAAAGGAGCGTGAGGGAGCCTCAGCCCCCGGCTCCAAGACCTCCGGTCCCCTCCACCGGATGCTTCGTGCCAAGATGTAAAAGAGGCCATTAATTTGCCGACTCAATTGGTTGCGGCCCGCACTCGCAGGCCAAGTTCGGGCAAGGTGATAGGGTCATTAGTGCAAGAGCCCGTGATTTTATTAGTTTGAACCCTCCGAATTCTTTGGATCAAAGCCGGATGAGGACCCTCAAAATTTCATTGATGGTATGTTGAGGACGCTTCGGTTGATACATGCTTCAGACACCGAATCGGTGGAGCTAGCGTCCTATAGATTGAGGGATGTTGCGGTATGTTGGTACACGGTTTGGATGGCTTCACGGGGAGCCAATGCACCTCCTCCGGTATGGCAAGAGTTTGTAGATGCATTTCTCCGACATTATTTGCCCCCGGAAGTTCGGCGAGCTAGAGCCGATAAGTTCCTAAATTTGAGACAAGGGAGCATGAGTGCTCTAGAATATAGTCTCCGCTTCAATTCCTTGGCTAGGTATGCTTCGGCCATGGTAGCGGATATGGGTGATCGAGTGCACCGGTTTGTGAAAGGCCTAGGGCCACATTTGATGGATAGATGTTTGACCGCGTCCCTTCAAGACAATATGGATATTGCACGCATCCAAGCCCATGCTCAAAATTTAGAAGAAAGCTTGCAACAACAAAGAAGCGAGCATGATAGAGGGCATAGCAAGAGGGCTAGATCTTCGGGTCCAATGAACGAGTATAGAGGTGGGCACAAACAGCATTCTTCTAGACATTCGGGCTATTCTATGACTAGTGCGCCTCTACGGTATTCAGGCTAGAGATTTGATAGATCTACTCATCCCGGACCGAGTCAAAGCTTTTTGGGATCTCGCTTTAGAGGTGATTCGGGTCGGCGAGGCCACCCGTGCCACGATGTTCCCGCGTGGGAAGTTACATTGGGGTCCGTGCGCATTGGGCTCCGAGGGTTGCTATTCATGTGGTCGACCGTGCCATATTATGCGAGATTGCCCTCGCTAGTGGCGCAGGTAGGACCCGGCCTTCGGGGTCGCAGTAGCCGGATCTTCGCATCTATACGCCCTATGGGGCCGGTTCACACGCGCCGCCGGCCGTGGTAGAGGCAGGGGGGAGAGCCCCCGCCCTAGCGGTCCTCGCACCGTATTTATGCTTTGGCTGGACGCCAAGATCTCGAGTCTTCTCCCGATGTGGTCACGGTATATTATCGGTATTTTCTCATGATGTATATGCTTTGATAGATCCCGGCTCCACATTGTCATATGTTACTCCATATATTGCGGGTCGGTTTAGAATCAAACCGGAGTCGATTAAACCTTTTGAGGTTTCTACACCCGTTGGTGAATCGGTAATAGCTAGCCGAGTATATAGAAATTGTGTAATTGTGATTTGTGATCGCCGTACTATGATTGACTTGCATGAGTTAAAAATGGTGGATTTTGATGTTATTATGGGCATGGATTGGTTGGCTTCTTGCTACGCCAATGTTGATTGTAGAATGAAAATGGTTCGTTTCCAATTTCCGGGAGAACCAGTTTTAGAATGGAAAGGAAATACGGCGTCACCAAAGGGTAGGTTTATTTCCTACCTAAAGGCAAGGAAAATGATTACAAAAGGTTGCATTTATCATCTAGTGCGAGTTCAAGATGTAGAAGCTGAACCGCCGACTCTTCGCCAGTTCCCGTAGTGAATGAATTTTCGGATGTATTCCCGAAAGAGCTTCCAGGCCTTCCTCCCGAGCGGGAGATTGATTTTGCTATTGATGTGTTGCCAGACACTAAGCCTATATCTATTCCTCCTTATAGAATGGCTCCCGCAGAATTGAAAGAGTTGAAGGAGCAATTGAAAGACTTGCTCGAGAAAGGCTTTATTAGGCCTAGTTCATCCCCGTGGGGAGCACCCGTATTGTTTGTCCGAAAGAAAGATGGCTCTTTAAGAATGTGCATTGATTATCGGCAATTGAACAAGGTGACGATCAAGAATAAATATCCTCTTCCGAGGATTGATGACTTATTTGATCAATTACAAGGTGCCCAATGGTTTTCCAAGATAGATTTGAGATCCGGATATCATCAAGTGAGAGTTAGGGAGAAAGATATCCCTAAGACAGCTTTCAGAACAAGATATGGCCATTTTGAGTTCCGGGTAATGTCATTTGGGCTAACTAATGCACCGGCGTAGTGTTTATGGATTTAATGAATGATGTGTTCGGCCCTTTCTAGATTTGTTCGTGATTGTGTTCATCGATGACATCTTGGTGTATTCTAGATCCGAGGCGAACATGCGGATCATTTGCGTATCGTCCTCGAGTTCTTCGTACTCGAGAGTTATTTGCAAAATTTTCTAAGTGCGAGTTCTGGTTGAACTCAGTGACATTTCTTGGGCACATTGTTTCAACCGATGGAATTCGGGTAGATAGCCAAAAGATCGAGGCCGTAAAGACTTGGCCAAGGCCTACAACTCCTACGGAGGTACGTAGCTTTCTGGGCTTAGCAGGTTATTACAAAAGATTTGTTGAAGGTTTTTCTTCTATTTCTGCACCACTTACAAAGTTGACTCGTAAATCAACAAAGTTTCAATGGACGATGCTTGTGAACGTAGTTTCCAAGAGCTAAAGGACGATTGACTTCTCGCCCATGGGCCCGACACTTCCGGAGGGATTGGAAGGTTATGTTGTTTATTGCGATGCTTCGTGCGTTGGGCTAGGCTGTGTGTTGATGCAACATGGCAAGGTGATTGCATATGCTTCAAGGCAATTAAGAAAACATGAAAAGAATTATCCAACCCATGATCTTGAATTAGCCGCAGTGATTCATGCATTAAAGATATGGAGACATTATTTATATGGTGTTCATGTAGATATTTATACAGATCACAAGAGCCTTCAGTATATCTTCAAGCAAAAAGAGTTGAATTTGCGGCAACGACGATGGTTAGAATTGTTAAAAGATTATGATGTTGATATTCTATATCACCCCGAAAGGCAAATGTTGTGGCTGACGCTCTTAGCCGCAGATCTATGGGAAGTTTATGTGATGTACAATCAGAGAAAAGAGGAATGACTCGTGAACTCCAGCAGTTAGCTAGCCTAGGAGTTCGAGTAGTGGACTCGGGTAGCAGGGGAACTACCATTCAGAATTCAGCAGCCTTCGTCGCTAGTAGTAGAAGTGAAAGAGCGACAATACGAAGATCCCATGCTAGTGCAAGACAGAGATACACTCCCTCGAAAGAGGAGTCATCATTTGAGATTACAGAGACGGAGTACTCCGATGTCGAGGCAAAGTTATGTGTTCCTAATGTGGCAGTTTGCGCCACCAAATATTGAGAGAAGCTCATTGTTCCCGTTATTCTATCCACCCCGAGCAACAAAAATGTATAATGATCTTAAATCCATGTATTGGTGGAATGGGATGAAGAAAGATATAGCGAAATTTGTAGCTCAATGTCCCAATTGTCAACAAGTGAAAATCGAGCACCAAAAATCGGGCGGATTGTTGCAAAGCTATAGAAATTCCAACTTGGAAATGGGAAGTGATTAACATGGACTTTATTACGGGTTTACCCCGTTCTCGACGTAAGTATGATTCCATATGGGTGATTGTGGATAGACTCACCAAGTCGCCCATTTCTTGCCGCCGAATGACGTATGTAGCAGAAGATTATGCAAAGCTCTATGTCAAAGAGATAGTGCGACTTCATGGTGTTCCAAAGATCTATTATCTCTGATAGAGGCACTCAGTTTACAGCTAATTTTTGGAAGTCCTTCCAAGAGGGCTTAGGGACTCAAGTGAGCCTTAGCATGGCATTTCATCCATAGATTGATGGACAAGCTGAACGCACCATTCAGACTCTCGAGGATATGTTACGAGCATGTATGATAGATTTTGGAGGAAATTGGGATGATCATTTGCCACTCATTGAATTTGCTTATAATAATAGCTATCATTCTAGCATTCAAATGGCACCGTATGAAGCCTTATATGGGCGAAAGTGTAGATCCCCAATTGGGTGGTTTGAAACAGGAGAGGCTAAATTGATAGGGCCGGATTTGGTCCAACAAGCCATAGAAAAAGTCAAGCTCATACAAGATCGATTGTTAGCAGCCCAAAGTCGTCAAAAGTCCTATGCGGATAATCGTCGAAGGGACCTAGAGTTCCAAGTTAAAGATTGGGTATTCTTGAAAGTGTCGCCAATGAAAGGCGTTATGAGATTTGGCAAAAAGGGGAAGCTTAGTCCCCGGTATATTGGGCCTTATGAAATTGTGCGCAAAGTAGGCAAAGTGGCTTACGAATTAGATTTACCTCCTGATTTGGAGTCAGTCCATCCAATGTGTTCCATGTCTCGATGCTACGTAAATGTGTTGGAGATCCTACTAGGATCGTCCCATTAAATGATGTTCAAGTGACAGAAAAGTTAGTTTATGATGAAAAACCCATTGCCATATTAGATAGGCAAGTACGGAGGCTTAGAAACAAAGAAGTGGCCTCAATTAAAGTTTTATGGAGAAATAATAATCGAGAAGAAATGACATGGGAAGCGGAAGAAAGCATGAAATCCAAATATCCACACCTATTTCACCCCCAAAGAGGGCCAAGATGAGACGTCAAGATCATAAGGTATGTATGCTTTTCTTTTTATGTATTTGGGTCGTGTGTGGCCAAATTATATTGCTATTATGTTGTGGCCCTGTGAGGCATTGATATTATGGGTTGTTGTGACAGGGCGGTAGTGCCATATTATAGGGGAAACTCTGGCGAAATTTTTGTAGAATCCCCGAGTGCTTAACATTCGAGGACGAATGTTCTTAAGGGGGGAGAATGTTACACCTCGAAAAAATTTTCCGTTGATGCACAGTGAATAGGCTAATGAGGAATATGAAGTATACGATGTTTCAATAAGTAAGAAATAGCAATTGATGATTCTAAATAAGATTTGAAAGACATTCGATGTTAGATGAGAAAGTTGCCAAGAGAAGGCCATGTATACGATAAGTATCGGAAAGGATTTATGAGTAGTAAGTTGATGACAACTTAATGATGTGTTGGGGAAGAGTTATAACACCCCTTAGATTGTTAATGAAGTGATAAACAAGTGTTAAGAAGGTTCCATAAGGATTGGAGATCAAACGAGACGACGGGATCAAACTTGGTGAAACAGTGAGTTCCACGGCTGGGTTTCACGGCCAGCATTGTGTTCCACGGACCGTGGATGGGTCCGTGGAACTGCCAGCAGAGAAGGCAGCTGGCTGGTCATGAACCACGACCAGCTCCACGGACAGCATTGGGTTCCACGGACCGTGGAACAGTCCGTGGAACACCCGACGGACTGAAATGTTCTAAGTCTTTAAATGAGTTTCCAACTTCATTATTTCATTTCCAACATCTCTCTACTTCTCTCTAAGACTTCTAGGGCTTCATATACATTTCATGAACAAGAATCCAAAGGAAACCAAAGGTGATTATCATTAAACCAAGTGAATCAAAGTAAGAGAAACCATTAAAGTTCATCAAAAGCAAAGAATTCAAGTGAAGGAAAATCTAGGGTTTGGCTCAAGTGAGGTATATGCAACCAAGGTTCAATCCTACACCATCTAAGGTAAGTTTTATGATGTTTCCATGTTGTTTAAAGTATTTGGAAGATGAAACACTTGGATTACAAAAGAATATAAGTAATGGGTCATGAATGTGTGAATAGTAGCACTTTTGAGTAAACGTTTGGAACGAGTTATGATTCTTGATGCTTTATGAATATAATCATGTTATAAATGATATTGAGAGTATGGAAACCGACATTGTATGTGAATGAACGTATTGTCGAGTTATGACTATGAATATGGAAAATTGAAGTGAATTGTGAAGTAAGAGTAATGTAGATGACTAAAGGCTATTGTGATGATAATGTGAATGTCATTATTGATGTTTGGGAGTTGATATGCAATACGAGGAAAGTCGTATAAATAAAGGAGATGCTGTCCGATTTTCTCTAGAATTAGTCATGAATGCTAAAGCTATCCATCATCTAATATGAGTATGCACTTCAATGAAGGTAGAACGTGAGCTTTGAAGAAGAACGCTCAAGTGATAGAATAGTTGCACGAAAAGGTATGTAAGGCTAACCCTTCTTTCATAAGGCATGGTTCTTTGGCCAATTGTTCATCTCTTATGAGTTCATGATACTTTCTAATGATCCTAGCTCGAGAAGCTATTAAGCCAATGATGCTCAAATGATACGATTGTACTAAGTTCCTTATACGACGAGTAATACTCTAAAGATAGAATGTAATGAATGACGATAGTAAGAAGGCTAAGAGATAGATATGAGCTAGTATGTATGTGTGCCCATGAGAGGCTATTGTGAACCCCGAGCTTATATGGCCGGGTAGAATACGATAGATTTTTATATGTATATATGTATGTGCGCCCATGAGAGGATATTGTGAAACCCGAGCTTATATGGCCGGGTAGAATATAACGAATGTGTATATATATATATATAACGACGCGCGCGCACCACTGCAGTTGGGTACGAATAACAACCCTGAGCCTTGGTAGGGCCAGGCACTGAGCCTTGGTAGGGCCAGGTACGTGAAACACCGAACTTCTTGGTCGGGTACGCAATATAAAAGCTATATGTATGACATCTATATGAGTACGATTAAGCTATATGTATGACATCTATATGAGTACGATTAAGCTATATGTATGACATCTATGAGTATTAACCTATATGTATGACATCTATATGAGTACGATTAAGCTATTATAACATATATGACACGACTACGCTATGTATACGACATCAATTAGAGCATGAATATGTTAAGACAATGTAAGTGCCAAGTAAGGGCTATATATATGCAATGTATATGATATGAGTATGAATATGAAAGGAGATATGAATATGAGTACGAAAATAGATACAAAAGGTAAGTGAGCAAGAATACGAATGTATGTACGCGAGAACGAAATAGAAATGGAACGTCCCTAAGGAACATGTAAGTGCTATGATGATGATGCCATTATCTCCCATCTTATGTATTTCATATGTTATCCATTATGCTTCCACATTGATATTGATCATGCTTTACATACTCAGTACATTCTTCGTACTGACGTCCTTTTGTTTGTGGACGCTGCGTCATGCCCGCAGGTGGCCAGGGAGACAGACTTGATCCATAGCTGTATTTTCTCAGGGACTACATAGCAGAGCTCCTTTTCATTCGGAGTTGCAACTTTTTGTATAGATTCTTTTGTGTATATATTCATGGGCACGGCGGGGTCCTGTCCCGCCCATATGTTATGATATGATGTACCCTTCTTAGAGGCTCGTAGACATTGTGTATATGGTTAGATATGTTCGGCCTTGTCGGCCTATATTTTGGGATTTTGTTTTGATCGCCTTGTCGGCGCATGTACATTTATGTGGGCATAGATGCCATTGATGAAATAGATATGTTGTTGCCCGATGAGATTAGAATGATGATGAATGAAAAGTATGATATAATTATGTGGCTCACCTAGAATATGACGTAAGGGGTGCCCGGGTGGGCTAGCACCGGGTGCCCGTCGCGGCCCTCAAGTTGGGTCGTGACAATTGCACCAGTAGGATTTATCGAGTACCAGCCAGCGTGGTAAGCTCCATGTCATTCGGAGTTACTAGGGTTAGAGTTTTGTGTATATGCAGTATAGGTGGGCCGGGGCCCTGTCCCGACCGTGTTTTGTATTACACTTAGGTAGAGGCTTTTAGACTTGTGTGGTCAGTTCAGTACGTCACTATGGAGGCCTTGTTGGCCCTTGTATATGTCTAGTATGAGTTATTACTGCTTACAGAGAAGTATACTGGCCTAGTCGGCTAGGTAGCTATTCATGTACGCATTGGGATGGTCCCATCTTTTTGAGTTAGTCTAAAGTACAGATGTTGTAGTATGAGGCCTCATCGGCCCAAATATGATATTATGTTTTATAGGTTAACGTCCTGGGCCTTATTTGTCTTCCGAGAAATAGAGGATACGAGTTACAGTTTGGTTCACTCGGCCATAGTAAGGTGTCGAGAGCCAATCACGATACGAGTTACAGTTTAGGTCGCTCGGCCCTAGTAAGGTTTCGGGTGCCAATCACGCCTCACCTAGGTTGTAGTGTGATAAAGTGGTATCAGAGCAGGTCTATCCTAGGGAGTCCATAAGCCGTGTCTAGTAGAGTCTTGTTTATAGATGTGTTGTGCACCACATTATATAAACAAGGAGCTACAGGGCATTTAGGAAATGGTTATCCTTCTTTCAAATTCATATCATGCTATAGAGCTGAGTTATAAGAGTTTGAGTCAGGACTTATGTTTGCTAATGATACAGAGATGCTTGTAATTAGAAATATTTCAGCTAGCCAGAGGGCTAGTACAACAGCAGGTAAGGGCACTAGTAAGGAAAAGTTCTTGATTATGTGGCCCAGTTTGAAGCCCTATCAGATCTGTTGCCGAATGTGTGAATCTCATGCTTAAGACCCTAGGATAGAGATATCTAAAACACTTCCATGACATTGAGATAATTATAGAGGCCGTGTTCCAGCAGACATCGTTTAAATTATAGGAGACGTGCTAAAGAGACAGACCACATAACTATCTTAGACTGACAAATCAGATGTGATTATAGTAACAGTACTATGGAGGTGTAAAGACACCGCAAGATTGTAGTTCATTCATATACTTTTCATGTTACACCTCGAAAAATTCTCCGTTAGAGTACGGTGAGTAGACGAGTGAGGGGTATGATGTCTACGAGGGTTGGATGAGTAAGAGATAGTATTCGATGATCCTAATTAAGATTTCCAAAGACATCCGAGCTACGGGAAGAAAGTTGTTAAGGGAAGTGGGTCGCGAGTCGAGTGTAACGGATAAGAATTTCGAGTATTAAGTTAATGATGTCTTAATGACCCTTTGAGGAAGAGTTATAACGTCCCTTAGAATGGTATTGAAGTAAGGAACAAGTGTTAAGAAGGTCCCATAAGGATCGGAGATCAAACGAGTCGACGAAACGATTTCGAAAATTGGACCAACCTACGGCCGACATATGCGGCCGTATAAAATGTACGGACCGTATGTCCAACCGTAGATTCGATCCGGTTGAGCATACTACATAGGACCAGATCTACGGCCGACATACGACCGTATAAAACATACGGACCGTATGTTGGTCCGTATGTTCGATGGCAATCAAGTTCATTTTTATATAAGGGACCCTTTTCATTTCATTTTCATTTCCCACTTCACCTCCACACTTCAAGAAAGCTCTAGAACCATCCAAACACTTCATCCATGAGAAATCAATAGAAATCAAGGATCAACAATAAGAAATCAAGAGAATCAAGTGAAGGAAACCCATTAGAAGTCATCCACATCAAGAAATCCCAAGAGGGATAAAGTAGGGTTTTGGTTCTAAGGGTGAATCACCATTCCAAGCGTATTCCTCCATCATCTAAGGTAAGTTTCATTACCTTTACATGATATTTGAAGTATTATTAAGTTAAGACTCATGGATTGTAGAAGTGTATAGCAAATAGGTCATCAAATGTGTGAATAGTATTGCTAGTATGTGATAGTTGAATTGAATCATGGAAATGGATATGTTGATGTCATGAATGTGTCATAAATGACCTATAGAACATGAAATAAGCATTGGGTATGAAAGAATACGATGATGGACTTTTAGTCGTGAATATGGTAATTGAAGTAGAATTGTGAAATGTGAGTTGCGTAAATGAATGACGATTGTTGTTAGTGATGTTGTGATTGTCGTTATGAATGTTGGGAGTTGATATGGAATATGGCGGAAAGTAGTTGTCACGACCCAACCCCGTAGGCCGTGACTAGTGCCCGAGTTGGGCACCCAAACACACTCATCAAATCCGAATCACACATAGATAGGTTATACAGACACAAATATCAACGCTGTCTCAGGTTATATCAAACTGTCTCAGACACTTCTCAAACACAACCATATATATATCAAAAGCCGACAAGGCTATCATATGGCGCAACGGCCCAAAGCATATACAAATGCAAGCCAAAAGGTTCCACGGCGAACGGGATCGCCAACATATAACGCACAAACACACACATCTACTTAGGCACAACCCACATATATGTCTACGGACCTTCAAATCACAACGAAATCATATGATGGGACGGGGCCCCGCCTCAACCCCGAATGGACAAATACATATGCCACGAACGAATATGTACCAAAAGGTGGGCTCCGGAACAAGGAGCACTCCAAGACCGCTGATGTGAATCCTAAGCCAGTGGATCACCAAAATCTGTACCTGCGGGCATGAAACGCAGCCCCCGAAGAAAGGGGGTCAGTATTAAATATGTACTGAGCATGTAAAGCATGGAATACCGTAAACGAAATCGTGCTGAAATGAGGAGGGCAGGAAAGTAGCACCATAACCAGAAAATCATAACACTTTCCTTTGAAACATAAATCATACGTATCCATTTCATATACATGTTATATCCCGTATTTCGTACATTGGGACAATCCGGGTTAACCATGAAAAGTTAGGGACAGAACCATTCCGGGATATGAAGTCGGGACTTTTGACCTTCGATTTCATTTTAGGACCTAAGTTGTGCATGAATTTGTTGGCATGGAACAATTAGGGAAATTTGGGACCAAAAGTGGAATAATTGGAAGTTGAGAATTATTGAATTCATGGCCATGTTGGCCGTGTGGATGGTAGATGGTCCCACACATTTTTGTGGCCAAATTTAATTGGTCCAACACATGTGTGGGCCATGGACACATGTATAATTCATGAGAGGGCTTAAAAGATGACTAAGTATTCATCTTTCAACATTCCAACACTTAGAAAAAAAAGAGGAGAAAGTTGAAGAACAACCACAACCATTCGGCCAAAGGGAGGAAAAACCAAGTCAAAATTTAGCAATTCAAAAAATATTTCTTTGACGCAAATCCACTAATTGGAGGTCCCTAAGTAGCGTGGAAGTGTTGTTTGGGTCATCAAACCATCCGTTGTGTAGATCGCAAACCCTAGCCTAATTGTGAAGTTGAAGAAGAAAGGTAAGATTTAATCTTGTTTTATGTGTTATGAATAGTGTATGCATATTGTAGTATGTTGAAATGGATGAAAATCATGAAATATGACATGTTGGAGTTGAGCCGTGTAGGGTGTGTATGGTCGTGTAAGTGTGTGTGTTGTGTTGAGGTGATGAATTAATTTTATGTAGCATGTTTAGTTGTGTAGTGTGAAGAAATGAATGAGAATCACCAATATGTGCATGTGTAGTGTGGCCGAATATAGGTCATAACATATGACAAGAATGAATTAATATTACTTAGTATTTTAGTTGTCGTCGTTATGGATTTTATGGTGAAAGTGAAAGTCTAATGGTTTGAATTGATGTTGTAATGGTTACGGGCTGATTTGGAGAATTATGTGCATTTAATGTAATTGTTATATTTATGAGAATGGCATTGTTAGAGTGTGGATTATTGGTGCAAATTACGATTCGGAAGTTAGAAATGTATTATGGATGTGGTCCTCGGGTTTGGGCAGTCTTCGGGTAAATTGGAGAGGTATTTGGGATGTTTGAAATATTGTATGAATTGTTTACGATGTCTTTGAATATTGTTGGCATGGGTTCGGGTTGGTATTTGAATGTATAAGCGTTGATGTTGGCTTGAAGGTAAGCCGTTGAATTGAATATAATGAAGGTTGTTAAATGATGTAAAAGAGGGTTATTTATGTTATATTGCTTTTTGGGTTGATTATTGATGTTTCTAGTTAGGTTTTTGGTGTTGTGTTGTTGATTTGGCCGAGTTAAATTCTCGGGGTTGGTCTATTTACAAGGAAATCTTTGCCCAAATTTCCGTAGAATTATGTGTTAGTTTGGAAATGAACTCTTAAATACTTATAGTTGACATTGGCATTTATTGATGTTATGTAGACCTCGGGGAGTCCGAGACATAGGTTGGAGTTTGGATTAGCTTGGAGAACAGACGAGGTATGTAAAGCTCAATCCTTCCTTCTTTTGGCATGCCTTAGTCGTAAATAGGCTATGACACGAGCCTCGAGGAAATTCTACTCTCACGATCCGACCTTGTCTGCGATTCCTGTTTGTTTCTTGGTCTTCGTATGCATGATATGATGTATATTGGCCCCTATATCTTTTGTATGACTAAGTTTTAAAAGTTGCATAAAAGTTTAGTTTTTAAAGAGTTTTGTTCCTAAAGGATTCCGAAAACTACGAAAGTCCGTAACTTTCACAGACGGAACCGGATCGCTTCGATATGTTCAAAAATGATTCCATGATGTATGATGACTACGCTTCCCATAGGCGGGCCCGGTTCGGGTCGACACCCCTCCGTAGGCCCCGCGACTTTCCTTATGTACTTCTGACGATTTTTGAAAGGATATGATGCGACTATTATTCCGATTTCAAGAACGATCAGTTTACTTATCCTTTGAGTTTTCAATAATGATTCGATAACATATGATGACTATGATTTTCGTAGGCGGGTCCGGATTGAGTGGACGCTCGTCCGTGAGTCCCGCGACCTTCTTTTGTATAATTCTGACGGATTTTGAAAGAATTCGATATGACTATCTTCCCAACCCCCGAGTATGATTACTTACTTGTCTGTTGAGTCTGAAACAAGGATTTCTATGTATGTGATTTTGATACGTAACTACGGTTTCTGAAGTTCGGTTTGATATGTTCCCAAGTGACGTTCGGGAGAAAATCTGATTTGGCTACTGTTTTGGCCTATAAACGATAGTTCGTTTCGATTAACCTACTAAGTCTTTGAAAATGTTTTAAACTGTATTTGGCTACTTATAATTCTGCTCGTGCATTCTGTTGTTACATTTTTCGCCGAGTCCCGGGCCGGTATGTGATGTGATGTTGCCGCTGGATTCTTGACCGCGGTATGTGATGTGATGTTGCCGCTGGATTCTTGGCCGCGGTATGTGATGTTGCCGCTGGATTCTTGACCGCGGTATGTGTATGTGTGATATTGACCGCTGGGTACTTGACCGCGGTATGTGTATATGTGATTTCGACAGTCTGGATTATGATCAGTCGGTTAATGTCAGCTTATATAAAATGTTTGATTGTCCGTACATATGAGATAGAGACGCTTACAAAAGAAAGCTAAGCATTTTGGCATCTGGATATGCACTTACTTTCGTATTGCCTGTTATGACTCGGATTGCTTATCGTATCTTTTGCTTTGCATACTCGCACATATTCCGTACCGACCCCTGTCTTCGGGGGTGCGTTTCATGCCCGCAGGCTGTGACGCACCGTCCCGTGATCCGCCGCCTAGGACACCTTTTTCTCGCTTCGGAGCGCTCCCTTTATTCCGGAGCCTACATTTTGGTATATATTCTTCCGTTGTACATGTATCTGTGTATTCAGGGGTACGGCGGGGCCCTGTCTCGTCATATGATTCGTTGTTCGTTTAGAGGTCCGTGGACACAGATGTGGGTTATGTACGCTTTTGTTCGGACGCGTTGAGTAAGTTGTGTTTGGGCGGCCTTGTCGACGTACGTATGTATGTTTTGATACGTTGTGTATATTATGATAGCCCTCCGGCTTCCGGGATATATGTATGTTTATATTTGAGACAGCTTGAGACAAAGGCTGATATTTGTATACGTATAAGCTATCTATATGCGATTCTCGTTTGATAAATGTGTTTGGGTGCCGCCGGCACTAGTCGCGGCCACGGGGTTGGGTCGTGACACACTCATCACGGACCGAGAAACGAGTCGAAAATCATCTCGTACACATGCATAGATATAACGTGCCCCGCCCTCTAGTGAGGGGCGTGGTAAAAAACCATCGATACATATACATATAACGTGCCCCGCCCTTTAATGAGGGACGCGGTAAGTAAAATCATCATATCATGTACATATAACGTGCCCCGCCTCTAGTGAGGGACGCAAAGAATGAAGTCATCATATGCCATCCTGGCCACCTCCCCATATCATCATATCATTAACATATCATATAACATGCCCCGCCCTCTAGTGAGGGGCGCGGTGAATCATCGTAGAATCGTGCACAAATACATGTCCCGGCCGCTAGAAGGAAAGAGATCATAATAGCTCGCACGAGCGCAGTAGTGAGAAACCATATACGCAAATCATCATCACAGACTCAACAACATAATCAAACGAAATCTCATTTAAAAGCTAAATAACAGTCAAGTCAAGTTCCTTCCGAAAAACCATTCGAGAACATATCAAGTAGCACTTTAGAAATTGTAGGTACGTGGCAAGATCATATGACATAGCTTGTGAAAATCAAAAACATAGTCGTCATTACAGACTCAATAAAATAGTCGGAGCGAACTATTATTCCAAAACCAAGACAGTAGTCAAATCGAATTTTCTTTCGAACACCACTCGGGAACATATCAACCCAAACTTCAGAAACCATAACTATGTATCAAATTCATATGCATAAGATCATTATCATAAACTCAAAAGGTAAGTAAACTGATCGTACTTGAAATTGGGGTCATAATCATATTCTTTCAAAAGTCATCTGAAGTACATAAAGGAAAATCGCGGGGCCCATGGACGGGTGTCGACCCAGTCGGGCCCGCTTATGGAAAACATAGTCATCATACATCGTGGAAACATTTTTGAACATATCGAAGCGATTCGGTTCTTTCTACGGAAGTTACGGTCGTTCGTAGTTACGGAGCTCTTTAAAAATACAAAACTTTTTATGCAACAATTAAAAAGGCAAATATTCCAAAGACATAAGGGCCAATATTTCATCATATTACGAATACCAAAGATAAGATGCAAATAAAAAAAATCGTAGGCATACTCGGATCGCAAGAACAGAGTTTCCTCGAGATTCGTGTCATAGCCTATTTACGACTAAGGCATGCCAAAAGAAGGAAAGGCTGAGCTTTACATACCTCGATCGCTCTCAACGCTAATCCAACTCAAGCTAATTCCAACCTACGTCTCGGGCTGCCCAAGGTCTACAAATAAGTCATAATATGCCAAACATTAGCTATAGACATTTGGGCATTTAATTCCAAACTAGCCCTTAATTCTACAGAAATTTGGGCAGCATTTCCCCTGTAAATAGACCAACCCCGAGAATTTAACTCGGCCAAATCAACAACAACAACATCAACAACCAACCTAGCAACATTAATAATCAATCCAAAAGGCAATATAACATTAGTAACTCTCTTTTACATCATTCAACAACTTTCAATATATTCAATTCAACGGCTTACATTCAAGCCGACATCAACGCTCATACATTCAAATACTAACCCGAACCCATACCAACAATATTCAAGGACATTTCAAGCAATTCATACAACATTTCCAACAATCCAACAATTGCTCCAATTTACCCGAAAACAGCCCCAAACCCGAGAACAATATCCATAACACATTTTTAATTTCCGAATCATGATTTGCACCAACAATCCACACTCTAACAATGTCATTCCCATAAATACACAAATTACATCAAATGCACAATAATCTCCAATTCAGCCCACAACACTTACGATATCAATTTGAGTCATTAAACTACTATCGTCAACATAGAATTCATAACGACAACAACCAAAATACTAATTAACATTAATCCATTCCTTGTCACATAATATGGCCCATTTTCGGCCAACACTACATATATACATATTGATGATTCTCATCCATTTCTTCACTCTACAACACTCACAACATGCTAACTAGACTTTAATTCATTGCTTCAACACAACACAACACACACACACACACGGCCATGCACTACACACACAACCTCAACTCCAACATGCCATATTTCATAAATTTCCTCCATTTTAACATACTACAACATGCATACACCATTCATAACACATAAAACATGATTAAATCTTACCTTTCTTCCTTCAACTTCACAACTAGCTAGGGTTAGCTAGGATGAAAACTAGCGATTTAATCGCTCCAACAACACTTCCACGTTACTTAGGGACCTCCAATTAGTGGATTTGCACCAAAGAAATAATTTTGGGATGGCTAATTTTTGGACTTGAAATCTATGGTTCTTGGCCGAGAGCCTTCTTGATGGTGTTTTTCAACTTCTTATTTTTTTGCTAAGTGTAGAATGAAGGTAGATGACTTAGAAGTCATCTTTTAAGCTTCCACTTAAATTGCACAAGTGTACCTTGGCCCACACATGTGTTGGACCAATTTAATTTGGCCACCAAATGTGTGGGGACCATTTCCAAGCCATATGGCCAACATGGCCAATTTTCATGAATTTCAAACTTCCAAATATTTCACTTTTGGTTCCAAATTTTCCTAAATATTTCATGCCAACAAATTCATGAACAACTTGTGTCTCAAAATGAAATCGAAGGTCAAAAGTCTCGATATTGTATCCCGGAATGGTTTTGTCTCTAACCTATCATAGTCAATCCGGATTGTCCCAATGTACGAAAATGCGGGATATAACAAGAGTATAAACAAAGGAAATGCTGCCCAAATTTCTATAGCTTTAGTAAGTATGCTTTCACGACGATATAGCAAACGTCGATACGAATTATCTTGAAGGTATAAACAAGTGCATTAAAGGAGAACGAGCAAGCGATAGAATAGCTAAACGACAAAGGTATGTGAGGCTAATCCTTTCCTTCTAAGGCATGAGTCCTATGGCATGAATTTTCTCTTTTATTACAAATGCCCTATCTTCAAGAAGACTATGAGCCCTTGTTCATGAATAGTCATACGAGATAAGAGATATGCTACGATTACAATAACGATAATGACGAGCTAAGTCTAGTGATCCTATAGTCAACGATACGATGCTCCTATTAAACTAATGAAGTATCCATAGTTCATTGATGTCGATCATTGCATTCACTCACCTTATGCTTGTCCCTTCAAGGTGAGGCAGAATACTTATGAATGCTCATAATGGCATCGGGGGTCCACGACCTTACGTCACCCCGACATGACTATACTTGCTTCCAAGTTCTAATATATGAATTAATGATATGTATAATGATATTGAATTGTGATAAATGCCATGATATGTCCATGAAGTGAATGATAGTGATGAGTTTATGATGATATATGATATGTATGATGATAAATGCATGATATATGATGATGATGTGATTCCACCGCGCCTAGATGGCCGGGCATGTCACCGCTAAGGCGGGCTGCTATGTTTACACCGAGCCTAGAGGGTCGGGCATGACACCACTAGTGGGCGGCATATGATGGTTACCCGGACGCGGGTTAACGACATGATGATGTACGATTGATATGACGATGCATGTATGGCATGATGATGTATATGTGACATGATAAAGCATACGCTATGGTAATGTATATGACATGCTTATGTATGATAAATGTATATGATTATATGAGTACACAGGTTGTATCTCCATCCCCTGACTTATGATATGCTTACTATGCTTATTTCATTCCTGCCTCACATACTCAGTACAATGTTCGTACTGACGTCCTTTTCTTTGGACGCTGTGTTCATGCCCACAGGTAGGCAAGGAGACGGTGCCGATCTATAGGAGCTAGTAGCTGACGGGTGAGCACTCCATTGTCCGGAGGTGCTATTGATTATTCTTTTGGCACATATATGTATATACTCATGATTGGGCACGACGGGGTCCTGTCCCGTCCGCATGTCTAGTACTCTAGTAGAGGCTCGTAGATACGCATGTGTGGGTAGTATGGTCCCATGGTCTCCATGTGTATGTATGTGTATGTATATATATTATTTTGATAGCCGAGGGCTTATGTTTATAAAAGTATTTATGTTTCAAATGATGATATATTTCTACGATTACGAGCATATAGTATGAATGAGAGCAGATAAGTAACAGTATGAGCGATGTTCGGTGGGTAGCCCCGGATACCCATCACACCGTAGTTCGGGTCGTGACGTGTGGTATCGTAGCGCCGGTTCAGTCCTAGAAAGTGTCTACGAGCCGTGTCTAGTAGAGTCTTGTTTATGGTGTGTTGCGCGCCACGCTAATAAACAGGAGGCTACAGGACATTTAGGAAAAATGACCATCTTTCTTCACATGAAATCGTGCGATAGAGCCGAGTGTAAGATTAAATCCTCCCTAATGAGTATGTTGTGATTTCAGAAATGCCGCCAAAAGGAAAAGCTAAAGCTGCCCCGAAGGGAAAAGTTACTATGAAAAGGCCGGCGGAAAGAGAGCCGCCCATGAATGCGAATGAGGATGAATCACGTCATGAGGCTTTATCTAATGCCTCCACTACTCGCCTATTACGGAAGAGCAAGAAGGGCTTCGACCCAGCTCCTATGCCTCCAGCTTCCTCCACCGGCTACATCGGGTCAACAAGTGACCGAGGCTATTAATTTATTGACACGGTTGGTTGCTCGTGCACAAAGGCAAAATGCGGGCCCAAGTGATCATTCAGCTAGTACTAGAGCCCGTGACTTCATGAGCCTAAATCCTCCGAAATTCTTTGGGTCAAAGCCGGATGAAGACCCGTAAGGCTTTGTTGACGAGATGTTAAGAACATTGCGGATTATTCATGCTTCTGAGACCGAATCAGTGGAATTAGCATCATATAGACTCCGAGATGTGGCGGTATTATGGTACAACAATTGGATAGCGTCGAGGCAAGAGAATGCGCCTCATCCCGTGTGGCAAGAGTTTGTTGATGCTTTCATTCGTCATTATTTGCCGCCCGAGGTCCGCCGAGCTAGAGCGGATAGGTTCTTGAGTTTAAAGCAAGGGAATATGAGCGCCCGAGAGTATAGCCTTAAATTTAATTCCTTGGCTAGATATGCTCTTACGATGGTAGCCGACATGGGCGACAGGGTGTACAGATTTGTGAGTGGCTTAGGGCCACATTTATTTAAGGATTGCTTGACGGCTTCATTGCAAGACGGGATGGACATCTCCCGCATTCAAGCCCATGCCCAAAATCTTGAAGGGCAACAACCTCCGCAGAGGGGTGATCGTGATATTGATAAAGGGCCAAGCAAAAGGGCCAGATCTATGGGCACAGGTAACGATTTTAGAGGGGGATCACGACAGACATATTCCAGGCACTCAGGCCAGTCAGTGACGAGTGCACCTCCCCTAAGCTTACGAGTGAGGATCCGATCGCTCTTTCCGTTCGGACGGGGCCAAGTTCGAGGGGCCCGTGTTCTCGCTTGGGGGAGATTACAGTCAGGGGAGACCACCGGTTCCTCGATGCAGTCAGTGCAGAAAATTGCACTCAGGGCCATGCCGCCAGGGCACAGATGCATGTTATATTTGTGGGCAGACAGGACACTTGATGCGTGACTGTCCCTCGAGGTATGGTAGAGGTGGGGTTCAGCCCACAGTGTTTAACGACAGGATCCTCTTCAAAGACGTCCCGGTGCGTACTCCCCGTACTCCGAAAGCCGAGGTAGAGGCCGAGGGGGAGCATCTACTTCAGGTTCCACACAGCACCGCTTATATGCTTTAGCCGGACGGCAAGATCCTGAGTCGTCTCCAGATGTGGTCACAGGTACATTGACTGTGTTTTCTCATGATGTTTATGCATTAATGGATCCCGGTATATATGATTATACGAGTATACAGGTTGTATCTCCATCCCATGACTTATGATATGCTTACTATGCTTATTTCATTCCTGCCTTACATACTCAGTACAATGTTCGTACTGACGTCCGTTTTCTTTGGACGCTGTATTCATGCCCATAGGTAGGCAAGGAGACGGTGCTGATCTATGGGGGCTAGTAGCTGACGTATGAGCACTCCATTATCTGGAGGTGCTATTGATTATTCTTTTGGCACATATATGTATATACTCATGATTGGGCACGACGGGGTCCTATCCCGTCCGCATGTCTAGTACTCTAGTAGAGGCTCGTAGATACGTATGTGTGGGTAGTATGGTCCCATGGTCTCCATGTGTATGTATGTGTATGTATATGTATTATTTTGATAGCCGAGGGCTTATGTTTATAAAAGTATTTATGTTTCAAATGATGATATATTTCTACGATTACGAGCATATAGTATGAATGAGAGCAGATAAGTAACAGTATGAGCGGTGTTCGGTGGGTAGCCCCGAATACCCGTCGCGGCCCGTAGTTCGGGTCGTGACATTTCACTCATCCATAGCACGTTATACTAGCCCTGTTATTATAACTAGATGATACTCGAGTCCAGAAGTTAAAGCACAGCGCAGCACAAGCTAGTTGATCTTGAGGTGAGCTCTTAGTCATGATTTACAGTATTTATGGTAGAGGGTCATGTGAGACCAAGTGTTGCTATTTATAGATATTGCCCATGTGCGGTCTGTATAGTGTGTTTTTTAAAATCGCGTACAGGGTGAGTTTTCGTTTAGTTTACAGAGGAGACTCTGGCAAAAATTTTGCAAGTCTCTAAGAGTTAACATTCATAGAAGAATGTTTCTAAAGGGGGGAAGGATGTTACATCCTGTACTTTTGTACGCTGGATTTGTTGTAAGTTAATCGACATAAGTTCAAGGACAAGATTATTTTTGAGGTTCTATTTTTAACAAGAGATAAGTAAGTGTCGTTTTGGCTCTGGTTAAGCGAATCAGAGAGTATAAGTTTCATCGATGTAATACTCTGAGCTTTCGAGCTATGGCTTGAGCTGCTCGACGTATGTAAGTAGACCTGAGTCCCAGAGAATTTTGAACATATTCGAGTATGCAAATATAGAGCTCATTGTACAAGAAGATGAAGTCCCGAAATGATTTCAGACTTAAAATTGTTACGATGATGGTTGGAAATAACCTTTTGTGTGTGGCAAATGAGACTATGGACTAGTGCTATATCACATAAGCATAATAATGAGTATATGAAGTGTGTTAAAAATAGTTATTACTTAAACGAATTGTGATAAAGAAATTAATTATGTGGGTAATTGGTTAAAAAGGGGATTATAGTGGAAAAATTAGATAATGGTTGCTGGATAAGCATTATAAGGATTTCCACGTGTCTAATCACTAAGGAAGTGCTAGCGACTAATATTAACAATTGCATAAGTGGAAGCTTGGTGAAAAATGTTAATTGATGTGGGGCCCATAGTTATGGAGAATATTAATTTTGATAAGATCCCATTCAATTAGAGAATTCTTTCAAATGTATACAACACTTTCTCAAGCTAGACATTTTCTTAAAAAGGAAAGTGGGCAAAGAATATATTTTCCTAGACCAGCAACTACGTAAGTTGTAATTGGGTAGAAACAGCAACGTTTTCAATTTCAAATATGTTTTTCTCATGAAGCAACATTTGAATTTTGCTACCAATCACCGCTTCAATCTCGTTGTTCCATTTTGATGCGTTATTGAATCCGGGATTTTCTTTGAAGTGAAGTAAGGTGGAAGAAGAGGAGTTCTTCGCAAATAAGGTAATAATTCTCCTCCTCTAGATGAATTTAAGTCAATTTAGATCATAGCTAAGTTGCTAAATGAGAAAGTATAGAAATTATATCGTAAATCGTATTTGATGTTGTTATTGAGTTTTGGGTTGTTTTCTTGTTATTCTTGTATGGTATAAGGCTGGATAATTTTGATAAATATACTTGTATCATGTTAGGAGTAATGTTGAATTGAGGTAAGAAATCCATAACGGGTGATATGGGTTATATGGGTACCAATCCGAGCTTGTCGCTCGTGGGGAAATGTTTATGACTTATTGCTGGTACATGGTATTGTCACGACCCAACTGGAGGGCTATGATGGGAGCTAACCCACCCGGGCACCTCAACCCACCCGGGCACCTCTCTTCGCACTTCACATTCATATCTAGGTGAGCCACATGGCTTATTAATAAAACTCTATGCCTCAATAATACCATTTCCAAAGGCTAAAACACTTTTTATATACCAACATCAACAACTACCCCCTATACATATGCACAAGCCGACGAGGCTAACAAAATAATATACCAAAAATATAAGCCGACAAGGCAAAAGACATCTACTATACATGACTGTCTACCAGCCTCTAAGAAGAGTATGAAACATCATCGTAAGGACGGGACAGGGCCCCGCTATGCCCATATATATATACACAGAAGAATAGTACCAACAGCTGCTGCCCCGGATCAAATGGAGCTCCTCTAAGCAACCACTAGATAGGCAACCTAAGGATCAAGTCTATCTCCCAATCCACCTGCAGGCATGACGCAGCGTTCACAAACAAAAGGACGTCAGTACGGATAATGTACTGAGTATGTAAGGAATAATCAATAACATAATAGAAGTATGAACAATAACATAAGACACAAGAGTCATGGGATGATATAGCCATTTATACTGCTAGCGACGTTCATCATAGTTACTCACCCTTTTTCTAATGGGAACCTTCCATTTCATACATTTATACATATAGTAGTATCATACCCGACCATAGAGGTTCGGTGTCTTACGAGCTCGACCATAACAAGGTTCGGTGTTATACATACCTGGCCCTACCAAGGCTCAGTGCTATCCATACCCAACTGCAGTGGTGCGCGCGCGATAGATATCATACCCGGCAATATAAGCTCGGTGTTCGTAATAGTCATACTTAGATATTTATATGTATATACATAGGAGTACATAAGTATCATCAACATCATCATCGTCATCGTCATCGTCATTTTCATTATACCCTTCCTTAGAAGATCAACTATCATAGGATGAGACCAATAGTATCATGAGAATATCAAGAATCGTAAGCATTGGTGATTCTAGGAATGAAGTCATCTTGGAAGATATTATGGAATTCACATGAAGGTATACAACGATGGGATCAGGCCTTAAGAAAGAAGGGTTAGCCTTACATACCTCTTTGTCTTCTCAACTATCTAACGTTCACCGCCAAGGCTTGAGAAATCTACATTTAAAAGGATTCATACCATGGTTAAGTCATAAGGACACTCTTGAATTCAAACTAGAACAACTCATGAACTAATAAAAATTGGGCAAAGATTTCCCCTATTTCATCAATTTCCACCATATCACAAAACAACTCCCAAACAACCATAACAACATCCACTATATCATATTCACGTAGTTATATTCAATTAAGTCACAAAGTTCATTCTCATATTCAACTTACATCAACAACTTCACATCCACCCTTTGCACAATTTTATACAAAGACTTCCTCGTCCTCACTAATACCCTTCATAGCAAGATTATATCCATAGAATACTAAGAATCATAACTCAAGTTAGTTTACTACTCACAAACATCATGAAATCTACATTTGGACCTCATTTTCTACTTTCTTCTCTCACCCAAGTTATTCAACAACTAAGCATTCTTAATAACATAAAATAAGCATGAAAACAAACCTTCTATCTCATAAAAATGACGTTTGGAGCAAGTTATCAACTTGTATGAAAACCCTAGCCTCAATACCCAAGAAATTCTTGAAGTCTACTAAACCTTGTAAGTCTTCGAACACATGGATACCTTGATTCTTGCCTCTTGATCTTTGATTTCTCTTGGATTTGTGTTGATATGGTGTGTGGAATATTCTAGAGCTTTCAAGAGTTGTGGAGAATATGGGAATTGAAAAATAGAACTTGGGTTATCTATTTATAACATCAAAATAAAGCTGCCCGGCGAGATTTATACAGACACTTATACGGTCCGTATAACTTTGTACGGTCCGTATAAGTGACCGTATAATATCATCAGTGATGACCCTTCACTGTAACTGTTATATGGACCCTTATGCTGACCGTATAAAGTTGTACAGACTGTATAAGTGGTCGTATAACTTACCTTTTTCCAAAGTTGTTTTCGTTGATTCGTTTGACCTCCAATCCTTGAGGAACCTTCTTGGCACTTATATAACACTTCATTAACCATACAATAGGCCCAATAGTAGCTCCTCAAGACATTACCAAATAAATATTAGCTCAATTATAGCGAAATCCTTTCCGGACATGACTTACACTTCACTTCCTTCAACGAACTTAATTTCACATATTCATATGACTTCAACAGCTTATGGTACGCACTTTAAGCTATCTAATACTTTCCTTAATCTCGTAAGGACTTAATATTCACCTTAAGCTCGCATTAGTCTACTCACAATGCAACAGATCTGGAATCTCCGAGATGTAACATTTTTCCTCCCTTAGAAACATTCGTCCTCGAATGTTAGACTTTTAGGGATTCTACAAAAATTTTGCCAGAGTTTCCCCTATAATATGGCACTACCATCCTGTCACAAAGAACCCAAAATATATCACCTCACAGGGCTACAACAACAACATCAATAACTATGGCCACACACGACCAAGAAAGCATTACATTACATACCTGGGGGATGATGGAATCTCTGCCTGAGTTTCCTCTGGGGGTGGAAATAAATGCGGGTACCTGAACTTTATGTCTTCTTCTGCATCCCAGGTATTATTATTTCTCCATAAGACTTTAACTGAAGCTACATCTTTGGTTATGAGTCTCTGTATTTGCCTATCTAGAATAGCAATGGGAAATTCTTTATAGGATAATTGCTCAGTGACTCGAACATCATCTATCGGTAAAATTCTAGAACGATCTCCAATGCACTTACGAAGCATCGATACATGGAAAATCGGATGAACTGACTCCAAATCTGAAGGTAGATCTAATTCATAAGCCACTTGGCCTACCTTGTGTACGATCTCATAAGGTCCAATCTACCGGTGACTAAGCTTTCCCTTTTTGCCAAATCTCGTGATGCTCTTCATTCGCGACACCTTCAAGAATACCCAACCTTTCACTCGAAACTCTAAGTCCCTTCGACGATTATCTACATAGGATTTCTGACGACTCTGAGCTGTTAATAATCGATCATGTATAAGCTTGACCTTTTCTATAGCTTGCTGGAGCAAGTCTGGCCCTATCAATTTAGTCTCTCCCACTTTGAACCACCCAATTGGCGATCTACACTTGCGCCCATATAAAGCTTTATACGGGACCATTTGGATGCTAGAATGATAACTGTTGTTATAAGCAAATTCAATAAGCGGTAAGTGATCATCCTAACTACCTCCTAAATCTAATACGCATGCTCGTAGCATATCTTTAAGAGTTTGGATGGTACGCTCAACTTGTCCATCTGTCTGTGGATGGAATGTTGTGCTAAGACTCACCCGAGTCCCCAAACCTTCTTGAAAAGATTTTCAAAAATTAGCCGTAAACTGTGTCCCTCTATCGGAAATAATAGATACTGGAACACCATGGAGTCATACTATTTCTCTGACATAAAGCTTTGCATAATCTTCCACTACATATGTAGTTGTGGCCGGTAGGAAATGAGCTGACTTCGTAAGTCTATCCACAATTACCCATATAGAATCATACTTACGTCGAGAACGGGGTAGCCTACAATGAAGTCCATATTAATCACTTCCCATTTTCAAGTTGGAATCTTCATAGCTTGCAACAATCCACCGGGCTTTTGATGTTCTATTTTCACTTGCTGACAATTAGGACATTGAGCCACGAACTCCGCTATGTCTTTTTTCATCCCATTCCACCAATATATGGATTTAAGATCATGATACATTTTCGTTGCTCCGGGGTGAGCAGAATAACGGGAACTATGGGCTTCACTCAATATTTGGTGGTGTAATCCTGCAACATCAGGAACATACAACTTGCCTCGACATCAGAGAACTCCATCTCCAGAAATCTCAAATGATGACTTCTTCTTCTGAGGAAGTGTATTTCTGTAATGAACTAGCATGGGATCCTCGTACTGGCGCTCTTTCACTTCAACCACTAGTGACGAGACCGCTGAATTCTGAATGATAGCTCCCATATCGCCCGAGTCCATTACCTGGACTCCTAGGCTAGCCAACTGTTGGAACTCACGAGCTAACTCTATTTTTTCTGGCTGGACATCTCACAAACTTCCCATAGATCTACAGTTAAGAGCATCAGCCATAACGTTTGCCTTCCCGGGATGGTATAGGATGTTAATATCACAATCTTTCAACAATTCCAACCACTGCCGTTGTAAATTCAATTCTTTCTGCTTGAAAATATATTAAAGGCTCTTGTGATCCGTGTAGATATCCACATGGACACCATACAAATAATGTCTCCACATCTTCAATGCATGAATCACCGCAACTAACTCAAGATCATGGGTTGGATAATTTTTCTCATATTTTCGCAACTGCCTTGAAGCATACGCAATCACCATACCATGTTGCATCAACACACACCCTAATCCAACACCCGAAGCGTCACAATAGACAACATAGCCTTCCGATCCCTCTAGAAGTGTCAGGACTAGGGCAGAAGTTAACCTATTCTTTAACTCTTGAAAACTACGTTCACAAGCATCCGTCTATTGAAATTTAGCTAATTTCTGAGTTAGCTTCGTCAATGATGCAGATATAGAAGAAAAGCCTTCTACAAATCTTCTGTAGTAACCTGCTAAGCCCAGAAAACTACGAACCTCCGTAGGTGTTGTTGGCCTTGGCCAAGTCTTCACGGCCACAATCTTTTCGATATCTACCCGAATACCATCGGCTGAAATAATGTGCCCCAAAAAGGTCACCGAATTCAACCAAAACTCGCACTTTGAAAATTTTGCAAACAGCTCTTGAGTTTGGAGAACTCTAAGGACAGTACGTAAATTATTTGCATGTTTCGCCTCAGACCGTGAATATATCAAGATATCGTCAAAGAACACAATCACAAATAAATCCAAGAAAGGCCTGAACATATTGTTCATCAAATGCATGAATACCGCCGGTGCATTAGTTAGCCCAAATGACATTATCCGGAACCCGAAATGACCATATCTTGTTCTGAAGGCCGTCTTGGGAATATCGTCCTCCCTAACTCTTACCTGACGATACCCAGATCTCAAATTTATTTTTGAAAACCATTTGGCATCGTGCAATTGATTGAATAAATCATCAATCCTTGGGAGCGGATATTTATTCTTGATCGTCACCTTATTCTGTTACATCCCGTATTTTGAACGACGGGACGATTCGGGTTAACTATGATAAGTTAAGGTCAGGACCATTCCGGGGTGCGAAGTCGGGACGTGTGACCTTCGATTTTTTCATAAGACCTAAGTGTGTATGATTTTATTGACATGGATCATTTAGGAAAAAATTGAGACCAAAGATGGAATATTTGAAAATGGCAGAATTATTGAAAAAAATGGAGGGAGTAAAACATGGCCATGTGGCCGGCCACCTTTGAGTGGGCCATGGCCACATGGTTGGCTATTATATGAAATATAAGTGATGACAAAGGGACCATTTATTCATCATCTCAAGACTTAGGAAAAATCAAGAAACTTGGAGAGCAAAAACCCCCAACCTTTCGGCCACCAACTTGAAAAATCAAGACCAAGATTAAGCCATCCCAAAATTATTTATCCTAAGCAAATATACTAATTGGAAGGTTCTTGATAACGTGGAGTCAGTTGCTTCAAAGCTGCTGACTGTCATTATCCTTGGCCAACTTTGGACAAGTTGAGAGTTGGAAATAAAGGTGAATTCCAATCTTGT
>NC_081346.1:36884720-36894471 GCF_029784015.1 Lycium ferocissimum
TGTGAAGGCGTGTGATATCCAACGTGAATGTTTCGGTGGTATGTGTGCCCAGATCGATGCTACAGTATGGAAGACATTAATCGATGTAAGAGTATCGAGGTCCGAGTGATAGTAAAAGTAAATGGTGCAAGTGTTGTAAAATAAGCTGATGTTATTCTTTCTATAAGTTAAGAATGGAGAAGCCTTAATACAAGGATATTTGAAAAAGAAAGAGTATGAAGGTGTGTGGACAAATGAGGATATAGACATACGATGCTGAGAGAAAAACCTATGGGAAGCGGTTTCCGATATGTTATGCGTAGAGTTGGGAAGAAAGACGAGGAATGAGGTATGGTCGAAGACGAGAACACTCGAAGATTGTGACGTATGGCGGAACCCCTTAAAAAGAGGGGGAGAGCATATTATGTTAGACTTAAAAAGAGAGAATCGCAATAATTGATAGTCCGGGAATTTTGAAAGAAAGAAAGAACGCGGCCTTTGTGGATAAAATAAGAGAGGGACCCTCCGGAATATTGTAATACCCCATAATATTAGTTGAACATTCGAGACGAATGTTCTAAAGGGGGAGGATGTTATATCCCGCATGTTATGCATTCGGAGAATTCAAGATAATTGCGGGGAAGTTAAGGTAAGGCTATGTTCTTGATTGTGTTCACTACATAAGTTGTTCATGAAAAATATTGATGCGGAAATATCGAGGAAGGCCAAGGGCAAAATTGGAAATTTGGAAAATGGTTTCATGAGTTACAAATTGTCATGAAATAAAAGTGGGCTTGAAAAAAAAAAAGAAATGAAAAGAGGCCCAAGGGTGGCCGGTTGGGCCAAGGCCCATGGAGGACTAAAGTGAGTAAATAAAAAAGAGGAAGGGCCATTTTACTCAACAATTCAAGAACTTTCAAGAAAAAGGAAAGAAGAGCAAAAATGGAAAGGCCATTCGGCCAAGAGGAGAAGAGAGAAAAAAAAAATCTTGGAGCCTTCAACTTTGATTCAAAAACTTGTGACTACTTGAATTCCTATTAAGTTCAAGGTCCTCTTCAAGATGATATAATTGTTTTGGCAAGAAACTATCTTTTGTGGCAAGTGGAAGAGTTGAGAAAAGGTAAGATTTCTATGTTTTTATGTTATGGAATAAGTATATATATGTTATAAGGATTGAAATTAGATGAGGATTATGGAGTTGTGATGTGTGTGTGCATAGCCGTGTATGTGTGTGGGTGTGTACATGGCCGTGTACCATGGTGATGAAGGGAGAGATGAATTAAATTCCATTTAGTTTGTTAGTTGTGTTGTTGTGGTGTTTGTGATGTAAATAAAGGTTTAATGAATCAAGTCGGTGTTGAAAATGGTTGTGGGTTGTTATGGGAAATTATGTGATTTTAATAAAGATTTTATGTAATTGTGGAAGTAAGATTCAAAAATGAGAATTATTGTTGGCATTAATAAATTTGGAGGAAAATAATGCGATTTAGTAGTTTTGTCGCATTTGTAGAAGTTTCGGATGGAATATGGCATTTGGCGGGAATACTTGAATTCGTGAATATTGTTGGAATATTATTGAAATATGTTTGAATAATTTTGAATTAGTTAATGGATATGGAAAATGTTGATATTAGTTGAAAGTATGAAGTTGGAGTAGAAGTTGTGACACTATGAAGAAAAGAAGACTAGTTATGTCGAATGTGTTTTGTATTAGATGTTGATGTTGTTAGCATTGTTGTTGGTATGGTTGTTGGTAATCGAGCCGAGTTGAACTCTCGGCGGCGAATTTATAGGGGAGATCTTTGCCCAAATTTCGTTGATAAATAGTGAATTAAAGATTTGAATTCTAAAAGTCTTACTATTGACAATTGGTAAACATGACCATTTGTAGATTTTGGGCGAAACGGATTTGAATTTGGAGAGGCGTAGCGACGGAAAAGGTATGTAAGGCTTACCCTTTCTTTCTCTTGGCATGTCCTAGATGTGATAGGTTATGATTGGAACCTCGGAGATGATTCTACTCTTAGAAATCCGAGCTTAAATTTGGTCCTTTTTTCATTCAATAGAATTGAATTTAGATACTTTATGTTTTGTTGAAAAATAACTTAAACATCTTTAACTTTCACAAATGGAACCAAACTACTTTAAGACCTTCATGTGTGGTTCCATAAAGCTTAACGTCCGTAATTTTCGTACGCCACCTCGACGTGATCCGAGGTGGGCCCACAATTCGAGACCTATTTGTATTGCTCATTTGGCCGATTTTCGTACAATAATTAAGGGTAAACTTTTGGCTATCATTCCGAGTTTGTTATGATTCGTATGTATTCTCTGGTATAAGTATCTGGAAATTCTGATACAAGTGCTTTGCTTTGACCATTCGGATATAAATATTCCGATATAAGTATTTTGATATAAGCATTCTGACGTAAGTAGTTTGATATAAGTATTCTGACATTAGCATTTTGACATGAATATTCCGATATAAGTATTCTGGTAAAAGTATTTTGATTTGGATATGTAATCTGATATAAGGATCTTGATGTGAGTAATGTGTATGAATAATTTGCTACGAACATTGTGATAGGAATATCTTCGTAACTACGATGTTTTGGTTGTCGGACGACGGTGGAGTAGGATTGTTCTATTGAGTCTTGGATGTTGGTAAGTGTGTGTGTGCTTTGTCGTGTCGCGGATATGTGTGCATATGGTTTCGGATTTCCGGTATGTGTGTATGTGTATATGTGTATGTGTGATATTGACACCGGATACTTGGTCAGCGGTATGTGTGATATTGACCATTGGATATTGGATGAGCTGGATACTTGGCCATGTATGTGTGACATTGACCGTTGGATACTTGGCCGCGGTATGTGTGCTATGGACCGTGGATTCTTGACGGTATGTGTGATATCGACATTGGATACTTGGCCGCGGTATGTGTATTTGTGTATTTGTGTATATGTGGTATCGCCCATTGGATTCTTGCACGCGGTGTATGTGTGTGATATGATATGTGTTTCATGGGATACGGTCGGGATTATGACCGGTCGTTTAATGTCGCCCATATAAATTGTTCTACTTTCTACATACATGATAGAAGCGTTGTACAAAAGAAAGCTAAGCATTTTGGTATTCCGATTATTTTATTTGCCTTCTGTACCCCTTATGTATAATTTATACTTTAGATGCAAGCACTTTAGTATTCTGGATTTTTATGCTCATTTTCCGCACTCCCTACTTCGGTTATGACTATGTTACTTGTATTCCCTGCTTTGCATACTCAGTACATTTTCCGTACTGACCCCCCTGTCTTCGGGGGCTGCGTTTCATGCCACGCAGGTACTCCCAGATGAGCTGAAGTTATTATAGAAGGTGTTCCAGCAGAGATGGCAAGCTCCATTCTCCCGAGGTGCCAAGTCGAGTTTGTTTGTTATGATTGCGGGATGTATGTTAGAGACTTTCGGACGGCGTCGTGGGTATTGGTTGTCGGTCGTAGTGGCTTCGTCAGCCGATATGTCGGTCCGTGTTGTGTATTGAATTTTGTATGATTATAAATTTGTTCGAATTGAAGGCTACGAGAAAGAATATTTCTGAACAATTTTGCTATGTATTTTATCTCATTTGGTTTAAAAAGCTTGGCGTTATTCTGTATGCAGTAAGAGTCGGAGGGTTCGCTCGGCCCTAAGTAAGGGTCGGGTGCCCATCACACCCTAATAAGATCAGGGTGTGACATCGTGAGTCTATCCACAATCACCCATATAGAGTCATACTTACGTCGAGAACGGGGTAAGCCTGTAATGAAGTCCATGTTAATTACTTCCCACTTCCAAGTTGGAATTTCCATAGCTTGCAACAATCCACCCGGCTTTTGGTGCTCGATTTTTACTTGTTGATAATTGGGACATTGAGCTACAAATTCTGCTATATCCTTCTTCATCCCATTCCACCAATAAATAGACTTAAGATAATGATACATTTTTGTTGCGCCGGGGTGGACAGAATAACGGGAGCAATGGGCTTCCCTCAATATTTGGTGGCGTAAACTGCCACATTAGAACACATCTGCCTCGGCATCGAGGAGTGTCTCCCAATCTCAAATGATGACTTCTCCTTCTGAGGGAGTGTATCTCTGTAATGCATTAACATGGGATCTTCGTATTGTCGCTCTTTCACTTCCACTACTAGCGACGAGACGGCTGAATTTTGAATGGTAGTTCCCCTGCTACCTGAGTCCACTACTCGAACTCCTAGGCTAGCTAACTACTGGAGCTCACGAGCCATTTCTCTTTTTTCTTGTCGTACATCACATAAACTTCCCATATACGGCTAATAGCATACCACAACATTTGCCTTTTCGGGGTGATATAGGATATCAACATCATAATCTTTTAGCAATTCCAACCATCATCATTGCCGCAAATTCAACTCTTTTTGCTTGAAGATATACTGAAGGCTCTTATGGGCTGTGTAAATATCCACGTGTACACCATACAAGTAATGTCTCCATATCTTTAATGCATGAATCACTGCAGCCAATTCAAGGTCATGGGTTGGATAATTTTTCTCATATTTTCATAATTGCGTCGAAGCATACGCAATCACCTTACCATGTTGCATCAACACACAGCCTAGTCCAATGCCGGAAGAATCGCAATAAATAACATAACCTTCCAATCCCTCTGGAAATGTCGGATTTGGGGCGAGAAGTCAATCTATCTTTTAGCTCTTAGAAACTACGTTCACAAGCATCGTCCATCGAAACTTCTGCCGATTTACGGGTCGGCTTTGTGAGTGGTGCGGATATAGAAGAAAAAAACTTTCAAAAAATCTCCTGTAATATCCTGCTAAGCCTAGAAAGCTACGTACCTCCGTAGAAGTTGTGGGCCTTGGCCAAGTCTTCACGGCCTCAATCTTTTGGCTATCTACCCGAATACCATCGGCTGAAACAATGTGCCCCAAAAATGTCACTGAGTTCAACCAAAACTCACACTTAGAAAATTTTGCAAACAACTCTCGAGTTTGAAGAACTCTAAGGACAGTACGCAAATGATCCGCATGTTCTGCCTCAGATCTAGAATACACCAAGATATCGTCGATGAATACAATCACAAATTAATCTAGGAAGGGCCTGAACACATCATTCATCAAATCCATAAATACTGCCGGTGTATTAGTTAGCCCAAATGACATTACCCGGAACTCAAAATGGCTATATCTTGTTCTAAAGGCTGTCTTAGGGATATCTTTCTCCCTAACTCTCACTTAATGATACCCGGATCTCAAATCTATCTGTGAAAACCATTTGGCGCCTTGTAAATTGTCAAATAAGTCATCAATCCTCGAAAGAGGATATCTATTCTTAATCGTTACCTTATTCAGTTGTCGATAGTCAATGCACATTCTCAAGGAGCCATCTTTCTTTCGGAGAAACAATACGGGTGCTCCCCACGGGGATGAACTAGGCCTAATAAAGCCTTTCTCAAGCAAGTCTTTCAAGTGCTCCTTCAACACTTTCAATTCTGCGGGAACCATTCTATAAGGAGGAATAGATATAGGCTTGGTGTCTGGCAACACATCAATAGCAAAATCAATCTCCTGCTCGGGAGGGAGGCCTGGAAGCTCTTCCAGAAACACATCCGAAAATTCATTCACCACGGGGACTGACTGAAGAGTTGGCGGTTCAGCTTCTACATCTTGAACCCGTACTAGATGATAAATGCAACCTTTTGTGATCATTTTCCTTGCTTTAATATAGGAAATAAACCTACCTTTTGGTGACGCCGTATTCCCTTTCCATTCTAAAACTGCTTCTCCCTAAAATTGGAAATTAACCATTTTCATTCTGCAATCAACATTGGCATAGCAAGAAGCCAACCAATCCATGCCCATAATAACATCAAAATCCACCATTTTTAACTCATGTAAGTCAACCATAGTATGATGGTCGCAAATCACAACAACACAATTTCTATATACTCGGCTAGCTATTACCGATTCACCAACGGGTGTAGACACCTCAAAAGGTTTGATCGACTCCGGTTTGACTCTAAACCGACCCGCAATATACGAAGTAACATATGACAAAGTGGAGCCGGATCTATCAAAGCATATACATCATGAGAAAATACTGATAATATACCTGTGACAATATCAGGAGAAGACTCAAGATCTTGGCGTCCAGCCAAAGCATAAATACGGTGCTGAGGACCGCTAGTACTGGGGACTCTCCATCTGCCTCTACCATGGCCGACTAGTACATATGAACCTGGCCCCATAGGGCGTATGGATGATGAAGATCCGGCTGCCGACCCTGAAGGCTGGGTCCTACCTCTACCACCAACTAAGGGGCAATTACGCATAATATGGCCTGGCCGACCACACGAATAGCAAACCTCTGAACCCAATCGGCACTGACCCCAATATAACTTTCCACACTGGGAACATCGTGGCATGGGTGGCCTCGCCTGACCCGAATCACCTCTGAACTGCGAATCGAAAAAACTCTGACTCGGTCCGGAATGAGTGAATCTATCAAATCTCTAGCCTAAAAACCGTGGAGGCGCACTAGTCATAGAATGGCATGAATGCCTAGGAAACTGTTGTCTGTGCCCGCCTCTAAACTCACTCATCGGACCCGAAGATCTAGCCCTCTTGTTATACCTTCTATCATGCTCACGCTCACTTCTTTATTGTTGTAGGCTTTCTTCTAAATTTTGAGCATGGGCCTGAATGCGTGAAATATCCATGTTGTCCTGAAGGGACGCGGTCAAACACCTATCCATCAAATGTGGCCCTAGGCCTTTCACAAACTAGTGCCCTCGATCACCCATATCCGCTACCATGGCCGAAGCATACCTAGCCAAAGAATTGAAGTGGAGGCTATACTTTAAAACACTCATGCTTTCTTGCCTCAAATTCGTGGAACTTATCGGCTCAGCTCGGCCGAACACGGAGGCAAATAATGTCGGAGGAAAGCATCTACAAATTCTTGCCATACCGGGGGAGGCGCATGGGCTCCCCGTGAAGCCATCCAAACTGTGTACCAATGAACCGTAACATCCCTCAATCTATAGGATGCTAACTCCACTGATTCGGTGTTCGAAGCATGTATCAACCGAAGTGTCCTTAACATACCATCAATAAAATTCTAAGGGTCCTCATCCGGCTTTGATCCAAAGAATTTCGGAGGGTTCAGTCCTCCCATTCAGTGCCTATTTCTGAGGAGCGTAAGGGAGCCTCAGCCCCAGCTCCAGCACCTCCGGCTCCTCCACCGGTTGCTTCAGGCCAAGATGTAAAAAAGGCCATTTATTTGCTTACTCAATTGGTTGCCGCCCAGACTCAGTGGCAAAGTATAGGGCAAGGTGATAGGGTTGTTTGTATGATTTATGTTTTGGGCGGTCCCATTCGCCGTGGCAGCCTTGTCGGCTTGCGTTTGTTTATATTTTGGGACGTTGTGCTTTATGATAGCCTTGCTGGCTTCTGTGATATCTATTTGTACATGCGACACTTGGGAGATGACGTCTGACCTTTGTATATGTATAAGCTATTTGTATGTTGATTCTGGTTATTGGGTATGTACGAGTGTCCAGCTCGGGCACTAGTCACGGCCTACGGGGTTGGGTCGTGACAGTTTCAACTTTCAATACCTTAAACAACATGGAAATATCATAAAACTTACCTTAAATGGTGGAGGAGTGAACCTTTAGTGGAAATACTTTACTTGAACCAAAACCCTAGTTCACCTCCAATGAAATTTCTTGACTTGAATGATCTCTAATGAGTTTCTTAGACTTGATTCTCTTAGTTTGATGAATTTGATCACTAATATCTCTTGAATTCTTGTGGATGAAGAGTGGAGAAGGTTCTAGAGAGTTCTTGAAGTGTTGGGTGAAAAATGAAATGAAATAATGAACTTGGTTTCCTTTTTAATAACTTAAAAATCTGATCCGTCGGGAAAATATACGGACACTTATACGGTCCGTATAAACTTATACGGTCCGTATAAGTGACCGTGAAATTTCCCCTTCAACATCTCGCTTCTGTGACCATTATACAGCCCGTATAATTTTATACGGTCCGTATAAGTGACCATATAATCCCACCAGTGAGGGACCTTCACTGTGACGATTCTGTGGACTATTATATGGACCGTATAACTCATCTTTTCTCTGACCTTGTTCTTATCACTCTGTTGATCTCCAATGCTTATGGAACCTTCCTAGCATTGTTTATCACCTCATTAGCAATCTAAGGGACGTTATAACTCTTCTCCAAAATATCATTAAGTCATCATTAACTTGTTACTCGTAAATCCTTTCCGATACATAACGTATACCTTGCCTTCCTTGGCAGACTTTCTTCTCTTATCTCGAATGTCTTTGAAACCTCCATTAGGGTCATCAAATGCTATATCTTACTTATTTAAATATCGAATACTTCGTGTCCTTCGTTAGACTTTTCACTGAGCATCAACGGAAAAAATTTTGAGGTGAAACAGTTTTCATGCGTTGGAAAGCGTGCGAGTTAAATGACATTAGTAACGGAAGCGAGGTTATCCCTCAAGCTTATAGGTGGTTAGAGTGATGGTGCAGATGTATTGAAAGGATTAGAAGTCAAATGAATCGGATAAAATAAGTTTCGTCAAGGTTCAACATTTATTTGAGTGAAATACGGTCCAAGCTATAATATTCAGTATTTTTGGACCTGGAAATTGAACCGTCTATCATGAGAAAATTTAATCGAGCCGGAGGATTTGGTCATATTCAAGCATGAAAATCAAGAACTCGGTGTATACAAGGAATGAAGTCTCGAAATAGTTTAAAACGAAAAAGTGTGACGACGATGATTGCAAATAATATTTTATGTGTGGCAAATGAGGTTATGGAGTAGTGCTATATCACATGAGTATAATAATGAGTATATAAGCACTATTTAAGTGGATTGAGATCAATAAATTAATTACGTGGGTGATTGATTATGATTGGATTATTATGGGAGAGAAAGGAATTAAATAAAAATTGTAGTGGACAAATGGTATGTTAAAATGCACGCCACGTGTCCATGATTAGGGACAGCAAATTGACACCTTTCATAACATCTTGTTGGTGGCATGTTGAAGATAAGTGATATATGTATATATGTCAAAGTGAAGGGTGGGCCCACGGTCCCTAATTAAGAAATTGTGCTTCAAATCTTTCCTCTCAAAAGGGATATTTCTCTTAAGAATGTATGGAGCAGCAAAATATATAGGAAGCAGCTATATACTTCATTTTTAAAGGCATGAAAAGTGTACAAGTTACGTTGAAGCAACACAATACAGCAAACGACCTGGAGTCCTCGCTGACTACTTGATTTTGGCGTCGGTTTCCTCCGGTTGATAGCAAATCGGAGATTTCTTTGAAGTGAACTTAGATGGAAGAAGATCATTTATTGACATATACGGTAAGAATTATCCTCTACTAGATATATTTAAATTCGTTCAGGTCATAGTTAAATTGTGGAATGAGAAATATGGAATTAATTGCAGGAATCGGATAAGTTATTGTTGTTGTTGCGTGGGCTGATTTGAGGTATATTTTTGGGTTGTGTTGTGGCTGAAAATTGTTGGAGTAAATTAAGTATATTGTTTTTGTTGTCATTGATATGTATTTTTAAGGAAAGAAAAATTGGAGAAGTGTGTTTGATAGTCGCATCCGGGCTTGTCGCTCGTTGTGAAATGTTTATGACTTGTTGATGCTACATGGTATCTTGTTATTGATGCATATACTTA